>NC_135173.1:14076364-14383864 GCF_041146795.1 Maylandia zebra | reverse complement strand
GATTGGAACAAGATAAAGCATCATTCTCACAAAAAGAGGACATAATCTGATGAATTAAAGACACTAATGGTAAATGGTAAATGGCCTGCATTTGTATAGCGCTTTTCTAGTCCTTAAGGACCCCAAAGCGCTTCACACTACATTCAGTCATTCACCCATTCACACACACATTCACACACTGGCGATGGCAAGCTACTATAATACTATAAGATGCTTACTTAAAAACACGAGTAAAGGCAAAGCTATAAAGTATGACTTGTCTTACATTTTATGAGTCACTCCCAGAATTAAAAAAAAAAAAAAATTACAACCTAGGACCACTGAATTGCTGTTGTATCAAAGTAAGAACAAAGCTGTGTCTCTGCAGCACATGAGGCACTTTTACATTAAAGCAAACAGCCAAAGGCATACAATGTATAAATCCTGCTGCCTGCTAAATGAAAGGAGTCTTGCAGCGCTGTGCAGCTCTGTTCTCCAGAGTCGGAAATTCCCAGCAGGTTTGAAGTACATCTTTTGTCAGGAGTACAGGGCCCAGTTTGAAAAATAATGACGCTTTGTGGCGTTCCCTTTCCTGTTGTTCATGTGAAACGCGGCTAAATGGCAAAGTAAATGTTAATGGAGTGAAAAGAAAACCTCTCGAATTCTAAAATATAAATAACAGTACTTTAATTGCACCTAACTACACAAAAATGCTCCAGTCTTTCAGGATAATTTCATGTAGTGTTATAAGTTACAAAAACAAATTGAGAAATGAGTGTACCTTCAGGGTCTGTTAAGCAAACTGGCCCTGAAGTGCCGCTATCCTTCCCCCACATGTACCTCGCCTCCCATCTACTCACCGGGGCACGTACATGCAAATGACAATCTGTTGCCATGCTAATTAAGGTCTAGGTCACGTGAAAGAGAGCTGCGTGACTCCGCGAGCTCAAGAAGGGGTCTTACTATCGTCCAATCACACTTCAAGCATCCCACTGAGGAAGGTAAGGACTGTGATGTTATTAAAAGTGGTTTATAAAACCTGTTCGAAGAGGGATTTTAGAAGCTAGTATTGAAAATGGTGACAAACCAGAAGAGGTGTGATGTATTCTACCCTGCTCGTATGGGACCCACTGGGGTTTCCTTAATGGCCTATAGCCAAAACTCTCCGGGAAACATGATTCAGTTCCCCGTGACAGTCATGCAGGGAATCAATACCATGATGTCACCATGAGAGGAGGTGAATAGCAAAACCAATGGTGATAATACATCAGGGAAATCAGAATCACAAATGGAGTAACATAATACCACAACCCCACCAAGAACAAAAACCCCACCCCACACACTGCTGAAAAAAGATGGCAGAATTCTTCTTTCTTCAAATATAGCAAATACTGAACAGCACATTTAGCATACGAACACTGTAGCAGAATGTTGCAAAACTGCTGCTTTAACAATAAACTGTCTTTAAGAAGCGCCACCTTTTCCCGCCTCATCCATTTAGTCACAGATGGTTTTCAGATCTCAAAGAACTGCAGCAGTGCTCAAGCATTCACATCAAACAGCATTGTGAATAATGAATTACACAAGCTCTTTTCTTGTGTCAGACTGTGTTTACCAAACCCTTATTTATGAATGTTAGGATTCCTCCTTCTGTGACATGTGGAGAGGAATCTTTCTCAAAAGGAGTCCGGCCTGTCTGATCTTTGCAGGGGACACATGCTGTGTGATGGCGCTGCAGTCTGAAGTGGATTTACCGGCAGCTTCTGACAACAGCCAGATTCTCGGTCGTCTAACCATTTGTTCTAAAGTAACATTAACAAATCATCACCCTGACCTCTCCTAAGCCTTGAAAAACAACCACAGCTGCCAGCTGACAGCACAGAGGTCACAATTGTACTGTTTGAAATATTATCTGCTATTAAATCAAACTGCAGTGCAGCGATTTAAGTGCAGCATCCTGCTTTTCTCTTTTTGACCTTTATATATTTTTCCTCAAATAACAATCACTCCACATCAGAATCTTTCCACTGACAGAAGGCTGGATGGAAATCAAAACTGATAAGAACTAACTTACATCAGTGAAAGGAAACTAGACATTATTACTTTTATAACCCAGTGAAAGCAACGTGATCCTCAGTATTGATTCTCTGAAGCTGTAATCCAGTAGTCTCAGGCTCAATAATAATTGCTATTGAAGGAATGATGATGACTCCCTGATTAAATTTCATTCATGCTGCAAGAAAAAAATAAATAAATCATATGATGCTGCGGAGATAAGATATTAACATCTCACAATTATTTTGCTGCTTGACTTGACAGTTGTATCCACGTTTTTTTTTAAATTAGAATGTATCTCCTGTATAATATCAGTGAATTAACAAATAAAGGAATCATATACAAAAAGGCAAAATATGTCCTAAAAATTGTTATAGCATTTCTGTGACCCAGTAAAACTCATGAAACTAAAACGTATTCCATTATGCTATTTTGTTGCATCATACTTTGCATGTTTTAGTAATCCCGTGCATCCTTTATAATTTCAGTATACTGGTCCCATTAATGCAAATTCATAAAATCCATTCTCAGGATGGTTTTTGTGATGGAAACGAGCAGCACGTTAACCTGTGTGGCCAAAATGGATCGGTGTTCATGCAGTCACCTTCTAAAGCGCAAAAGCCAATATATGACCTGAGAAATACCCAAACATTGCATCAAATTCTTTGTCCTCTTTGTGCATGGGAGGATATTCCCCACATCTGCCGATAGCCGAGACAAGCTCTGGATTCAGCCTCATTCCAGCAGAGACATGTGAAAGTCAAGCCTCTCTGAACACACCGAGATGCGTCTGCAGACTATGAATACATTATTCATCAGAAAAATCTAACGCTTTTCAGGCCAGGAGGCTTCCTCTCTTATGAAAAGTGGTCAGAGGCAGTCCCTGTGGGACAAATGATGTTGTGCTGAAAGGCATTGCAACACATCCAGACATTAGATCCACAAGCTCAATTTTAGTTGTGAAAACACATGAAATACTGTGAATTAAAAAATCCAGCTGGTTCAAATGTTTCTAAAAGAAACGAAAAAGGCCAGATGGTTCCCATTTCCATTTGTATTTAAGTCAGAGGCAAGCCAACAGCCCAGTTTATGCGCTACAAAATTCATCTAAACAACAAATCAAAACAGAGTATACATCTGTAAACTGAAACACGCACACACTCACCCACACTGTGTGTGGAGAGACTCGATCCTTCTCTGCCTCGATTAATTCTTTTGGGTGAATTTGGCAAACGTCTCATTTTGATAGCAATTATGCTGGACAGGCTGGGGTGATTTTTCTATTTTTCATTTCACTAACAAACCGCTGAGATGTGAGAAATGCAAATACTCTATCAGCTCGAGACTGTGCTGCCTTTGTAGATAATCCATATTTGTTGTATGTCTCCTGTAGCTAAAAATTGTGACACGGTCGCCAGTTTTGTTTTTGTTGTATGGGACATTCTGTTTTCTCAAGAAAGCTTGATTGACCTTTCGCCGAAATAAAATGAAAATTTAAAAAAAGAGCGTCTGATTCCAGGAAAAAAGGTTATGAAAATATGATAAGACTGAACTCTTCCACCCAGCAGTTTTAATGGTCATAAGTTAAGATTGCAACATCTGAAATACAATAAGACGCCAATAATCCACTGCTCACAGGACCCACAGAAGCACATCAGCAAAGCCTGTAAATTAATGCTTACAGAGACCACCCAACAACAACCCACACACACACACAGAATGACAAAACAGAGGCCAGGGCAAGGACATCATCTATCACACTGACATGCATAACACCCCAACTAAAACAGACATCAACCCCCACCCCCCCCCCCCTCCCACCCCCCCCCCCCCCTCTCTCTCTCTCACTCACACACACACCCACACACACACACACACAATCCCAGCCATACAGTACATACACACATAGTAATGGTGTACTTAATATACTGGTAAGTCAATTTAAGTGGATACATGCACAACTGTGATCTCATAATGGTATTTAAACATCTACTGTAAGCTGTCATTTAAGATAAACAGATTGTAAAACTGAAATCAAATTCTTGAGCGTTTGCCAAGGTGTTCTCCAAATGGTTATATAAAGAAGATTATTACGCGGTCGCTCAGACACGACCCTGCGTCCCTCCCATAAATTCACGGTGCTTGTCAGGCAATCGCAGCAGGAGCGTGACAGACCGAGCGCTGCAAACCGGCATCTGTGGCAAAGTGATCATGACCACTTTAATAACAATCAAGAAGATTTGTACTTGTCACGGGCTGCTTAGCTAAAGCGTCACATTCGCAGCGCTCATAAAAGTGGAAATAAATCTTTCACCTTCCAGACTACCATAATCTTTTTTTTTTTTTCTTCTTTTTTTTTTTTTTTCTTCTCTTTTTTTTTCTTTTCTTTTTTCAGACTTACTGTACATACTACATGCAGTTAGGAACAGTGACTGCTCTTCTCTGATCTCCTCTCCCTATAAATTAAAATTCACCTCTCACATTATTCTGCTACACCCTCTTCAGCTTGTCTGAAAAAGCAGGTCCTTGAGTGTAGATTCTCAGGGACTTTTTAAGTGCACGCATGTGCTGCGTGACCCAAATATATTTTTTAGTTATTTATAATTCATGGACTCCTCTTGCAAACCGCAGTGAGGACTTGGGAAAACAGTTTATACTGAAATCCCTCATTAAAAAACTACCATAATCACAGCGATATATCATAACAGAAAAAAACCTCTATGATTAAAGTTGCCTTTTTTTTTCTTTCCTAATGATGGTTGAAGGTACATTACCTGGCAATAAGCTCATCTACAGTAAAACGGGACTATTAAAATCTATTACGTGGCTAAAAAGTGTTGTGGATCTTTTTCGAAAAACTAAAAAAGAAAACCGAATCTCACTGATCGCCACTGTCAAAGCTTAACTCAAAGTACAACTATATTTTATTAAATTATTAATGCAACATGGATATTCTTGATTGTTGTTTTGCTTTGTTTGGTCATAATTATAGCATTATCAAAGCAGAATTTTCTGACAATGTGACAATTTGTTTTCTTTGTTTCAGCCTTTTTTAACCACCAATGCTCACCTCAATTGCTCTTAGTCCCCGAGTCTCTTTAGCTCATAATAATAAAATAACTGTGGGCTAAGGCTCGGCTTCTACCCGGGCCTGGCTGCAGGGTATGAGCTCAGTAACCAAGGAAGGGTGCACTGGATCCTTAATTTATTATTCTGCATAGGGGTATCTGAATCGCTATACGTCTGACCCCTCACACAGGAACCAATTTTCCATTATAGCAGGGGCGGCTCTACTGTGGTGGCATGGGGTGGGATGTGCCACCCTAAAATAATCTCTTGCCATCCTGTAGTGCCACCCTAGTTTTGCATATGAAAATGTTCTTTATTAAAGTAAGTTAGCATTAACCCTTTAAAACCGGTCAGATCGAGCACGCTCCATTTTGCGTAACTATTTTTAAATCCTGGTAGCACTGCAACCACGTGAGCTAGCGCAATAATTTTTTTTGCATATGAAACCGGAGGAGTTGTACTTACATCTTATGCCATCAGCTTGTCCTAGGTCACAGTTTCCTTCCACATATAGTTTTGCAAAAACTGCATAAAAAGCACTTGCAGCAACAAAAACATAATATTCCAGAAACACGCTTTGCCGATCCGATCAGCTGTTCATAACACTTCCTACGTTGAAATAGACGTCAGTGCGAACTACGCCTGTCCACCATCACCTGGCCGAAACCGAAAGTGACATCATTTTCACAGAAAATGTAGTTTTTTTTAACCTTAGGGGGCCTTATAAGCCTGTACTGGTGTTTTTAAAAGTCATGTTTGACTTGATGCTTGTCTGAATAGTTTCTGGGATGCTTAGAACTCAAATTGCACTGCTGAAAATAGTTTATTTTGATGCACATGCTGTTTTTTTTGCAAATTTGCATTATAATATTTATTTTTGTTTTTCCACCAGTAGATAAAAATTGGTGTATCTCAAAAATAAAACTATGAAGGCACTCAAAATTAATTTCCTGTTGTTAGAAACTATTTTATGCAACTTTTTTGTATTTACAGTTTTGAGGGACAAACCTCTTAAATTTCTCTAACTAGAAATATATGTAAAAAATCAAAAACAATTTTAAATTTTTTGTAGTTTATTGCTCTTTTTTGCAATTTATGTAGTTATTATAGACTTAATGCATACATATTATCAAAATTTGGGCTATAATGGTTATACTGATGTATAGCAACTTGAAATGCTCCAAAAATGGCACTACAGCATGTAAAAATATAAAGATAACTCTGGCGGACTTGGTTCAATGGTACACAGCAAATCCAGCATGTCCAAATTAACACTGTCGGATTTGATTTCAACACTATTAAAGTGTCTATATGGGTCCACACCAGAGAGTGTTAATTTAACTCTTTTTGGAGAGTTGGTACGTTAACTCTGATTTAGTGTTAAACACCAAATCTGTCTGGAGTTGATAATTTAACACTTGGTGTTAAGAGTTTATATATTAACTCTCAAAGAGTATTTTAGTTTAACTACGTAAGAGTTATCTTCTAATTCATTCTAAAAAGTGGGAATTTTACTGTTCTGAACTTCTAGAAATTTCTTTTGGAAATAAACATTTACTAAAAAGATGCAATGGTTTTTGAAAAACATTTATTCTGACTTGTGCACCACAATTTCAAAACATTTTCTGAAAGATGTAACAGTATACATGTTCTCACTTTCATTAGAATTTTGTTTATCAAAAGGTCTGACATAAATAACAGCATTCTCAACACTTATTTCTTCAATACAATATGCATGTCCTTCATTCATCCCTTTATGGAACTTCAACGCACTTCTGCTCTCCCCCATATTCCATCTTCACAAGCATATCCTGTGCAGAGATTGAATAAAAATTAGTTGACACTAATTAATGGCACAAATAATCCAGTAAACAATTGCAGCACAGTAAAAAAAAAAAAAAAAGGAATCCTCTTTGAGCCATTACTTGTGTAAAGTATTTTCCCAAAAGACAAAGACACAGGCAACAGGTAATACTGAACTAAATGTAAAACCTCAACCTTTTTCATTTTTACCTAAACCGTGTGCACAAAACTCTGGAGGGATCTATGCTAACGTAGAACCCAGTCAGGACGTCTGCTACTGCTGTTTGCTCGCTTTTTTTTTTTTATGGGCGATCGTTTTCAGGCTTCAAGTAGCACCATTATACCAACATTTCACATTCTAGACATTGTTTTAGGTGTATTTGACCAAAAGTTTGACTGAAAATTCACATGCAAGCTTTTTTCAAGGCTGTGGTACAATACCTTTCAGCTAGCTAAAACAGAATATTATGCTATCACCGAGCAACATGGCTAATGCCTTTCACACAGCTTTGTCTCAACTCCAAAGAGCCACAGAAGTAAAAGCTCATAATAATAATTGAAACAATCTTTGAAAAAATGACTTACCAAGCATGGCAAACAACTCAAATATGTAGAGCAAAATGTTCTGAAACGGCTTCACTTCAGCTTCGATTGGAGCCGTGCTGGGGGCGGAGTCTGTGAATTTACTCTATTGGTGTCATAGCCCCTCTAGGAGTTCAGAGTTAAGAGGTCAAGAGTTAATGTTTCCATTGTAACACCTCCAGATATGACAGAGAAACACTCATTTTTAACACTCGATTTTAACTACTATCATTTTACACCTCAGAGTTACATTAAAAGAATGTGACTCTGCTTAGAGTAAAATTAACTCTACTTTTGCAAGAAGACTATTAACACCAAAACATTTAACACTTTTGAATTTGCTGTGTAGGCCTTAAAGGGTTAATAATCCAGATTTCCATGCTACCCTAAGAAAATTTCTCTAGATCCACCCCTGCATGAGAGACCCTACCAAGGACAAGTTGCCACCAACAACATAGCTCTTGGGAATGCACAAACCCCTCCACCATAAGAAGGTGGCAATTTGAGAAATGGGAAATATTCCCTGTTTAACCAAAGGCCAAGTCTTCAGGTGATGACCAGTGGGTTTCCAGATTACTCCCAGATTAATAAGGACTTTCTATTATATTATTATATAATATTATATAATATGCTGTATTATCATTATAGCAGAATCCTCAAAAAAATTACCATTGGGGTTTATAATTAAAATTCTTATCCTAAAAAGAAGGTGAAGTTGGTATGGCAACATACATGCGTGGCTATGTACATTAGGTGAATGGGTGATGCTTTGAAGTCCAGTTGTTAGTATAATACATCCTAGGAATTATTCTAAAGTTAGCAAGCTAGGCTAACTATTGTCCAATGCCATACAAAAGCTAGGCAGCCTAGCTTAACAGCTTGAGGAGTGGAATATGAATTTCACAATGACTCCTCCAAACTATAAATCCTCTCAAACATTAAATATACAATATTTGAGGAATTACTTAAGATAAAAAGACGTGTCTCTTCATTTGTATGCATCGGTGAAAACAGATGTGAGAAGAATTCAAAAATCAGAGTCACCCTAAATAATGCATTTTACTAATTCTAAACTGAGTAAATGACTTCAGTCTTTTGATCATCATATTAAACTTCATTGTGTATACATCAGTGTGAACATGAGTCTGACTAACTGAATCTGTATGTAGCCTATGTGGCTAAATTCAAGTATTTTGATGTAAATCCAAGTTGTTTGAACCAAGCCAAATAAAAGGGATGTGAGGACAGAGTGGGAGGGGACGTGTTGAAATATGCTTACGCCGACTTAATTTTTCAGAAATTTACAATTGGCCAACCCAATTCAGCTACATTGCAGCTGTCAACAGAGATAAGCAGTTCTTTCATGTCTCCTCAAATGTACATTTCTTTTCCCGCCTTGAACATGCACAAATCCAATTATGTCCTAATTGACTGTTACAAGGCTCATTGATTATGACAGAGGCAGTGAGGCAGACTGAGCGGAAGAAAAATATCCCCAGTAATTAGCCTCATGTACCCGCGAGGTTTCACTAGCCATGATTTAACACAGAGGCAATATTACTCAGTTTACTCAATATGAATTGATTTTGCCAACAATAACATTTTCATATTTATGGCACACATACAGTATTGCGGAGTAACCCTGAGCCAACATGTATTTTTTCATATGTTGCTAGGACAACAGGAAGTAGGTGCAGTGATTTGGTGAAACTGATTTTGTACAATTCTAACAAGCGTCCATATTTGTTATGACCACCTTTATTTTTCAACACAGCCTGAACTCTCGGCAAGGCAAGCTTTCTTGCCATTTCTTTGAGTAGTCTTTAGGAATAGTCTGATGGTACTTTTTCTGCATCTGTAATTCCAAGTTTGACAAGATCTCAACACAACTGACTGAAATGTGGCCCCAAATCTTGACAAAGCCTCCACCATGTTTTACAGATGGCTGTTGACACTCATTGTTGTCTCTCCTGACATCCTCTGTACATACTGACAATGAAATGAACAGAAAATTTCAAATGTGGATTTTTTTTCATGCAGTAAGATTTTCAGTCCAGTTCTTGTGTAGTTTGGCATACTGGCTCCTTGGCAGCTATCTTTCAGGGACTAGTACATGGATCAACTGAAGGGCTCAGGTCTTTGCTGGTTTTTTTTTTTAACCTTTTTTTTTTTTTTTTTAAACACAACTTTTATATCATATTTATTTGCTCTAGATAGTTTTTTAGGCTTGCCTCTTCACCAGTTGTCCTCCACTTGTCCAGTTTCCTCAAATGTTTTAAGAATACACTGGATAGCATGCTGAGATACGCCAACTAATAGCTATCTGGGAGGTCACATTGTTGGTGCAAAAATCATATTTTATGCCTGTCAAACTGTGTTTTTAATTTATTTACTGCATTTTTCATAGATTAGATTAACTAAAGAAATTAGAACATTGTGTTCTTGTGACATGCTGCAAGTAACAAAGTGGCCAAATGTTTATTATGTATAGACACAATACCAGTTCATCCCTTGAACCAATATGCCGTTTTATACTTGAACAGTCAGTGTTAAGTGTCTTAACAAACAAAGAAAAACAAATTACTCTGAAAATGATCAGGTACAAATACTGGACTAAAAATGAGTGAAAAAGCTGTTGATGTACAAAGAAAAGAGGCCTTAGAAAGCCTGGACAACTTTTACTTTGAAACTTAAATTGTGAAAAACTCCAGCTCCTTGGAAGCAAAATATGAAGAAATGTAGGGTGGCTCAAGACTTTTGCACATCACTGTAATAAAGAAGAGAAAACCCCCCCAGATATTTTTAAGGAAGATTAAGTTGTATTGAGTTACTTTCAACTGAGCTATTTCAAATTGAAACTAAACTGTTTTGGAAGGCCTCAAACAACCTCCAGCGCACAGCACTTACTTCAATGGAGTAAAACATACCAGCCGAATTCAGATTGACTTCTTATTATTTACTGTTTTTGAATGAGAACAGGATGACTGCTTACTCATTACTTCAGCTACAGGTTTTTTTCAGAAGAAACCTGAAGTCAGCAAGTTAATAATTATGATACCAAGCTCATCCTCATGATGTGATTACTGTGCTTCCTCAAGAGCTTGCTCAACAGTATTAGGAGGATGTATTCACTTGTATGGAAAGGCCAGAGGAAGGTCATCTGTGACGTGTATGTAGAAGAGCAACTCTGGGCTCTAAAAGTTGCACTTGAGATTTCTACTCCAGTATCACAAAACTAGACAAGGGAAGAATAGCATTTGTTTTACCCTAAGAGACTGCAGACATGAATTTTACTGCTCCCTGGTGTGAAAAAATAGCAAGTGAGGTATGTTGTGAGTGTTATCAAAATCCCGAGGTTAGTGTAGGCATAACTCCTCTTCTCCAGGAATAACAATGAACTCTCCTCCATGAAAAGGAGTTAATAATGACCTTCACAAAGCACCTAACTTAATAAACTCACTATACACCAGCTGCTCTTAGTAGATCACTCTGTCTCCAGGGAAAGAACTAAGTTGATAATTTTGCCCAGGAGTTCATCCCCATCTATGATGCTTTTACCTGGGTGAAAAACAAACAGAGCCTTAATTAGTAGAGAAAAAACATCAATTAAAAAAAATTGAATCGTACACTGTCGGCTGACTCGTCTTGAATCTGAAGGACGTCTCTTCCCAGGTTGCACAGCTTGGGCAAAAACTAAATAAATCAGGTGAAATTCACAGTCATGGGATGACACAGTGGATGGGAATGGACCTCCCGTGCATTGTGACAGATGTTTCCCCAGTCTGACACATCTATGACAGGAACAATTCCCTCTTTGACCTGATATGTCAACAGTGCAAAAATCCCCAGCAGGATGTCAACAAAGGTCAGTAAGTAGGCTAAAAGCACCAATAAGGCTAAATAATGGCAGTTAACTAATAATGTATCACTTTAAATATTGATTCCAATCTATAGGCACGCCCATGTGACAAACGTTTTAGCACCAATTGCCTGTAACTGTAGTAATGGAAATATGCATCTATACCTACACACTAAAACTTGAACTTGGCCACATTAATCATTTCTTTATATTTCACAACAGTTTTTTTCTCTCTTTGCATGGAGCAGCACTTTTATGATGCTTTCATCACAACAAGATAGAGAGTACAAAGTCCCCACTTTACACTGCAAGAGCTGTTCAGAAAAAAACTAGTTGCACTTGAGAGTTATGTTTCTGTAATTAGTGAACTTCTCCAAGGGGTGTATGAAGCCTCAGTCCCTTCTCTAAAGACAGCACCAGGTCAGCAAAAGGTAAGGTACTAATTACAGGCTCCATAGTTTCGGTGAACTTTGTGAGCTAGTCCAGAGTGGTGTTTTACTGAAGCTGCCTATAGGTCAAGGTGATGCACAAAACCAACCTTGTTTAAATGTGCCTGATTTCGTGCTCTTGGCAATATTGGAAATGGGTAGATTTTAAGCAATTGATGATTTTCCATGCTTATCTGGTGCTGCAGCACACCCACATGTGGTTCTTTAAGTAGCTAGCTATTTAAAGATAATGAAATTAAGTTGCCACTGCAGATGGTGTGAAATACACTCACGTTATTGCTCTTCTAATCACCCTAGAAGGTGCAGGTTTAACTGCACAAAACACAAGCAAGGTTAGATTAGTCCATTGCACATGCGGGACAGTGGCACAGGTGGTTGAGTTACCTGCTGTCGCTCTCAAGCTGAAAGTGCCTTTGTTTGCAAGATCAAACTCCACTTCAAAGGCATGAAATTTCTCAGTGATGTTTGCAGGAAACCGAATCTAACCCGATCCCTGCAGCTGTCTTTCACATAAAACACGACAGTCATGTTCATCTGTGGGGATCTGATTTGCAACTACATTTTGGTTTGAACTGCGAAAAATGAAAAACATAAAAGGTGTGTGGAGTGTTTGATTATAAAGAGTTATGAAAATCACCTTCTCCACATGTAGCAGGTAATTTAAGATGCAATAAAGGTGGCGTCACCACAAAAATATATATGTATATAAAATTTTGGTGCAGTGAGTGATTGTGCTAACATCTTTTCAATGTCTGCTTTCCCAGATCTAACTAGTTTGTGAATGCCTGCCTTGTCTGTCTTTATGATGTCGGTGTTTACATTGTTAAGAAGGGATTAGTTAATCAGTATTTCAATTGTGTTTATTTTAAACACTCATGCTTAACATAGTTTCTTCCAAAAGGCTTTAGAGCTGACTTCCTAAACCTGATACAAGTGAACTGTCTGCCTCAATCAAACTGCCTCTCTGTGATGTAACTGTTCAAAGCATTCTTTGTTCACTGACCCCTTTATTTGTCGGGCTAGTTTTTCTTTGGGAGCACATTTGATTTGGTGGCTTACTAAGCTTGAGAAACCATGTTTTCTTAAGGGTGTTAGGGGGGAAAATTTTGTTGAGTTTTAAGGTTGTGTGCCTTTAATCTTGGAATAATGAGACATGGAAGCAATGTTGCAGAACTGACTTAGTCTCAGCCAGCTGCAGCTGAATGCTGGAAGAGATTTCTGCAGACATGCTGCACAGAATACATACAGTAGGATCTTTTGTGTATGTGGGGCAACATAGATATACAATTTCAAGTGTTTCTGTTTTTTTGTTTTTTTTTTATTCAACTTGTTGCACAAAAGGAAATTAACAGGAGTTATAACGCTGACCTCTGACCTCTGTCACACATTCCTATGCTTTTGTCATACTTAAGGTAGCCATGTAGCCAACATCTAGTTAATAAGGTTAATTAGATGGGAGCAAGGATGAGCCTAACTTCAGAGAGATTAAGCTTCTGTTGATATTCTACATTCCTTATTGAAAGTAATGACAAATAAGAGAGACTGCTGTGATTATTGTTGATTATACTGCTTCTACTGAAGTACAGCAACACCACCTGAACCTGTGTTGTTGTGGTCACCTGTCATAGTATAGCCACATTTTGATATTTTGAGTAAACCTGCTTTGTACCTGGATTTAATGTTTACAGAAGAATTGTCTTGATTAGGGAGTCATGGCAACCTGCTTCCATGGGTTGAACTAGGTCATGTGAAACAGACAAAAACACAGGTATAAAACAATAAATATTATTATTTTAGGCCTTCAACCATAGACTATATTCATTCTTGATTTATTTGTTCTCATTTTTTAAAAGACCGATCAGCCACATGGTCCAAACTTGAAGGAAATGTGCAAAAGCAACCAATGCAATAACTTCTACTTATTTTTGTATCACTTGACCCATCCAAGAGTTTCAGTTTATAATGGAAAACCAAAAAGAAAAGAAGGAACTCATCACATATGAAAAGACTGAAACAGCAAATTGTCCGACATCCCTGCTCGACAAATAACTTACAGCTATTGGATAATAAATTATTAAAAATCAGTGATGGTTTCTGTTTGCCCAACAAATCAGGTATTCAGTTCTTTAGGAATAAGGGGAAGAAGGAGAAATGAAAGTCAGTCAGAAAGAAATTAATTTTTCTCGAACCTCTATCAAATAATTTAAAAAAACAATATTAATAATGTGATAATTTAACTATGTGCAGTGGTAACTGAATTTAAAGATATGTGAAAGGCAATTAGTATTTATAATCTGAACTTTACTGTCCATTGTACATCCATACAAGAAACCCTTTTTTGTATATCATTCATCTGTCAAAGACACCATTGGTATGTTAAAAAAATAAAAAAGCTCAGATGAAATTTCTTTCCTCTGGGCACATTGACAGTAACTCCTTCACCATCACATATACACATTTCCTCCTTTCTCATTATGTTTTGTGATCCTTATCAGGACGACTTGCAGCATTGTTTGGACATAACTTTCAAATATTTTAAAATAACTTGATATCAGCATGGAGGCTAAAGATGCACATATCTGGTTAAGAAACTTGTCGTCACATAAATATGTACTAGGACATGCTATCTTAAATTATGTGCAGAAGACAAAGTACTGAGGTAAATCAACCCCTCCTTGATCCTTATCATGCTGAAGGTGCAGAGTTATGCGAGGTGATGTGAGGATACACCTTAGTGACTGTATTGAAACCCTTCCATTCTGCTTTTCTTGTTCCATGTTGCAATGGTGGGTTTCCTGGATTTAGTTTGGGTAACCTTTAGCAAATGCACCTGAACCATGACTGAAAGGAACAACACCTGAATTTCCATGTTATCAACGTGGAACTCTGATTGCTCCGATAGAAAAGCCTCATAGCTCCCAGCTACCCACATAGTCCCAGCTGGAGTTTTATAACTCTGCACACCTGACCACTGCAGCCACCGGCCACAGGTCCAATAACACAACTCCAAAAGTAGATGTAATCCCTGTAAGCCACAGGTGGCCTTACAGATTGGCTACCCAGATCTCCACATTTTTCCCTTCTTTCACACCCTGCCCCCCTCTCGCTCTCTTCCCCAGGCTCTTGGTGCGGTGGTAACCCTGAGCTGAAATAGGGCCTTTGGAAGGTAGAGACAACGCGCTGCAGCCAGGACCTGTCACATTACTCTCAGCTACACAGTGGGACCAGGTCACCTGAATGCAGTGAAGGAGGGTAGCTGAGTCTGAGTGCAAGTAGACCAAACACAGGGAAACAAGGACACTTGCAGCAGCAACTGAGTCCAGCGTGGGATTTGGAAGACACTTTTGCCTTGGAGACAAGGTGATCACAGCTGTGTGCCACTTTGTGGTTAAAAGAACTCCAGATCTTTTGTAAGACGTGGGACTCTTTTGATAAAGAGAAGTCGCAATGGACTATGACTACCCAGAATTGGATCCACTGCCATCCAAAATTGAACCAGAGTAAGTAAAGTCTTAACATTTAAGTTGAATTCTTTCAAGTTAATGCTATTTTACTTTAATGCTTTTAAATCTTTGCTTAAAATTAGTCTGCACTTTGTTTGATGTTTATTAGTAGTTCTTAAAACTTTCTCTGAGGGTGAACAATGTCTCTGTGAGATTCTCCTCTCATTGAGATATTAGGTGACACTTGGCACACTTCTGCAGTGCCAGCGCCAGCGTCAGTGTGTGGTCTTCTTTCAGTTCTTATTATTTATCATGTCGAGGCTGTATCCTTTTCATCTTTTGAGGTTGTAGGTTGTCCTGGAAATGCCTGTGGAACTTATTGGAAAAACGTTAGACTTTTTAAACATTTGTCTGTACGTATATTTCACACCCAAAATGTTACCAAGTTGCACTTTATATGATACCGCTTAAAGATCCATGACGTATCCCACAGTGAAGCTTTTTCCTCTTAGCTCCTTTTGTCCAAATTGCTTTTCTATGTTGTTAAAATCCATTATGTTTTCATTGGTATGGGGTAGTTAATAAAAGAAATGATGCCTCCAGATGAACAACACAAATGAAGTATGGTGGAAGAAGCTGCCATGTTTAGCTAAAAAGCCATTTTGCTGTTGTAAAAAAATAATACTGTATTGAGTTGTAGCTAGTCTTGGGCCTCTAATATAGCTCCCTGTCAGTTTATGAAGCATAAACGGCTGCACCACTGAGAGCTGGCTATAATAAATTTTTTTCACATTGTTGTAAAATAGCAAGTTAGGAATTCACAGATTGTTTAGAAAGGTAGGAAATATTGAAACATCTATTCTGGAAGCTGCCATCTTTATGCTCACAGATGATAAAGTAAGTGGTTGATGTGTGAGGCCTTCTCTGAATTGTAATTACAACCCCATGACCAGGCATTCCTGCTCTTCTAGAGCACAGGAACATGAACATAGGCATTTGTTGTTTCCCTGTCACGCCGATACCAATCCGTTTAACATGCAAATCTGTGCTGCGGGATTTCAGCTGCAGAGTTTCCAACCACAAATGGCGCTGATAGGGAAAGTGTGAAAAGGTTAATGAGCTATACTGAAGGTCAACGCAGTGACTCAAAAGCCTTCAGTTATATTTTACTCACGTGAATGTTTTGCTCCATTTGTTTTAGAGTAATCCCTCCCTGTGACCCTACTGCTGACGACAGGCTCTATCATATATGCATCACTGTGATATCTGTAAGTCCGCAGTCTTCTTGGATTAATATGACACCACATTAAACTGTCCTGTATATTACATCCTGTTGTCAGGCGTGTACTGATGTGCCACACTGAGACATCAAGGTTTGCGTTTCTGTCGTTTCTAATTGCATTCAAGTTTTAAAAATGTACAAAAATGTTGGTTTGAAGGAAGTTTTGCAAGCCCTTTGGCAATGATCCCAGGAACAAATAATCCTGTTATGTGATCATATTAGATCATATTAGATCCATATTAGAAAATTGTTTTTGCCTAATGTTTTGCTGCTTATTAAACGCTGCACTTACAGGAATAATAAAAAGAAAGCTATTTGTAGCCCACATTCTGACTAAACTGAGATATAATTTTTCAAATTTAGAAGTTGTTAAGCACTACATTACAAAACATTTGTATAATCACTGAACACAGATTTGCCATTTTAGGTTTAATGATAAGTACATTTGTGTTTTCATGATGAAGCTCCTTCATTAACTGATTATGGATGGTCTTTGTAGTCGGTCCAGACTTATAGTCTAGCTTTTTTTCCCCCATTTCTGCTTTCTAAATGTGTCTCAGGTCATGACAGGTCATTGAACTTCATTCAAGCAACATTCTTGGGGAGCATTAGTCAGACGCTGGTGTTTGGCCTTTTGTATCACAGACACCCCATCATTTTTCCCTTTTTTTTTTTTGCCTGATGCAGAGTGAAGCATGAGCTGCATAGTGGGCTGTAGTGAGCTATGGTGGGCTAACTGAGGTCTATTCTCCTTTTAGCTTGTTGTCATGCTGATTCTGGCAGTGTTGGCAAGGCGCATGAAGGTCGGCGACAGACAGAAAGGACTCCCAGGTTTACTCAGGTGAGCCTCACTTTACTTTATCTTACAGTTTCACAGGTGAAATTGAAAATCCAGTTTTTACAGACGCGTCCTGTACCCTACTATTACTCTCACCCAGCTTTTCAGTCTACCTGTCTACTGGCTTCCATCTATTTAACAGTGACATGAAGCTTTATGTGCAGAAGCTATAGCAGAATCTATTGTAGGGATAATTTGGCATTTGGGGCGAGTTTTAAATGTAGCAGGTGCTAATTGTGTTTATTAG
This sequence comes from Maylandia zebra, assembly GCF_041146795.1. Taxonomy (NCBI): domain Eukaryota; kingdom Metazoa; phylum Chordata; class Actinopteri; order Cichliformes; family Cichlidae; genus Maylandia; species Maylandia zebra. Next base: position 14,366,258 of record NC_135173.1, on the reverse strand, counting down.
CTTTGGGTAAGACCTTAAATCAATTGGAAACATGGTTTAGTTTGTTTGTCACTTTATTTATTAATTAAATCTCAAGTCAAGATGACATTCAATTATCCCCATTTCTGCTGTTCATTGGTCAGTGACTAAAACTATGGCAAAAACCTGAACTGGATTCAGGTGAGAACATTCAAGTGATCCGTTTGAAACTTTAGATTAAAACTTAAAAAATCAAAGCCTTATTTTCATGCTACATGAATTAGAAAATTCTCTTTCTCTATCTTCTCTAACTGAGCTGGCATTTTTTTAAAGTTTTCTAGTGAAAACTTAAAAATGTTCCTTTTAAGTTTCATCATTTCTCACTTGATCAGTAACTGTTTTATCCAAATGTGAGGAGGATGTCAAGTGAGCTCTAAATACCTGCTGCTTTATTCACAGTCCGGTGAACTTCCTGGACCATACGCAGCACAAGGGCTTGGCAGTGGCTGTGTTTGGAGTGCTCTTGTGCAAACTGTGGGGCCTGCTCATATCGCCAAACCCTCTCCCCTTCACAACAGACACCGCTAACAAACGTGAGGTCGTCTTGATCATTCCAGCAAACAATTTTAACATTTGCTTGTCCCATAACTTATCTTAGCAGTTAAAACCAATAGGCTGACGTGTCCCCATACACAAAAATAGTGTTAAATGTCTGCCTTATATAACTGGATTATTTTGCTCCTATGTTATTTTAAACTCTGGAGTTTGATTGTAAGCTTGGCAAGAAGCTTTGTGTCTGAAATTACATAACAAAGGACAGCAGGCAGCTGGTCCCCTGCAACGTTACACAATCCCTAAACAGTAGAGGGTTCAGCAGAGTAAGAAATGCAGCCTAAATCAACCATAGTTTCAGCAAGAGTTTTGGTCTGTGGTATGGTACAATAAGAGTTGTAGCTCCTTCAAACTTGGTCTTCTCACATTTCTGTTGTATTTGCAGAGAACTGGGTGATTCTGGGAGTCTTCTTTTACCCCGCACTATACTACCCTCTCCTGGCATGTGGCACTTTACATAATAAAGTTGGCTATGTCCTCGGTAGCCTCTTGTCTTGGACACACTTTGGTGTTCTGGTCTGGCAGATAATTGACTGCCCAAAAACACCAGTGGTAAGCACAGATCACTTTCATTGTCATAATTAGCTCCAGTTCATTTATAAGTGGTTTATTTTGTTACAATAAATCTGCTCCAGGATTGAATCACTTTCTTTGTTGTCTGTCATCTGTCTCAATATAAAGGGTCATTTCAAAAATAAAGCTGGTTTGTTCTTGTCTGGAAACACACTGACTACCAAACAAAGCTGGTCTGTAGTATCTACAAAAGATGGGATTTCAATAGATGAATATTGGGGATTTGAGATAGATCCATGGATACAAGGTTGGGATTTTTAAAAGCTTACCCAATCCCAAATCTTGTGCCACGTCCAAGTTGTTAAGGTTTTCAGACCTATGAATGCCTGTGACTCAAAACAATTAGTTCCACTGTCTGCTGGTCTTAATCAAGAGGCTTTGTCACACTTAATCACTTTAGTGTGTCTCAGTAATATGTCACATCCAGAGAACACTGTGTGTGATGGCCTTCTTTAAAAAATATATTAGTGAGGTTTTGAGCTAAATCACATAAAAACAATAGAGTAAATTACACAGAATTACATATTCAGTAAGAAAATCTATCCACGTTTAGTTCATAGCCAGCTACTTTTCAAAATACATTTCAGTTGTCAAGTTAGATACGAGATGTGTGGTCAGTGGAGGTTTCAGATGTTTGTGTGGCAGGTGAGAATTGATTTGGCCAGCGTACAGACTTTCACCACAACAAACATAAAAAGCTATTTTTGCAAAATGTATTCCCAGCGCTTAATCCCCAAACTCCCAAATCAAGTCTCTAAGTGATTTAAAATCTTTTTCTTTTTACCTCTTTGCAGATACACAAACACTACTCTCTTTTCTCCAGCCTGCCCCAGATTGCTTGCTTGGCATTCCTTAGCTTTCAGTATCCCCTTCTTCTGTTCAAGGGCTTAAAGGGCACTGAAAAGAACAATGCTACAGAGGTGAGTATTGATCTGAGAGCAGTTTTTCTGACTTCATTGAGTCATTTTTGTTGAACAGCTCTTATGTCACTAATTGTTTGGGCTTCTTGCATAACATACTCGAAACAATTGTATGTATTAATAGTCTACATTTGTGTGAACCTGACCTTTAACAAAAAACTCTTACTGAGACTCGCATTTCCTTTGAATCTGTGGACATGAGAAACCTGTATAAGCTGCCTTGTAATCTACAGGCTGATTATGCTCATAAAGTCTAGGCTGAGGGGAAATGTGAAGTCCGACACGGCACATCTGTGACCTAATCATTTTAAGTAGATTTGACGTAATTGGTTTGCGTTATGTTCTTGATCGGTTTATGAAAAGGTTACCTTGTTTTTGCAATGAGGAGACACAATGCTGTGTTTATTTGATGCTAATCTTGGCATGGTGTGACAAAACTGGATGTCGGGATCGGCTGGTGTATGAGTCACACCCCCAATGTCCAGCACCATGAACCTTATTGCAAGGAGGCTTTTTTTTTTTCATACTTTAGCAAATACATTTACATGTAGATAGAACTTAAAGACACAGATGTCCAAAGGTGTTTAGGTACATTAAAGCCTGACTCAATAATTTATGTCTCCTCAAATTTGGTTACTTATATGATTGCTCTTCTTTTAGGATCTGAGCAGCAGCTACTATAGAGACTATGTCAAGAAAATGCTCAATAAGAAAAAGTCGACCAAAATCAGGTGAGAATTGTTGCCTCTTATCAAAAACATTGATTTGCTGTGCTGTTACATAGCCATCTCTGTGTTCCTACAGTTCGAATGTAGTGAAGTAAACAGTTTGATTCAGCATAGCAGAGAGAGGCTCAGCAAAATAACAGCAGTGGTTTTCAAGAACTGACCATTTTAGGGATTTTAGAACAAACATGTTTTTTTTGCACCGTTGTGTCCAAGTTTTAACCATCGAGCTATTGATCTGAAGTGAAGCTGAAGAATTTAGGTAGAGGTGTGATGAAGGCCTTCATTATTCCGTCCACTTTGTACAGTGTACCAGTGCCACTGGCATCAGTGGTACTGCAACAAAGAGCCCAAAGTTGTAACCTAAGTATAAACAGATTTGAAAAAGAATGTGTTTAAAGTTGCTTCATTCATTTATATATATTTTGCCTTACCCCATGAGTTCCCTGAGGTTTAAAATGCTGTTTACATTTTTAATGTAACTTTCATTTTTTTTTCACCTTTTGCTTCAGCACGTCGAGCACAGACAAGCCCAAACTCCCCCAAAGAATAGCCGATGCTGTGAAATCTTACATTTATACACCAGAGGATGGTAAATATATTTGTCTGGGACCTGCTTAATACCATGTCATGCACATATTAGGTGTTAAAACTGGTCAAACTCTTCTTGGAATAATTATTGAATTGGTCATTTATACAGAAGGTGGTCACGTGAAGCAACTGCATGAATACACAATGTGTGCAGTACAAATATGCTTAGATTTGGAAAAGCAATATGTAATCCTGTTAACTTAATATTTCTACACCTTTACTGTTTTCATGCAGCTTTCCGTTTTCCGCTGAAGCTGGCTATATCTGGTGTTGTGTCTTTCATAACCCTGTATCAGGTAACTACCACAGCTACTATTAAACGCAATAATCCCTGTATATTTCATAAATGTTAACAAAACACACAAGGAGAGACATAATTGCATGGCTTGGTGTAGAAAGAGAGAGCAGAATCTCTCAAACGGTCTTATCCTAACTCAAGAACTTCAGCCAAGCTCCGAATATTATCATGATGTGTTTCATTTTATTTCCACATCCATAAAAGTTATTGCATTAGCATTCAAGAGTAGCTTCACTGGCTATTAATGAATGTCCTTTTTCCCTCTTAGATGGGTCTTCTGCTGATCTCAGCAGTCGTGCCGTCTCTCCAGACTGCTCGTTTGGGAGTCAATGAAGACGTTGCAAACCTTTTAGCTGGTTTCAGAATCATGCTGTCTCCAGACAAACATGAAGTGGTTCGGATAGTGGTTTATTACATGTGGTGTGTAGAGGGTAAGTGACACAAGACAACAAGAGAAGCCATTTAGAAATATGAGAGATTTATTTTTGATGCATTTATTTTGTACAATTTTACTGTTCAAGCTTGACATCGTTCCACATTAAAAAACCTGAATGTCATGTGCCAATGTTTCTGCAGTGTGTTATATTTCAGCAATGACCCTGTCTGGATTGGTCAACCTGGCTATGCTCATGCGATCTATGGTTCTGCATCGGTAGGTTGTCTGTGATTGCACTTTTTCCCTTTTTTGTTGTTGTTTTGCATTGAATTTCCTTTGCATTCTGGCTACTTCATTATAATGCCATGGTTATTATAACATAATAGAGTACTAATCATGCAGACAGGGAAGCATTTAGTCTGTGTTAACTGCTGCTGCAATTGAAAATGGCTATTAAGAAGAAAAATGAAATACTGTGCCATTACCAGAAATGGCATCGCATTAAAATAAATGGATTTCCGAGTCAAGTATTGAATTGAGTATTCAGTCTATCTCTTGCTAAATTGCTTCTTGAATTTACTATGTGATTTGTACAGTTGGGGCTGAACTAGTTTATGTATTCCATAGTGTCACATTGTTTTAATTGTGTTTTACCTTCCGTAGGTCAAATCTGAAAGGGCTGTACAGAGGAGATAGCTATAATGTTTACAACTGCCAGAGAAATATCAGAGCTTCCCGGCCTGCACTCGTCTGCTGGATGGGATACACCAGCTTCACAGCAGCTCACATCTGCATTGGTACAGTTACTCTGAAAGATTGTTATTATTTAGATTTTCTATATATTGTTTCTACTTTAAATAAAACAAGTTAGAGACAAAACTTTGATGAATTTTCTGTATGTAAATCCATATTCAGGGAAGAGTTCAGCATGCCCGCTCATAGTTTTCTGTTGACTGTTCTAATTAGGGGTCAGCACAGTAGATCACTGATCATCTGTTCTTCATCTGTTCATCACAGAAATGCCCTGGATGTCCTCTCTCACCACATACATTAACTGCTCCTTTGGCCTTTCCTTTTTCCTCTTCCTTTGCTGCTCATTTTCACAATCCTTCCCTCAGTATACTCAGTATCTCTCCACCACACACTTCCACATCAACTCCCCAAACCTCTTTCACTTTTCTGTGAACTCTCCAACCTTAACTGTCCCTATGATTTATGCTTTCCAAGTCCTGTTCATCCTTTTTCACTCCAAACACAAACCTCAGCAATTTTTAACAACATCTTTACATCCTGTTTTTGACATAACTGTGCTCGCTACCAATTCTTGTATATCCAGTTTCCAAATTCTGTTAGATATTTGTATTATTTCTGTTCATGCTCCTTAAATATTGCCTAAAAGCAATTCTTTCAATCGGCCAGCTCGGGCAGAGACATATCAGAGTATTCGAGCTTTCTACAGTGGGGTGACCACTGTAGATCTGTTGGATGCTGGATAGTGTCTAAGTGCTAAGACTGTAACGCTCTGATCTCTCCCCCGCAGGCATGATCATCCAGACCATAGTGTTCTTCCTCTGCCTTCTGATTGCAGTCTTCCTTGTTATCATACCTGTCCTCCACAGACGGAATCTGATTCTCTTTCAGGTCCTGTGGAGCATGTGGTGAGTGATATAATTCTTGGTGTCTCTCAGCTTTCAGTTTTAGCTTATTTTAAGGTTGTGACCTTGTAAAAAATAAATAAATAAAAAAAGATACAAACACAAGTTGTCGTAAATCCAGACCTGAGAGTATCTGTGCAGTGGTGCTGCTAGGTTTGAAATTTGACACCTGGAGCGTTTTTCAATCAACAACATTCTCTGTGTATGTTGTACAATTTCCTGCCAGCTACCAATGTTTTTTGCGCTTTAATCACTGCTCCTTCTATGTGGGTTTCACCTTTTCAGGCCTTTCTGGCTCATGCTTCTCCTGGTTGTGTTGATTCAACACGTCACCGCCAGGTTTTGCTTCATCAAAAAGACAGGAGGCACACGAGATCTGGACAACAGGTGATTTACTGCATTTTCTACCTTACATTTTCCTGTACTTACATAATTTTACTGCCTGATTTTGATTTGATGCATTCTAATTTATCTCACAGGGGTAATCTGTTCCTGCTGACATACCTGATGTTTCCTGTTAACGTTTTGATCGGGGCAATACTGGGAATCTGGCGCATGATCATCACAGCCCTGTTCAACATTGTCCACATGGGACGTATGGATATCAGTCTTCTTAACCGCAATGTGGAGGCTTTTGACCCAGGTGAGCGAGATAACTGACGTGTATGCAGGTTAGAATCAGTATAGTGTCCATTTCTGTAATAGTGAACATGCTGTAATTATTAGAAGGATTGTAGCCTTGCTAAAAAACACTTTCTTCATCAATTATTGGCACTTTTTTAGCATCCATCTATTGCTTAGAGAGGGCTAATAAATATTTAATAGTTCCCATTTTTTTCTCTTTGGACTCAGAAACAGGACGTTAACATATTAATAGGTAATAGCAACACGCTTTTATGTTTGTGGAAGCATTGTGGAAGCAATTTTCTATGAGAAAAAGCACTTCTTCTGATCCCACTTAGAGGTTAGAAATTTGCATCCTGCCCACTTTATCCTCCTGCCAGCTCACTGCAGCTCATATGATATCTGTATTCTGTGCAGGGCAGGGACTCTAATTGCATGGAAATGTCTGCAGATTTGCTGTCAGAAAAAGCAGGTGGTTAAAAAAAGAGAGAGAAAAAGTGTGATTGTATGGTCATTATGTGTGATTGCCTCAAAGCCAACATGGGGCGCAGTCCTGTGTGTTTATTGCTTTTGCCCAGTCAGAATGATTCACCCCTCCCTACGTCTGCCTGCAGCCTACCGCTGCTATGCTCATTATCTGAAGATCGAGGTGAGCCAGTCTCACCCTGTGATGAAGGCCTTCTGTGGGATGCTGCTGCAGTCTGTGGGCCAGGACACCAAAGCTGGACAGAGGTCACGAGATGCTGAAGAAGGTCTGTAGCACAAAACTCAATCCACACCACAGATTGTTCTCCATGTGTGGACAAAAAAAGCACATTGTGGTGTTTTTTGGGGTTTTTTAATGGCACAGAAGAGTGACCATTGCACACAGGTAGTCTTTGTTAATAGGATCAGCTCATTGTTTCAGTTGTTTCATGACATTAAGACATTTTCTCCAGATTATTCTTAAAGCTCAAAATAATCTTAATACCTGCATTAAAAGTGCTGTAGCATCTTTAATTTCTCTGGGGTGTTTAGAATTTAATAGCAGGTCACTGTAACACATAATCAGATCATCTCACTTTGCTGCACGTACAGTGAAAATGAAGGCAGCTCTGATTTAATAATATGCTAAGAGCAAATTGAGTCTCAGAGCAGAATAGCTTGGAGTCCGGCTGCCTGTCCTAATCATATCAGTCATAAACGAATAAACTGTTGTTATGACTCTGCATCCTGTAATATAGGTGCTATATTGTATCTTTTATATTAACAACTTGCGTTAATCCAAAGTGTAAACGGGTGCTTTAGGGTGGATCGCAGATCTGCAGCAATGCCACTGACACACAAAGGAAGAGACTGATGGTCGCTCACATATCATGACAGCAGGACATGCATTACACTGACAAATTAACAAGAAAATCCGCCAGGATTCAGCGGTTGTTGTGGAATTTAGACACAGCTGAGTCCAATTAGAAACGTGCCATGGAGATGTTGCTTGTTTGCATCTAGAAAACAATGTATTATCGGGAATAATCTATTGTATTACAGTGATTACTTCTCCAGTAGCTGATTACACAGATGAGCTACGCTAATTGCCTGTTACATATTCATTCAGCCCAAGGGGCTTTGGCTTTCAGCGTGTTAATGGAAAGCCCAGTATGCTCCCACCATGCTTAGAGGATTAAAATATGATTGCTTTCTATTATTACTCTATCTGCTGTATATAGGGTGTCTTTTGGGAGGCCCACAAATCACCCTTTTCCAATTTCAGTTTAAAATAGAAAAGGGGTTATCCTTAGATGTCATTACATAGGACTTATAGATGTCATACCTTTTGGTGCAATCATGATGTCTGAACGTCCTCAGGGATCCAGCTCGTCCAGCAGGATAAGAAGCAGAATAAAGTGTCCACTGCCAAGAGAGCCCGCAGGCACTGGCAGCTCCTCTACACCCTGGTCAACAACCCCTCCCTTGTGGGCACCAGGAAGCACTTCCAGCGTCAGACCACAGACAGCTTTCTGAATGGAAGCCTGAACCGCAGCACCAGGGAGGAGAGCAAAAAGGAGGCTACGACCAAGGAGGCAGAAGCTGCTGCCAGCAACTAATCAAAAATGCGATACTGATTATGTACTGGCTGCAGAGTCTCGTCCGGTTTAGGTCTGCATTTGTACTATTTGTCTGCATTTGGTGAAATACATGCATTATAGCTCAGTGCCTAGTGTAAAGATATTCACCAAGTCTTTCCTAAACGTCTGGAGATTCGGAGTCCCTCCTGTGCTTTTCATGTTCTCCTGTCTGTGAGGACCTCAGTCTCCAGTCTGATGGGAATGCTTGTGTGGCACTGATCACCTAGTAAACACACTTAAAAAAATAATTTTCTAAACATGTATGTGCTTATTTTGGGATAGAACTCATTTGCACTAATAGCCTTTAATCATGTATTATTTTCAGCATTCAATGCAGATAATGTAAGATGATGGTCATCCAACTAAAAACATGGATGCACAAGCCAATGAATCATCTCTTTGAATGGGAGTTCATATATAGAGTGACAGAGAAGGGCAGAAAGACAGAACATCTGACTATTTATGAATATAAATAATGAACCATTGTCATACTGTGGCCAATAAATTCTCTTTTCCCCCCATCTTTAGGCTACACGCATTGTGTGACTGATATTAACCTGTGGAATAAACTGTATATTTATTCTGTTTTAATTTGTAGACTTTTAAGTCAAAAACATCTTACTGTTTCCAGTATTTCCAGTTCTTGTCAAATAAACATCTTCTTGTTTCAAATGTTTCGTGATATTTCACCATTTGTCTGCGCATTTAAACTTTTAAATGAAAATATACACATCCGATTGTTTTTTCCCTGATAACTGTGAAAATAAAACGAAAAATACAGTTTTCTCCTGTTTTTTGGGGTTTTTTTTTAATCACTGATGGGAAATTTTGTTAAGCTATTGCTCAACTAATATATGCATGAGTGCACTTGCAACGGGAAAAGGGCTTTTGAAAAGGAAACTGACCTTCAAACTAACCGGAAGCCGAACAGCTGCGGTAGCAGAAATAAGACCACCGGTCTCAGCATGTCTTCATGGGAATTTCCATAGATGTAAGTGCTCGTAAAACTCAGGATGAACCCTGTATACTATAAATGAAACCTAGACACTGTAGGCTTTAGTCCTCCTCTGTACATTGCTGTACTCTGTAGGAGTCCTTGCTGCAAGTAAAATTGTTGAAACGTAATTCTAAGACTCTGGTAACTGCTTAAGTGTTTTGATAAACATTCTCCTATTATCATTTCACATTTTTATATAAGATATTAATTTTAATCCACTTGCGTAGTGTGATAATTTTCTGCCGAAAGAAGAGACCTGAACTGAACCATAAGCGAAAAATATAGACAAAGGGAGGCTTTGTGACTGATCGGAGCTCCAAAACGCAGCAGTGTTCAGGCTTCTCTGTTTTTAATCCCCTCTTTTTTAAAGAAAAGAAAAAAAGCCATGCCATAATAATCACTTTCCAAAAAAGGAAGGAGAATATCTTACATTTTTAAAGAAAAAATGATAATTTTTCGTAATCGAAATAATCATTTGGAACATAATTATTCGAAATGATATGGGGATTCTTTGTTTGTTTGTTTGTTTGCTTTTGTTGTTGTTTAATAAAATCGGAATGATAGTTAAATCCAGAAAAATCCACCAATTTGTATAGTTTCACATGTTTTATTAATTCCACTTACATAAAATTATATCAAAAAATCTTAAAAGGTCACGTTTTTTTGTTTTGTTTTACAACATAGTTCACAAAAAATCTCACTTTACATATCAAATTACAAGACAGTGAAGCCGACAGACGCTCACTGCGCCCATTTGTTAGGACTTCATTGGAAAATTGATTTTAAAAAAAATAAAGAAAATTCACGTGGCTTTACATCACAAGTAGACAGTCACATCTAAAAGTCCTATATAGACTACACTATTAGAAAACCGCACAAGGAGTGACATGCCATGGACACGTTCACCGTAAAAAGCGAGAGTACAGCAAGCACCCGTCGATTAAGAGGTTAAAGTCGCACATTTTTAAAGCCTTACGTTACACGTGGAACAACATGTTGTTGGTAAATAACCTGGAATTTCCCGTCAAGCACATCGTCACCTCTGAAAGCTCAGTTTCCCGTTTTTGGACGCACAGGACAGCGCGCAGGGCGCCGCTGTGCGCGCTGTCAGGTGCAACAGCGCCAAGCGCAAATATCATTTCATCAAACACATTAATCCCAATCTTTCTCTAGTTTCTTGGACAAGTTGAGTGGAGCCAGAGTGCCGACACCTGAGAAGATGTTAAATGGCCGTTATGAGATTTTAACAGCCTTGCACAGACACACGCGGCTCAGTGAGAGAATCTTGTCCCTGATGTCAGTTTATTTACAATTACTTCATAGAAAATCCTGTTTTTTGTTGTTTTTGCTTGTTTAAAACGCAGCGAAACGGTGGGTAAAATTTTGTGCACTTTTTTTCTCCTTTTTTTTTTGCTGCCTCGAATTACGCGCATTTCTCCAAGTCTCGCCTTCGCGAAATTTGCTCCCATATGCCCGTTCGCGTACGTCCCACAGATGGGGTAAACGTTGGTGCTTTCCCGTCGGTTTTGAGGTCCGATAAAAGATATAAATCTGTGCTCGGTTTGTAAACGTGAGTTACTCGTTTTAACCTTACGGAAACTACAAATGTCACATGAATTCAATCACAATCGCGGTGATTGAAGGAGTATTGAGGTAAAAAAGTTAATGATCCCTTTTTTTTAAAGACAAAAATCACACGGCATCGTTTTTTTCACGTGAAGTAATGATGTGTGTGTTACCTGCTTGAATATAGGCTACTTGAAAGCAAAATAATTTACAATATACTCGCAGACGTCAGCGGAGCTCAGCGGCTTGGCTGCTTGTAGTTGCCGTTGATTTCCTCGGAGATGTTGACGGCCTCTGCTCCCAGCGGTAACCTGTCACTGTACTCCGAGCCAACTTCAAACTCCTCCTGGTTGGTCTTGGATGATGATCCGGGGATGGACTCGGTCACCACGCTCCCCTCAGCCTCTTCCTCTCCTTCTCGTTCCTCTCCGTCAACCTCCCCCTCCCCCTCGCCTAACTCGCTGGTTTTCTCTGACTCCACGAAAGATGGCCTGTGATCAAAATCTTTTGTCATTTGCTTCTCCATCTGATCTGGATTCTGAGCTTTCATGATCAGCTTGTAGGTTTTTCCTTGATATTTGTATAGCAAATGACAGCAGGTGGCTCCCAGCAAGGGGACAGTGGCCAGACCCAATAGGAAAATGCTGACAACCACAATTATGAGCAGGGAGGGGATCTTCTTTCTAGTTGTGAAGACTACTTGGACTTGGCAGTCCTTCCCCCCATAGGTGAGACAAAGTGTGTAATTGGTGCCAGGCTGTAAATTATGGAAGCGGTAGGAATTAATTCCCTCCTCTATATTGGACCACTGAACCATGGAGTGTCCGTTTCCAGTATTTACACAGAGGTAGAGCATGTCCAGAGTGGTCTTGCTAGATGAGGACTGGTACAGACCCAAAGGTTCCTTATTCACTGTTTCCTGGTTTTCAGTTTGACTTAGATGAAGATTAGATTTGCTTTTGGCAAGCTGCAGTGGATTCAGCTGCACTTTGGCCTCCGTCTCTGACACTTCTAATGCAATAACACCAAAGTCAAAGGTGTACTGCTTCAGGTCTTCCAGGCTCATGTTGAAGGCATGGTTGGAGATGTATTCACTGCTTTCTCTAACACCGCACTTGCCTGTGAATGTGTGTGTCTTAGGAACAACACCGGTCTGCTCTGTTTCATCGTGTTTGTCTTTTGACGTTTCGGGACTTTCCTTTGTCTTCTCATCAAGCTTTGTCCAGTTGACCACATTATTTTTGGAGGGCTTGTTGGGGTCTGCAGGCTTTTTACCAGACAGACGGCTCTTGTCCACTGTTGAATCGATGACTGTGTTGCTGGCTTCCTTTTGGGTGCCTGCCAGAGCCACTTTAACGCTGCTCTCTGCTTTACCCAACTCGTTCACCGCAAAGCAGCTGTAATTCCCATCTTCCTTTTTACTCACACGGGGGATGATGAGAGTTCCATTTCTAAAAACAAGAAATCGATTGCTGGTTGTTTTATCATTAATTGGCACATCGTTTATTTCTCCAGTGGAGGGCAAGGGGAAAAGATAATTTTGATTTCCTGCAGTCACCTCCCAGGTGATCTGTGGCTTGGGGCTCCCTTTTGTCTCACAATTTAAGATCACCATAATACCTTCATACAGATCTGTGTTTTCTATGTTTGGCTGATATGTTATAGTGACAGCAGGGGGCTCACAGTCCAGTTTAGGAATGCTTGAAATCGTCGTACCCTTCAGATGTTCAGGGGCCTCGCACACAATTGAATTTGGCTCGGGGACAGAAATTTTAGTTGTCGTGATCCAGTCCCTCAGCCACTGCAGACGGCAGGAGCAACTGAAGGGATTGCTAAAGATCTGCAGGTGAGACATAGCAGTGAGGGCGCTGAAAGTCCCCTCGACAATGGTGGTAAACCTGTTGTTGTTAATTCGAAGCGACCTCAGGTCTTTGAGCGTGGAAAAGGCATCCTTTGGGAGGTTCACCATTTCATTGTTGTTCATTTTGAGAAGCTGCAGGGCTGTGAGACCGCGCAGATCTTCCCATGGAAAGTTCACAATTTTGTTGTGGCTGATGTCAAAGTTGCGTAGCTGAACCAAAGGGGCCAAGGTGCCTCTCTCTATGGTGACTATTTCATTGTGGGCGAGCCACAGAGAGGTGGCCTGAGTGATATTAACAAAGCTTTTGCTTTTCAGGATTTGGATTTTATTGGCAGAAAGGCTCACGGTGGTAACATTGGAAGGGAGACCAACAGGGACCTCCAGCAGGTCTTTGTAAGCACAGTCAGCAAACTGATGGGAAAATTTATCCTGGCAGCTGCACTGCTCTGGACACGTCTGCACAATGCCAGTCATAACAGTCCACAAGGCAAGGAGCTGTAAGAACCTTCTTGCCATTTTCTGCACCTGCAAGCATCAATTAGCAGACATTAGCTACGATCAGACATTTATAAGAGCATTATCCATTAGAGCAATCACACCGACGGAAATGTACTGCGGATGCTTTTTTATCTCATATAGATTAAATGTGTTTCTCTGAATGCCTTAAAAACAGTTTCCTTTTATTTTCTTCGCTACACAGAACAACAATGTTTGACGAACAAGCGCACATATGCACATAAGTTGTGGGTCATATTTGATTTCAGATGCCCTCCTCTGAGCGCGTCTGCACAGGCAGGTCCGGGTAAACTGGCGCTGTCCGTGGTGATGAAACGGGCTCTCGTTAATGGGTTTTCTTTTAGTTATTCGAGAAGGTTTCACTCCCAAAAGCACTTAATGCTCAAATCAGATTTTTCCCGATCAATTTGCGGATTATTAAAGCATTCGTGCACAAACGCCTTTGTGACACAGACACAGAATTAATCCGCGGGTTGATTTCTAGACATTTTTGTATTTGTTTTAAAGTTTTGATCCGGATGCTGCTCCGTCTCTCTCTAATTTCATGCAGTAACTCCCGCATTAGCTTATTTTTCCGTCATCTTACCTGTCCAATGTTAACTTCAATTCCCGTGTCTTATAAATCACCCTCGGAGTTTACAGTCCACTTGAAACAAGTTTAATGTTTGAGAAAAGTCGAGTCCTCGGTGGTTTCGGATCCTTTCACATGCTTTGTGCAGACCTGAGCGCAGATGAAGGACGGTGGAGGGATCATTTTTCTCCCGGTGAGTCGCTGTTGCGGTCCGACGGCGCTTTTTTCTTCCTCTCCGGAGAGTGTGGGAGCCTCTGCGCGTCCCCGCCGCTGCGGCGCGAGAAAATGAACGTGAACGCGCAGCCTCTCCCAGCCCCTCTCCGTGTCTATTAAAGATACAGAAGCTGCTCTTGGAGGGGTCCTCCGCCCTCCAAGAAAATCCATAATTTAGGATCCGATGTTTAATTTATTACTCCGACCTAAGCCCATCTTTGACCTCATTCGCTTCACCTTCAACCCTTTGTCTTTAACTAAAGGACACAGGTAAACACAAAAGTAACAGTTTGCACACGAAGTGAAACATTTAAAGTGTTCTTGTGATTAGGAAAAAACTGCAAAGGCACTTATATTATCTAGTATTATCTTTAATAACAATGACAAATAAGGCTGGAGAGAAGGTGAATTCTGAGGAGTCCAGTGTATGGACAGGCTCTGCATAGAGCCACAGGATACCCGGATCATTTGATGGTGTTAGACTGCAGCTGCACCGCATCGTGAAACCTGCTTTAACTTTTTGTTTTTAATAAATATATCTGATTTAACGCAACAAATTTCGGGTAAATCTCAAATGAATTACTTTTAATTTTCGTAAACAAAAAAGCCAAATTCGTGCACATTTTATTTTGTTTGGCAGCTAGTCTCGTGTCTTATTTAAAAGGCTTCTGTGCACCAGTGACTTTCAGCCTATCGCTGTGTAAATAAACATTACATTATATAATCATTATAAGCGTTTGAGTCTTGCAAATTGGTGGTTGCGTTTAAGGAGAAGGGTTTCCTGCTCAGATGCCGCCATCTTCTGGTGGACTTCAGAGGTGTCAGACGTAAATAAAGCAATGCCCCTTTTTATTTTCAGGTTTCAAAGGTTTCAAAGTAATCCAGGCCTTAAACCTCAGGTTTGTTCTCGCTAGTAATAGCAAATCCATAAAAATAAAGCTTTTATGATAAAACTGAATAAAATATCGCTTCCTTGTCCTTAAAGTTACAGTTTAGTAGTGAATTTTACATAAAATAAATTATACATATAGAAAGTGTCTTTGAATAACAGAGATGCAGAAACGTGTGCATAAGCACAGAGCCATGGCTCAGTGTCAGAGTGTCTAATGAGTCTCACAGGCCTGAATGTGCGCTTGAAACCGTTAATAATTCTTAATAAACAGCCACCAAACAGCTTAAACGACAGGTTTCGTCGTTTAAGTGAATTTTAAATTAAAATTCACAATTCACTGTCATGAATTTGTCTTACCTTCGGTGTCTTGCTTCCACTACGATAAAATCGCACTTCCTGCATAGCTCTTACCTTACAGCTGTGTGTGTGCTTACATAAAACTTATCTTTCCCCTACTTCCCCTTTTCTATATACCGGAAAAATTCAACTTTCACAAATTATTATGTTGGCCAAAGTCTTAGCCGTGTCTCTAATAAAACTTGTGTAAATTCTGTTGTTGTTGTTGTTTTACAACGACAGTTTTGGTAAATGAGCTTCCAGAACTTTATCTGCAACTTTATTTCTTACAATTTAAGTTGAAAGTGTCTTTCTGACAGATGTCTTTCTTTATCACAGAGGCTTTTTCGTCATCATATAGAAAAACCGTTAAACATCTAACTTCTTTACACTGACAGAAAGGGGAGTTTTACTCGTCTGTATGTGGCCTGCCATGTAAAATGATTCTGACACCTCTGGTCTAATGCACAGATTTCAAAGACATACTAAACATTTATTTAGCAATAAGAAGAATATGAATATGAAATAACAATGGTAAGGAGGTCTGTGTACAGAAATGGTTAGGATTCCTAAACAGTTCATGTAATGAATGTCTGCACTTCAATCACATCTTGCTTGTTTGATTTAAATTCCACTGCCATGGTGGACAAAAGCAAAATTACAGAAACTGTATCACTGTCCAAATATTTGCAAACTGGAGCTTATCTAAGGAGGCAGAGTACCCCCTCAACACATGTACGGGCAATTTAGAATCATCAATTAGTCCAACTGTGCATGTCTTTGGACTGTGAAAGGAAGCAACAAAGGGCAAAAGACAACCTGCACAAACTTCACAGGAAAAGCTCAGCCTGTACTGCTATGAGGCAGAAGTGCTAATCACCACAAAGAGTTTAAATTCCCCAAAACCTCTTTTTAAAAAACAGGTCTGGGTAGTGTTCATTTTCCTATCCAGGTAATCACCTGGAGATTTATATTCTTCCCTCGACCCTGTCACGATTTGTTTAATTGTCAAGTCTCAATATAACTTGTCTTTTGGGTATCAATTTACTTTTTTTTTTTTAATTTTAGGTTTTGTTTTGTGTCAGAAAGTAAAATAGATTCTGATACGGAACTAACGTACTCTCTCTTCCCTTTCCTCCTTCTTGGCTGCCTGCTCGGCTGCCGTACAATTTCCTGCTGTATTCGTGATTCAAGTCCCTGCGGTAAACCATCTAGATTTCTATCTTCCTTATTTTCCAGATGTCTTTTTAAATGCTTTAAACATTTACTTTAACTGTTAAAATCTCACCAGCTCTTTGCTCTGAACCTGCTTCTGCTCCCTCTCTTCACACCACATTTTGTTTCACACCTAATGGAGTACATCCCCAAAGTATTTCCAAACGTGTGCACACTGTAAATTTGTACAGCCTTTCAGATCATTTTCAAACGTCGTCCAGAGTATGTTTATTTAGAAACTTCACAACGCTGTGTTGAGACTTCTCAAACAAAAGGCTTTTGGAAACAATGTGATTTAACTCAGTGTCACAAATCCTAATGTGGCCCTGGAGAGGAGTGATCATTTTAAGTGATTTATTTTAAGATTTAATTAAACACAGCAGTGGAAAATGTCCAGTACAAGCACAGCTACAAACAACTTTTTAAATTATACAGAATATGTAAATAAATAAATAAATAAATAAACCCATCTACTTGTCCTACTAGGGATTAAGTTAGGAAACAAGAGGACACACAGATGTTCCCAGGTGTCACTACTACCCCCAGTGAGCATACTGGCTACCACTAATCCCATGAAGATGACAGAAGGACTAGGGTTTAAAATCACTAGGACAATATATTTAAAAAACAAAACAAAAATACAAACAAACCCTGGAGAACAAAAAATAAAAAAAATAATAAATTGAAAGGTAATTTATTTTAAATTAAATTCAAGAAAAGTACAAACACTTAAAACATAAATGGATAATAATCTGCACTCGACTGGAATTTCAAAAGGAAAACAAAGAACAATTCGAATCACTCACAGCATGAATATGCCTTCTCTTATACATAAACACACATGTCGAGTAGGCTAATTACCAAAACATTCAAGTACCCCACAGCTCAAGCAGCTACAGGTTTAGGATTTATGAGGAAGTACTGTACAAATAAAATCAAGCAATGGCTCATCTGGTACTTTGTTTATTTTTTCCTGCTCTTTTTTTAGGTTGTTTTGTCTTCTACTTCAAAGGGAAACCGCCACACCCAAATTATCACGGAATCATCTGTCGTGACTCTCAGACCAAAAGAGAACGTTTTAATTTTCATGTAACACACCAGCACCTACTACAGCAAGTGCAAACAACTCAGAAGTGACAAAATCACAAACCATACCATAGTGCACATGCATACCTTGGAGGATTGCACTGAATCACCCTCCAAGGCCTATCACACCACGCATGTCGCATTTCATTTGTTACCCAAGGAATTCACGCTATTCTGAGTAATGTCGACTCCCCGGGGACCTTGGAATTGCCATACACTACACTCTGAGATAATCATTTTCAGGGTGAAATGGGCATGCGAGTATTATTCTAAGCCTTGGCTTGTAGGGTCAGGTTAGCCATGGATTTGTGTTCAGTTCAGGGTAGGCGTTGAAGCGTGAACCGATGTCGGGTCTGTTGGATAACAGCGACCTCTGCTGGCAACGGATTGCAGTTACAGACAGGCGTTGTAAATTCATGTCAGGCAAAGTATCGTGCGTGCTTAGAAACTTTAAACAACATGACGCACATGTGAAAAGCTACATTTATGACATTTGCTTTCAGTTCTAAGAATTTCCTTAATCGGAATTTGTGTTTGTTTTCCAATAATTTCCTTCCTGAAGTCTTCCTGTGAGAAGAAGGACAGGAAAACTTGGGAGCCGAGGTCCTGAATGAAGATTTACTCTTATCAGAACAGAACAGAAACCAAAAACATGTTTGTTAGTCACCATATCTGTGACCTCAGACACCAATGCAGCACCAGCTTAGTCCTGTGATACCGTAAGTGTTTCTTAACATAGTCCTAAAGTAAAGCCTATCAGTGATGCTTAGCTGTAAGTCCTCTATAACACCACTTGACACATTTCTACAACTTGATGAGTGACTCAGAAAAGAACCCAGACATAAACAAAACATGAGTGCATGCAGATGGTTTACCAAAGGACAAACCTAGTTGTTAGATCAGGGATTATGTAAATTCTGTCTTAAGCAAAAGATTTAGTAAGCTTCATTATAATTATAGTAGCCTAAGACAGACAGAACAACATATGAACCATAAACAGTGGAAAGTACCATCTCCTTCTACAGTGTTAAATATTTGTGTAGACAGTGCAGATCAAAACAGTTAAAACCATGTGGCTGTAAATCAGAGCCCACAACAACATAGTGTGTCACTGGCTGAAAGGGCGTGTTTTCCTAGAATGAAACTGCAACAACAGGGTTTGGTCAGCAGAGTGTGGCCAAAAGACTGAGACCACTACTGTGAGAGCCAAGTTCAGAGTCAAGTGTTACACTATAATGGATGCTGTGTTATCTCAGATTTGGAGACAGGATGAGAGAAGCATAAACAACACTAGGTTTCCATGGAGTTTCTGGACTTCAATTAGTTAATCTGAAAGAAAATCTTACAACCTTATCGGACTCCACCCAAATTCCCATTTGTTTTTGTCTATGCACATACACTGTAGTGCCCCCCTTCCCCCAAAAAAATCTCTTTACATAAGCAGGATGTACTCTGTGCAGTCATTAAGAACGCTGAGACTAGATCTAGGTAAAAGACAGCTTAAGCTCAAGATCCTTGCTTTGTCATCTGCCCTCTTGTCATGCTGAAAGTTATTTACTGAGTACTCTGGCTGATTAAAACACAGCCTGCTAAGATTAAATAATAATATCTTACCTAATAGGATGACTCCTAGTGAACAGTAAATTGTCACACTCTTTTTATGATGAAGAAATCATTACAAGACATTAGCAGGTTTTCTTATCTCTTTAAATATTTTGTGAATAATGAAATAAATAATACTTTTCATATAAAAAAAACTTTTTTTTTTTAAACATTCGGGATTAAATAATTTAATACCGTACCAAAATACATGTGTGTAAGGCAACATGATGACACAAGCTGTAAAGAGACATTATGTTAAATTCATAGAATTAAAGCAACACAAGGCACAGCTTACTACATTCTGGTGTAAATAAAGTTTTAAGTGGTTTATTAGCTACATTATTGCTCTATAACACTCTTTATCAAGGGACTAAAGCAATAATTCAGGTAAGGAATCTGACTCCATCTCAGGCTACTGAGGCCAACTCTGTGTTCTTTAGAGGTTTTCTCTACAAGGTGATTGCAATAATTCATTTTAACAAAATATTATGTGCACAATATTATGGGGGCAGCAGCACTTGCTTAGGCTGCTGCCCCCGCGACCCGGCCTCGGATAAAGCGGATGAAGATGGATGGATTATGTGCACTATTTTATTTGTATTATAGTATAGGTCATGAAAAAAAGAAAAAAAGAAAAGTGCTATCAGTGCTATAATACTGTGTACAAAAATAAGATTTTTTTTTTTTCCCTTATGGAGGTACTCCATCTTTAACATCCTTTCCAGTATAATAATACGCCTCCTCTGCACTTCCCCAAACCGTCTCAGCCGAGCTGTCCATCTGATCGACTCATTTCTAATCCCAACAAAACAAAATCCCTACCACCTCCAGCTCGGCCTCCTGTCTTTTTTGTCACTGCCGCCGTCTTCAAACCGTACATCATAACAGGTCTCACTGCCATCTTGTAAACTTTCCCTTTCACTCTCGCTGTTATCCTTCTGTCACAAATCACCCCGACAATCGCTTCCATCCGCTCCACACTACATGCACTTGCTTCTTCTCCTCGTTTATGCATTACCCCTGCTGTGGATGAGCAATGCCAACTCATCCACCTTCACTATCCCTACTCTGCGCCGCGTCAGGAAAACACATACCCAATTTCAGTGAGTATGTGTTAAAAATTATAACACTACAAATAGGCCAACTTTTTGCATGTTTTGGAGTATTTTTGACATAACTGCTTTTAAATACTGAGAGAAGCCATTTCCCAATATGCAAAGCCAAATATTTTCATTGTGCATTTTTAAGATACCTTTCTGAGCACTGAGGCAAAAAGAAGGTGGAGACACATTCCTAAATTATCGGGTCAGCAGTGCAATGTCAAAACAGATAATTTACATTTTTTGGTTCTATATGGACCAGAGTGGAAAGAGCTCTCTTCCCTTCAGTTTGTATAAGACTTACAATTAAGCAGACTTACTGTTTAAAGATTGTCTGTGGCCCTTTGACTGGAAGCTTTCCCACTTACACTCATAGTTTAATAGTGTTGTTGACTTGAGATATACATTCATGTAAAGAGGAATTACCTCTGATTACTTTCTGTGCCTTCCATTTCATTGATTGTGTTAAAAGGAAGAAAGGTACTCAGCTAAAGTGTTTTATGTAAGATGCTCCGATGTTTTCAATCACCATTGGAGACCATTCAAGCTGTGCACTGCTGACCGGTTGTACTGCTTTCTTTTTTCTTTCCCCTTCCTGTTCAAGCCCCTCTTTGTGTTAGGTTCCGCTAAAGGCTTGACATGGATTTCCGTTAGTGCTGCATGAGTACAGAGGGCCTGACATTTTGACACTGCAAATTAAAAGTAGCGAGTAACAGAGAGTCAGTTCAAAAAGAAATTATTGCTACAAGCAGCGTGATCCATGTCATCTCTGGAATAAGAGCTGGTGCAGCGTTCCAGTTGTCAGGTATATTGCTTTTTGAGCACTTTTTTGGGTCTTGGTTCTCTATGAGCTCGTATGTTCCCACCACTTTGATGTAGTCTTTCTCTTCTGAAATACATCTGTACGTGCCATACTTCTCCTGTGACATGGAAGGAATGAGGTGCAGACAGTTGGTAAGCATCTGCAAACAAGGACTCTTTTGGCCTTTTTGCTCCCATGTATACTCAGCGTGGTAGGAGTCTATAGGACAGGACAGATAGAAAGGCACACCCTGGGGGACTGAATGAACTGTCCTCAAATGCACTGATGATAGTGGAGGTATCTCACGTTTGGTCCGGTTTCTTGGCTCTTGGAGAAAAGAAAGAAAGGGGGGGAAAAGGGAAAGAGAGCGATCAGAGAGATCAGACTAAATTTGTTCCTGGAGTCTACAGCAAGATGAATAAATGTCTCATCATTAGCTACCTTTAACTGTTAAACTGCATACGTTTGTTTTCCCATCCACGATATTCTGAATGCTCCCTCTGCAAAGACGAATAAAACACGTTTCAGTGAGTGATGTTTCTGCAAGATTTTTTCCCTCTTTGATTATCTGATTCATTTCTACAGCTGTTTCAGGTATTGTGCAAAACATAATAAAATGTGCCAGAGGGTCTTGGTAAGACTGCTGCTCGCACTTACGGGACAGTCGAGGTGCATCCATTGTTAGTCCAGGCACAGTATGGATCCCGGGCCAGAACACATTCTTCGCAAGACTTGCTGTACTCCTGACAACTCTGAAGGTTCACTGCAGTTATTCTCTCAGCAGACCCCACAATTAATGTTTTCTGAGCAAAGGAAGACAAAAATCTAAATTTACTTTAAACCTGAATGAAAAGATTTTCTTTTTGGGGAAATTGTAGACTCTATAGCCTGCTTATTGATAGATTTGGCTTTTCCTGGCGCAAGACAACTAATGCACACGAGGTGTTTGTCAGCTGAAAATAGCTGCATGTGAAGCACAAAAGCAATGACCTGACAGATAAAATGCGACGCTCTGCAAAAAGAAATAGCAACATCATGTTTCACTGAAGGTGGGCGCAGCTGAGAAAAACACTGATGCCAGAACGGCAAAGCACAGTGCTCTGCACTTAGTATGGCATTTTAAATGAACCCTACCTTTTTAGAGTCAAGCTTCATTGACTGTATGATTGAAGAGTTGGAGAGCTGCGTTTCAGATATGATAAAAGGTTCTGACCCAGACTCCAAGACTTTATGGATCTTCCCGGAATCTGTTGGAACAGGAATTTGATATTGTGTTATTTTTTGCAAGTGATATATCTGGCTAGGTATTTTTAGCTTATTGTTCCTAACAGATATTACAGACAATGCATTCTTAAAATGTAAGACAATTGAAAGGCAGTGAAGGCACTAATGACAAAACAAGATCCCAAGGACCCTGTGCTGTTGAACAATGACATACCAGTAGCTAGAAGCAGAATGTTATAAAATCTTTGGTCTGCAGCCTGAACTCTGTCCACGACTATCTTGGTGTAGTTGTTGGTGCTTATATAAAAAGGATCTGAGTCAACCCAGTCGGCCATTTCTGAGTGATCCTTCACAATATTGACTGTGTGACGTGGCAAAGCCTTGCTGTTCGTGGAACACTGAAAAATAAATGCAAAAATAGTCTGTATACTGCATGAAAGGCAAAAAAAATAGTCCAAAAACAAAGCACAGACAAACTTTTCCACATCGTAAATTACAGGGGTGGTTTTATTTACAAAATATAGCAACATGAACAGAGAAAGGACCGCGGTCGGTGTCAGCCCCTTTTTGAAACTTGCATTATGGTTGTGCCACAATGAGGGGAAACTGCAAATACAAAGGGCCTTCATTTGTTCCATTTAATCTCAGTGGATGTCAAATAAATAACCACAGTCTCTATGATGGAAACAATGAATGTGATGAAACAGTCCATGCACACAGCTGTTTCCATGTCTTTTTTTTTTTTTTTTTAAACCACAGGTCGTACTCATGCACATGATATAGAATAAACTGCTTAGACTGCATGTGAGCAAAACGAAAGTAGAAATGTAAAAATAAAACAATTTAGAGGAAGTTGTCTGTAAATTCTGTTTCTGTAAAGTAACATAGCAACATAATAAAGTTCTTACCGTTCCTGGCCTTGGTGTGGGAAGGTTGTCGTTGTAGCCCTTGAATTTGGAGTTCTCAAATATATTTTCAATCATTTTTATTGTATAGATGCAGACTGCTGTAGAATTCCTAGAGTGGATATAAGAAAGAAAGATTGCCAGAGTGTTCATCATAGGTTTAAATCATCTGTGAATTTGTTATTGCCTCAGCTCATGGGAGTGGAAGAAGGGCAACTCCCTTGAAAATGAGGACAAACAGTTGATTGTGGTGTCACTGTCATGTTTGCATGTTGCTTAGATATTAAAAATGAAGCATCTAACCAGTTGCTCGTGAAGAGGGCATAGACCCTGGTGTCTTGCCAGTTGTCTGCGTGCATCACATAAACATCTTGGAGGCGGTTAAAATACAGCGACTCCTTTGGAATTCCACACACAAGACGGGCCTTGAGAAAAGATGTCCACATGTTCTGGAAGAATCGTTTTGATCCGCCTTCATCCACCTGAAATATGATACCGACAGGACGAAACTCATTAATTCTGCTTCGGCTGAAGGTTATTCGATAGTTTCCATTACGTTGAGCTGTATTAGAAATGTGAAACGAGAACACCTGAACACTTTTAGGGCAAGTCTCGTTTTGCACAGATGTCAAAGTGAGGATCCCAAAAACAACATTTTAGCAAAATGAAAGCTTTTCGCGCTGGTTAATGTAAAGTAGATGAAGTCCAATTTTTTGGTATTGGTGGTGGGTCAAAGGTTTGTTTGCTTTTGCTTTGTTGTGCAAATGAATATTTTCTTGTGATGGTTTTAAACTAACATGACTAATGCAACATCCTGATATAAGAGGAAATACTGGGTGAGCATAACTACTGCTTCCATAAAAACATAAAGCCTAACATCAACATCAAGCACCTCTGAGCTGACAGACTTTAGTATCTTGTTTCCTCTTTATGGAAAATTATGCAGATTATTACGGTAAAAGAAACATGGCAAACCATCACAAAACAATATTAGAATTATTCACAATTGCTGCCTTTAATTTAGATTCAGTACAGCAGGCGGTGGTAAGCTGAGTTTTTAAGATCATCTCACAGGTTTTGTGTTTTTTTTTAGCTGTGTCATTTTAGGCAACTGTACTGTTGATGTGTCCAAAAAAACAAAAAAAAACTGAACTGACTGACTCAACCTTCCCTGTGCTGTGCTATTATCACACCCTCTCACACATACTGAGCCAATAATGCCTCTCCTTTATTTTAATGGGCATGATCGCATTTTGCCATTCATTATGAATATTGTTGTTCTAAAGCTTACAACATTATTACAACATTTCCCAACTGTGTGGCAAGTGAACTGAAACCCACTTCAAATTTGCTTCAAGTACTTTGGTATTGGACATACTCTGTCAGTGGCAGAGCCTTGTACTCATGCCAAACGCATTCGCAAAACTTTATCCAATTGTAGATCAAATTAGACTGAAGGCCAAGTTCAAAGGTGGGTGTGGTCCATCCTATGAGGACGGGGCACAAAGGGTCCCAGAATGAAGGGGCACAATCCACCTTCCAAAATGCTTGAAAAAGGTTTGCTTATGTAGTCACAGCAAGACTTTTGATTGTTCCTAATTCTTGAAAGTGAGATGAAGATGTTTTAGAGAATTTATCTGTACGCAAAGTTGAGTTTCATTGATGTTAGCTCAGCTTTTTTCACCATACCTTACAAACTCTGGCAATCCTAGATATCAGTGGGTCAGCCTCTCGGTTGTGGTCTGAGTTCTTCTCACGGAAAAAGACATAAATTTTCTCATTGTCTGGGTCGTCCTTCCGCTGCACCCATGACGCAGAGACGAATGTGGGCTCTGTGAAAACATGATAAAAAGATAAAAAAAAAAAAAAAAAGTGTTTACAGTGTAGCGCGAACTGAAAAAACCCCAAAACAAAACAGAAATCCTGCCACATCAAACTTGAACCAAAGCATAATTACCCTAAAATGAGGTGAGGAGTGAACAAGACAAACTTTTAAGTCAAACATATTCTGATTATACGACACCAATGTATTAAATTACAGTAGTTTTCCTCCATTATAAAATAAGAGCAGGTATTTATTTACCTGAGACCCAGCTGTCATACATCCAGACATTAGTCCTGTGGCCAGCTTGTCTTCTGAACTGCAATGTACTTCCATCAGCATCCAAAGGTGCTGCTGCATACAGATCCCCTTCTAAAAATAGCCGATACACCAAATTGACAGGGGCAAAAATGTTGAATTTTTGAATAATCAGTTACATTAATCTGCACACTGATAATTAAAACCTTGAAAACATGGTAACTACAAAAGCGGCGCGTAACATACCTACTGTGAGCGATAGGGAGTTCTGTGTGGAGATAAATGGAGAGATTCCTGTCCCGTCACGACTATC
This sequence comes from Maylandia zebra, assembly GCF_041146795.1. NCBI lineage: Eukaryota > Metazoa > Chordata > Actinopteri > Cichliformes > Cichlidae > Maylandia > Maylandia zebra. Next base: position 14,340,542 of record NC_135173.1, on the reverse strand, counting down.
GAATATTTCAAGAGACTGATTGTTCACTGAAGGGCGCTGCAGGGTCACAGAGAGTCAACAGAACACAGTGACATTACTTCAAGAGAACTGTGATGGGAAACCACAAAACACCAGACACCCAGCACCTTCATTAAATTATAGATGAGGGCGCCCAATTAAAGTTTAACAAGAAGCACCAGAGCTCCACTCCTTAATTGGCTTTTCTCTGCTGCTAGTTTATGGAAACTAGTTTAGTTTCCATTAACTTGTCACAGAAGTGCAGAAAGTCACACACTTTTAGTCTACGGTTTAACACATTTAACACTTTTTAGAATCACTCACAAGTTGCCAGCACTCTGGTTTCTGTCCGTTCGTCCCGCAGACAAACAGGTTGTTCTGAAACTTCTCAATGACAGTGATAACATTTTCACAGGGGTCCTATGACACAGAGAGAACTTTGTTATGGAAACCGATTCTATATTTCATTTTCACAATGCATTTATTAGCACATCTCTGATCATTCTGTAATCACCGACCTCTTGGCATTCCTCTTGCCCCGTTGCATTCAGATGAAATTTCTGTCAACACATTGATTGTAGACAGATTAGCCATAACTTTAGCAACATTTCAAAAACATAAGAAGCATCTGAAACAATCACTAAGAAACTAATTACAACACTGTCCACTGAAATAGCTGTCTGATAGATTAATAAAAGGATAGACTAAAACCAGTTCCCTTAATTCAAATGTCTTCTTGATTCCCTTCAGCTTCTCTTCCCACAGCACGACATCCATTAGTGATATCAATGATAAGACCCATTTCTTCTCTTATGGTCAAGAATCATTTACTTATTAAAAATTTAACATTAAGATTAAAAAAAAAAAAAGTCATACTGAAATTTCTGGTTTATTACATGTTCTATTCTTAATGATTCTGTCGGTGCCATGAGCTCAGCACCTGGACCTCTTAATGAGCACTTTGAGGCTACAGTACAAGGTCTTGTATGGCAGACAGACGCTTATTAGGACTGTCACAACCATCTGTTGGTTTTAATGGCTACTGCTTAACCCCACAGGAATTGAGGGGGAAAAAGAAACACCACCAACAACATAATAAGAAAACATAAATAAAGAACATCGTTAGTTTACGATATGTTGCTCCAACCCACCTCTATGACGTGGAAGTCGTCCACATTGAGTTTCAATATAAAATCATTGCCTCCCAGGTACAGTTCATCTGAGCCCTCCTCATAGAACAACACACTGTGGTTCTGATTAATTTGGTATTCAAGCCCAACGCTTATATCTGGAGGGTGAAAAAGCATCTCATAATCACGCTTTAATCAGGAATTACGGCATTCTGCACTTACATCAAAACACGAGAAGATGAATCGGATTTGTCCTTGCAGTGTTTTTGACTAAAGTGAATAGGAAACACACACTAGAGCTTTCGTAATGTAATACTGCCACTGCGTCGATGTTAACGCAACCTACCTTTGCTTAGAAGTCGAGGAGTATTTTTGGACCCGAGAGTCGGTGTATCCTTCAAACCAGCAGAAAGAGCTGGCTGTAAATGCCCGACAAGCCAAAATAAAGAGAAAAGAAAACGCTTCATATTGCGCCTTAGCTGCTGAGCTGCACTACAATCCCTTTGCACCCTCAAAATCAATCTGCTCTACTCGCTCCATCCTCTTGACTATAAAAGCCTCGTGGGCGTGGCATGCTGTTCTGCCTTATATAAAACACAAGTCTTAGAAATATATGGATTGTTTCTTGTGTTAATTTAATATAAACATTTCTTCTTTATTCGTGGGGTTTGCGTCACCTATCATATTAAAAACCTCGTATAGATGACGTTATTTATTGCACTGGGCTGAGCCTGTAGCCCGAAAAAAAAAGTCGATTGGATAGTGATAGTCTTATACTGCAAGATCAGACTGACTGTAATCCTTTTAACACCGACTGCTTCACTATTAAATCCTTTCGTAAATCGACCTTACTGGAAGCGAAATTCTGGACACCCTTTAGGTCCATTGTTTTAAATGAACCTTCTTCCTCGTTACAAGATAAATAATGTCGAGGAAAAAATCTATCACCAAAAGTCATTTGTTTATATCACGTTTGAATGAAGTTTCTACGAGGATTACAGGTCTGTGGCATTGTAAATGCTGTTCAGGTAGTTTACCTGCAAGCAGCTCCCCTGCTTTGAAGCACAGTCAGCTGCGCGGGTCTAATGGCGTTCTCACGAGATCAAGATGTGAGATATGTTAACAACTTCTTTTTTATGGAGAAAGGAGAAAAATTGCCACAAACAGAACACCAATGCGTTCCCAGGCCAGCCGAGAGATATAATATGGAACACCTCACCAAGGAGGCGCCCAGGAGTCCTTGTCCCTTGTCAGATGCTCAAACCATCTCAACTGGCTCCTTTTGATGTGATGGAGCAGCGGCTGTAGTCTGAGCCCCTCCCGGATGGCAGGGGATCTCTAATGCTGGGCTTACACTGTTTTGAGCCGATTTTTGAGTTGTGCGACCGTTTTGGTGATCGGCCCAATTTTGGCCTTCATCGTGCAGTATACGTGGGGTAACGAGAAGCGATTAACACCTCACGACCAGCTCCCGATCATCAATCGCTTGGTCGTGAGGATTTCAAACACGACCGTCGTGAGGGTGTCGCCGCAGCCGCTCACACTGCGCACGCGCAAACACATAAACGTCGGTGAAAAAGTGCAGTGCAGCGTGTGAACTGGACACAAGCGATGGAGGCACAACTTGTAGAACTTTGGCAAGCTCATCCGAGCCTTTTTTTGATGTGGCCTCACAAAATCATCACGACCACAACAACCGTGAAAATAGTTTTATTTACATTGCTGCTCAATCACAGCTGCCTGATCAATGTTTTTCATTAGCAATTTATCAAAGGTGATGATGGTGGTGTGTGTGTGTGTCTGTGTGAGTGAAAGAGTGAATGAATAGTGGCATTGTAAAGCACTTTGGGTGCTTTGAAAAGCGCTATATAAATCCAATCCATTATTATTCTTTCACTCACACAGACACGCACACCACCACCATCAACTTTGCTAAATTGCCAATGAAAAACATTGATCAGGCAGCTGTGATTGAGCAGCAGTGTAAATCCAACTATTTTCACGGTTGTTGTGGTCGTGATAATTTTGTGAGGCCACACCGAAAAGGCTCGGATGAGCTTTCCAAAGTTCTACTAATTGTGCCTCCATCGCTTGTGTCCAGATCACACGCTACACTGCTGTGCTGCGCCGTCTTTTTCGCTGACATTTGTGTTTGCGCGTGCGCAGTGTGAGCGGCTGCGGTGACACCCTCACGACGGTCGCGAGGATTTCAAACAGGTTTGAAATCCTCGCGACCAAGCGATTGATGGTCGTGAGGTGTTAATCGCCTCTCGTTACCCCACGTATACTACACGATGCACGACGCACGATGAAGGCCAAAATCGGGCCGATCGCCAAAACGGTCGCACGACTCAAAAATCGGCTCAAAATGGGCCAAAAATCGCACAGTGAGGCCAGCCACCCTTTGGAGGAAGCCCATTTCCAGCGCTTTTATCCGCGATCTCGTTCTTTCGGTCACTACCCAAATATAAATAGTAAAGACATCAGGATAGATAGCAAAAAATAAAAGATATACAGTCTAGAGGAACATATACAAACTAAAGTAATATATACAAAACAACCACTTTGCTTACAAGCAAAGTGGTTGGAAGCACTTCAAAGGGACTTATGCGAGTGGCCTGAGTGATGAGGGTTACTCAGACCAGATTGGTGAGGTGGGCAGCGGTGGGTGTGGGGAGTGTTTGTTTATAGTCACAATGGCCCACCGGGAAAAGCTGTTAGTCAGTCTGGAGGTGTGGAATCTGAGTGACCTGAGGCGGTGACCAGAGGGCAGCGGGTCACACAGGTGGTATGCAGGGTGCAAGGGGTACCCTGTGATGGGTCTGGTTTTTCTGAGACAGGTGGAAATGATAATGGCCTATAGGGGTTGCAGAGGGCAGCCAATAATTTTTTTGGGTGGTGTTGACTACCCTCTGTGCAGGCTTCCTGTAAGCAGTAGTGGCCCCTGCATACCAAACACCCAGGCAGTAGGAGAACACTACTCCTTATATTTTAATGTTAAATCAAATACTTGCTGGGACCAACAGAGGTAGTAGATAGTGCAGTGGTAAGCAAGGAGGTTTTATACGGAAACTGATTGGTTGATGTTCACTTTTTAGAGGTACATTTTAAAAAGTTTTTTCTGCCTTTGCAAACTACACCTCTACCACCATCTCTGCAGAATTACCCCACACATTTTAATTAGGTGGTCCTTTTTGGAGTCTCTGGGTGGGTTTGCTCTCACTGGTTCCACAGACTAAAAACCAGCAATTAACTTGGAAATGCAAAGGGGAAAGCAAAATATCCTTTTAGAGTTCTTTAAAGTGTAAAAATAAGAAACAATGTAGAAAAATATCAAGAAAAACAAAAGTTACATCTGGCAGATCCTTTGAAACAGGAGAAAGGGCGCAGCAGCATGAAGTTATTTTGGATTAGCCTGTTCATTCCAGTAAAAAGCAGAGATTAATTTTTATATACAGTGAAACATGGAAGTACCCCAAATAGTTATTTTTGTATTTAATGTGGCCTAAAAGCTGTTTAAAGAATCATGTGTTTAAGTGTCAGGCAGGTTTTCCAGCTGTGGTATTTCTATATTTGCTTTTCAAGATGACCATGTGTCTTTTTCCAACATAACAACTTGAAGCTGCAGTTTTTTTTCGTTCTATCATTGTGGCTTTTTTTCTGTACCGGAACACAAACAAGATGCTTTATTGCATACGAACACATCCTTTTTTACATTTTCCAAATAAACTTATTTGTCTGAAATTGTAAATCTAACTTGTGGTTCCCTGAAGGGTGTCTCACAATAAAGCCCTGTGTTCAAAATGTCACCAACTCACTCATAGTTTTATTATATTCATATGCACAGAAAGAGGAGTTAGAGATTACACAGAGCATTGAGCTTAACAAGCAACAACATTTATGCCCCTTTCTGCAACGAAGCTCAGTTTTTAATCAGGTGGACAAACCGCACAGAGATCACAACGAGGGCACTGGGAAAACCTTCCACATTTCACTAATATTCACATTTCAGTTACACCCTGAACATTTTTCTCTTTTGTTTTACTGCTGCTTATTGTGTGCATTCATGACTATGTAAATATTTTGCTCAAGTCCTCTTAGCTCTGTAGAGGTTGTCCACAAATGCTGGAGTCTGTGTGATATAAACTGGTCATGCTTGCCGAATGTAGTTACCTTTTTCCTGTTGGTCATTGCAGTCTGGATAATCCACATAATTGTTGCTATAAGCCATTAAGGGACTGCCACACAATTCCTTAGTTGGCCCCATGTGTTCAACACATCAATAGCAAACACATATACACCTTCCAAAGCAACAAACCTGTTCTTTATTGATAATCTCTTACATTTATAATATTTATTTAATAATATTTCTTTAAGAGGAACCACACACAGCCCATAGAGACCTGCATTCACTCAAGGAGGCGTGTCCTGATTAAAATAAAAGAATGGTAAACCAATAATGGTTAATGAACTGGATTTACTGTCATCACAACCCTCCTGTTTCTACTGGATAACCTCTGATGATTGCACCTCTACAGGTTCAGCACCTTAGATTTTAATTGCTGATCATCACGCAGGTCACTTCAATATCCCTTAGACCAGGGGTCCCCAATCCCAGTCGACGAGGGCCGGTGTCCCTGCAGGTTTTAGATGTGTCCTTGATCCATCACAGCTGATTTAAATGGATAAATTACCTTCTCAACATGTCTTGAAGTTCTCCAGGGGCCTGGTAATGAACTAATCATGTGATTCAGGTGTGTTAACCCAGGGTGAGATCTAAAACCTGCAGGGACACCGGCCCTCGTGGACTGAGATTGGGGACCCCTGCCTTAGACTGATACCCTGCTATACCATATAAATAAGTTACTCAAATCTAACTTAATCAAACATATTTTTTCACTGTATTACATAAAAAATAAAGTAAAAAAAAATACAGGTTGTAAGGTATGTTTGTGTCTCATAAATGATATATTTGCCGTCTTCTTCGCGTCACAGCACATGACACTGGAACGTTCCGCATAGTTTTTCATACTTTTTAACAGACATATGACTATGAGGTGGCTGAGGTCTAGTGGTTTGTATTTTATTTTTAAAAACAAGACCATAAAAACTGGCATGAATCCCTGTGTGACCGGGGAGTTTTGGTTTAAAGTATTTAAATGAAACATTAAGAAAATGGATTTACTCAGATTTTGGATGCACAATTTACTGCAAATGTGTGTGAATTTGGCACTGAGAACACATTTTGTGCTAAATGTGGCTCTGCTGTGTTCTGTTAGAAGTGTTCATGTTTGGAATTGGGTGGGGCAGATGTTATCAGTAAGTAATCCAGGAGTGTACAACTCCAGGCTTCAAGGCCGGTGTCCTGCAGGTTTTAGACATCACCCTGGGTAAACACACCTGAATCAAATGATTAGTTCATCACCAGGCCTCTGAAGAACTTCAAGACATGTTGAGGAGGTAATTTGGCCATTTAAATCAGCTGTGTTGGATCAAGGACCCTTGAGGCCTGGAGTTGGACACCCCTGGAATTTTACAATAAGCCCCGTCCATTGGCCCTTCAATGCGGTAAAGACATCTTCTTTTTTATTATCTGTTTCTCCTGCTCCTCCTCATCTTTCTCCTTCACCACTGCTTTCTCAACTCAAGATTCATCTGATGAACTGACATCACGGCTCTAACACAAGACAATGTGCATAGATATGCTAATTTTTCCAGATATTGCCGTAATTACTTATTGTCAGCAGATTAGACATGTGATCCTCCCATCTACGGACAGCTGACAATCAGCCGGCTAAACCACAACAACAGCTGGTTAAGCTAACATTATGCAAGCTATAATGTTAGGCTCAAGTGTCCTAAAAGTCACACTCTCCCTATACATAAAAGTTACCCTCTGACAAGCAGTTTGATTACATTCTCACATTGTATGAGAGAACATCACAGAACTGGTTCTAAGAGAGTGTGTTGGAGAACTCACTATGACATTGACATCTCTCTTTCCCAAGCTGTGTTGCCTGTCTGTTTGTAAGAGGTCCATTATTTCCCCTGTGCCTAGAGACTCAGCTGTGAAAGGCATTACCAAGAATGGCTGATTTTATCCCACATTAAGGATTCGGTTGACATTATGTGGATCCACAACAGTATGAGTACACAAAGAGTTTTTTCTGATGCACTATCAGCTGTTATCAACCCTGCTCTAACTCATTTCCAAGAAGTACTGTTGGCAGAGAATCATGGGCTTATTTGTCTGATTAGAAACATAAAACATACTGCACAGGAAAAACTCCCTTTTAACAGGAAGAAACCTCCGGCAGAACCAGGCTCAGGGAGGGGCGGCCATCTGCTGCGATCACTTGGGGTGAGATAGGGAAGACAGGATAAAGACATGCTGTGGAAGAGAGACAGAGATTAATAACAAGTATGATTCAATGCAGAGAGGTCTGTTAACACATAGTGAGTGAGAAAGGTGACAGAAAAGTCTGGGCTCGGGAGAACCCGAGTGCCCTGGAGGGACTTTCCCTGCCGGATACACGATGGATGGGTGGCAGAGGATCGTGTGCCTGGCGGGACTGTCGATCGAGGACGCTGAAGATATCTACCTATTCGGAACCATGATGATCGGAGCTGGCTTGGCCCTGGCTTATCGGAGAATTAAGAGAGCGGAACCGGCTGTTCAAACCCCCACAAGGCTGCCCGCTGGGATTGGAACGACAGGTGCGACTTCTCAGAAAGGGCTCACTGAAGGCAGCATGGTTAAGAGCTTGGAGGCGCTTACGACTGCAGTGAATGCTCAGAATAACACCTTTGAGCGTATGTATGTTGGATTACATCAGGAAAGAATCAACTCAGAACAACATCTCTGGGCGGAAGCTGGATTACACCTCGGATCAGTTGGCTGCGGTCGTGAGGTCTCAGAATCTGCTATGTGAGCAAAAAAGAGTGACAAGACCACAGAATCGACAGCTAATAACATCACGGAGAAGCTCGCAGCTATTAACGGGAGATTGAGAGACCAGTGTTGGAGTGTTAAAAACAGCTTGAAATTCTCAATTACCATCATAATGCGGCTACCCCTTTGGTGCCAGCTGTGGGCTCAAGGCCGGAGCTCAAGGCTGGAGCTGAACAAAAACTCCCTGATAACGACTGTGTTGAGTCTGTTCCTTCCCATTCCCTACAAGGCCACCTGGGTTGGCTGGAAGACTGTTTACTTAGCCTGGCAGGGCGAAGGACACTGTCTCAGCTGAACTATGGACACGCACACACATACATATACTGATACTGATAAGCACTCACCGACGCATCACCCTCCCTACCCCGGATCCAACGCCACCTCCAACGCTTACCTCCCCCCATGATGTGGACATCGGGTCAGCTGGAGGCGCAGTCGAAAGATTGCAGCGGTCCCAGATCAGATGTACACACTGGAACTCTTTCCCATGTTGCTTGTCTGTGTTTATTGTGTTATGGTGTGTTGATACCTGTGCATTCCTGTATTATCCTTTTGTGTTGCACATTTCAATGTTTTTTTTTTCCTCGCTACCTGGCCTGACCTGTCTCCCCAATGTGATGTTTGTATTGTATGTACGGTCGGCAAGGTCTGTCATCTCGGTTGTGGGCAAAAGACTTGCAACTGACAAATAAAGGCTATCTCATCTCATCTCATCTCAAAAGGAAAAACTCAAAGCATCATGGGAGTCCTCCAGCAGCCTATGCCTATTGCAGCATAACTAAGGGAGGATTCAGGGTCACCTGATCCAGCCCTAACTATATGCTTTAGCAAAAAGGAAGGTTTTAAGCCTAATCTTAAAGGTAGAGATAGTGACTGTCTCATGAATCCAAACGGAAGACTGATTCCACAGAAGAGGGGCCTGAAAACTGAAAGCTCTGATTCCCATTCTGCTTTCAAATACTCTAAGAACAACAAGTAAGCCTGCAGTGCGAGAGCAAAGTGCTCTAATGGGGTGATATGGTACTACAAGGTCATTAAGATAAGATGGGGCCTGATTATTTAAGACCTTATGTGAGGAGCAGGATTTTGAATTCATCGATTTTTAGGACTTCCTGATAATAATGAATTACAGTAGTCCAGCCTAGAAGTAATAAATGCGTGAACTAGTTTTTCAGCATCACTCTGAGACAGGATATTTCTAATTTCAGGAAGTTTGCAGATGACACAGCTGTTGCTTATCTTATCTCCAACAAGTCTAGAATAGAATAGAATAGAATAGAATAGAATAGTCCTTTAATTGTCCCACAAGGGGAAATTTGGCTGCAACAGCAGCAAAAAACCACATATACAAACAGAACAGGACACGGAACCAAAACACACACAGTTTTCACAGAAATAATTTTTTTATATCATTATATCATGGACAATAGTAACAAAAACAAAGTACTGTACAGAGTCTATCTAAAGGAGAGAGATGGAAGAACTTGTTCTTGATCAGTGGGGTGAAGATGAAAGAGATGGTGGTAAATTTTAGGACGGGCTCACATGCCTCATTCCCTCCTTAGAGCAGAAGCTGTGGAGTTGGTGACCACAGTCAACTACCTGTGTACACATATGTCCAACAATTACTCACAAATACAGACAATATTATTAAGCTCACCAATGCTGGTGAGGCTGAAGCAGGATGTCATCGGTGCAGCTCTACTTTCTTTGTCGGATTGTGTGGTTGAAAGCATCCTAAACTCCTCTATGGTTAGAAACTGCGTAAGCCAATAAGAAAGTGCTGCAAAGAGTGGTTTAATCTGCCCCCCCCCCCCCCCCCCAAAGAAGGCTGCGTAGCCTCACACCTGTACAACAAGGCTGAGGTGCAGCTTTTTCCATGAGGCTGTGAGGTTAATGAACTTGGAACTAAAAAGAAAGACAGAGAAATTGTCCAGGGAGAAGAACTCTGCTGATGAAGATGTTCAGACAGGTAGAGATGAACATGAAGGTGTGCGTCATAACTTTATGAGGGTGGCATAGAAATCAAATAGGGTGGCAAAATCAAAGCCTTTTTAAACACATGTGCAGGTGTTACATATGGTTAAATTGATTCAAATGCAGTAAGTATAAACATGTTTCATATAAATATAGTCTGTAAGTTAATTATTTTCTGTAGCCCACATAATTAAACTTTTCAGTTACACTATACATTTTGATTTTCTGTAATGTACAACCTCCATAATAAATACAAACAGCATATCTGTCTGTCTGTCTGTTTACGTACCTATACGTACATATACGTATATGTATGTGTACCTATATGTATGTATACGTGTGTAGATATATGTATAGATATATGTATAGAGATAGATAGATATCATGATTCCGAATTTACTGGCCTGTCATTAAAATTTTCAAACCTTGAAGTCCACTCAACACAAGCTGAAATACAGAATCAACGGGGCTGCAGCTTGTTGCTATGTCAGCTTAATCGCATGCTGGTCATGTGATTTGGAGGTGTGGCACACAGAGTGATAATGACACTCACCTTCATTCCATCTTCAAACTGTTAATGCTATTTTATCTTAATAAATGGCACCATCATATGCAAAATTAGGGTGCCACGTGCCACCCCATTCCACCCCTCTAAATACGCCCCTGGTAATATCTGAATATGTGATCAGTTATAGCTGACTAATTTATGTTAACTGTGCACGCTTACGTGCTCTACCATGCGCATGCACGTGCATAAGCGTCACCTGCGTGTACTTTATGATATAGTACTAAACCTCTGATTAAATGAAAAAATAAATACGGACCTTACATCTAACCCACACTAAACTGTCTAACTCAGAAAGAGAGAGAATGGGAGAGTGAGAACAACCTGCAAAAAAAGGAGGAACAAGGGTGCTGCAGCCAGACCGTCACGTGACCTAAGACGTCGTCCAATTAGATGCAAAGAAAAAAAACTCGTCTTCCGGTTGTCTTCCTTCTTCAACAACCATGGTAAGCTCGTTCGCTCTTTATCTCATTATTTAATGCTGTCTAATTCATTGATAATTCTGTGAAATTGTCCGATTATATAGTCGCTTTACGTATTAACGCAATGACGGATAATTTACCTCAAAGGCGTCGAGGTTTAGTGCTGCTGCTAGTTAGCAAGCAGGCTAAGCCAGTAGCCCATTTTTTGAGCCTTCTGTGACTGTAAATACTGTAGTTTTTGCACAGTGTATGAACTTATGAGTGACCCTCTTTGTCCTAGCGGTTCCGTTTCTGTGGAGACTTAGACTGCCCAGATTGGGTACTTGCCGAAATCAGCACGTTAGCAAAAATTGTGAGTAAAAGAAACCATAAGAGATAAAGTTGTTACTGGCACCAGTTTATTGATTTTATTATTTTTTTTATAACGAATATATTTTCTATTCCATTAATGTAACAGTCAAGTGTCAAGATGAAGCTACTTTGTGCTCAAGTGCTGAAGGATTTGCTTGGAGAGGGCATTGATGTAAGTTGTTGGACATTTCTACAGGCTCGTCATATGTAGACTGTAGTTTTGAAACACACACACATCTGTGGTGTCTTCTCTCTTGCTTCATTTACAGTATGAAAAAGTCGGAAAGCTTACTGCAGATGCAAAGTTTGGTAAGTGTCTCTTGTGTTGTTTCTCTGAGAGAGATGCAACAATTACATTTCAAGGCGCTTAACATTTCTGTCTGCAGACATATGACTGGCTCTTTCTATTTAGATTTAAGATTCTAGAAGTTCCAACTTTATATTTTTATAATATTTGATCTTCGTGCATTTGATCAATCATAACATCTGCCTATCCTAACTGACCAGTAACCCTCCCTGTGGGAATACAAGTATTTGTTCACTTTATTCATTATTGTTGTTATTATTATTATTATTATTATTATTATTATTATTATTATTTATATTTATGTATTAACTGTAAAGATGTGTAATTACTATGTAAGATAATGTACTTAAAATGTGAAAATATGTACTTAAAGTATGAAAATATATAAAAAAGATATGTATATAAAATCTCCAAACTATGGATCACAACATTTTTAGGCAAATCTGGCATGATCGATCAGAAAATGTTACATGTATTTGATGATTTGAGATGGAAATTATTTATTTATTTATTTTTGTTAATGACGCAACATTTAACTGTTGTGGTAGTTAGGGGGGAATGATGGCTGGGGGTGGAGCTGGTTTGATTGCAGAGGCCAACCAAATGGCCTCTGCAGTTACTATGTAAGTTAATCTCTCATTTGAATCAGTTAGCTTGTTGAGTTCTATTATTTTGTTAAACACTATTTATAACTAGCGTTTCATTAAGTTGACTTTTTTATGAGCCCACTTATTTCTTAAAATAGTGTTAAAGCAACTCCAAAACGACACAGCAGACACAGTATTTGTGCAATAAACCATTGTTTGTGGAAAGCAATCTTGACCTATGGCTATTGTTTGAGCTTCCCTGGACAGGTCTAGCTACTCTGCCACTAACTCAGACTCCTCTCTCCACACACCCTCCCAAGATGCTAACGCATAAAATACAGGAGAGACCTAATTAGGTGATCACTGCCAGCCTCCTGTGGCACTGCCCCCTGATATTGCTGCATCACCCCTACCCTGCAACTGTTGCAAACCACACCCTGCCCGTACAAGCTTATTTCCATGAATGTGTATTTTTGATATTATTTTGAATCTTTTTGGGGGAGATATTGTAACCCAGATTTTGTAAATTACACATGTGCCTCTAAGTCTTTGGCTGCTTGGTCCTTGATAAAAAGGTTTTGTGACTATGCCTGTTAAAAAGCAGTAATCCTACCTCATTTAAATTTGAACATTGTCAGGTTCAGCTTCAGGTTAATTTCTCTGGAAGTAGTGCTGTGCAGCTTCTAACACTGTCTAAAAAAGCAGCAAAGTCCACCATATTAAAATATTGAATATCTTCTTAAACCTTAATTTCATATTAGAGAAGAGTACAAAGCTACAAAAAACAAACAAATCTGGTTGCTGGCCTGAAGCTGGTCTTGTTGGTGTGGAAATAAAGTTCTGAGCTTTCATAGTGTTGTTAGTAGTTGCTAAAAGGCATGATAGCACAACCCTGAGTTCACATCATTTGTGGTGAGTTTTCTTCTTCTGGGCCCTGAGAACATTACAGTAGAATAGTGTCTTAACAGTTTAAACATTTGGGGGTTGAATTCAGTGGCCAGGCCTCATTCTCATTCATTCTGTCGTTTGTGCTCCTGACTTGACGTGTGACCTTTGAGCTTGGAGCCTGCATGTTTTTTCTGTTGACACCGCTGATTAGACACATGGTAGTAGCCAGAGACCCAGATCGCATGACAAGTGATGATCTTGATGATAACAAATGGGTCAGTTTGACACAAGTCTGTTTTCTCACTGTGCCACTTTGTAGTTTATCATGAATGAGTGGCTGGACAGGTGAGTTATTAGAACAGGACTTCATGAAAGTCATTAAAACATAGCAAGAGCACTCAAAGGGGTTCATAAGTGCACAAGAATTGGCTTTAAAGCATTAAAATTCTTTTTTTATGGAAGAACAGAAATTGGTGATTACACATTGTAAATGCACTAAGTTGTGCGGCATTCCTGGTCTATCTAATTTGCCTTACACATAAGTCTTTAACACTGTTCAACTTAAACTTTGTTTTTTTGGGTTTTTTTTTACAATTTCTGTCAGATAAGCTGTTTTGTGTCAATAAACCATTTTGCAGAGAGCGGAGACATCAAAGCTAGTGTGGCAGTGCTCAGCTTTATTTTCTCCAGTGCAGCGAAGCATGATGTTGACAGTGAATCTCTATCCAGTGAGCTACAACAGCTTGGCCTGCCTAAAGGTAAGCCTGTGTGTTTGTGTCCAAAGGTTGGTGTAAAAATAAATGCAGTCTACAACTTGATATGCACCGATCTGTTCTCATGCCTGAATCTTTGCCAAGAGCAAGGACAGCCAAACTTTCTAACAAAAACACAAGTGACTAGTTTAATCTAATATCCTGGGGAAATGTCTCACATGGGGATAATGTGGAACAAGAGCAGCTAAATGTAGAGTTTATGTTACAGGATTTTAATATTTTATTTCTAGAGTATGAGCACAGAAGTATAATAGAGGAAGGATTTTAGAAACTCCTGTATTGCATTAGTTCAAAATCATTTATTGTGTTTTTTAACAAATGTCCTCAGGATGATGTCAGAGGATATTATAGTTATTAAATGGGTGTGTAAGGGATCATTTTTGCCAAGTGAAACTGGTATACTGAAAAATGAGAAGCTGTAATGTATTTCTGTAATTATTATTTTTTTAACGTGTGCATGTGTATGAATGCATGCTGATTGTTATCATTGTTTTTCATATTGTGAATTGATTTTTGACTTAGTGAACCAAAGACAGTTTTCCACTAACATGGACAGTAAAGTTAGTCTGTTCTATTGTTTCCTATTCATGGCCTGTTGTGTTGGTTCTTTCCTTTTTAACTACATTCTATGAATGTGGATTGACAATAAAAGAAAAAAGCAGTACATCATGAACAACAAAGGCGATGCTGATTTACAGACTGGGTGGTGCATTGCTGTATCAACAACTCTATAAAAGTGGTGTTAACACATTTGCCTTACACATGGACAATCCCCCTTTTGAGGTTGAGTGGAGACACAAGCTAGCACGCTTCCAGTGGTCCCTCCCTGCATAAATCACAGCTTTGTGTCAGGAAGGCCATCTGTGCCACATCAGTCCACCCTTTGGAAAATAAGAAGCCCAAAGTTTCACCATGATTTTTGTGTGTTTCATTATAAATAAAAATGACAGATGGCTTTCTGCCTGAGATTTTGAGATTGTATGTTATGTTTCAGAAATAGTAAAAGGTTTATTTTATTTGATAAATATGAAATACTTCTAAGGACTTTGTAACTGTTAGATTTTCTTTTTAGTCGTCTGGTAATGCATAATTAGTTCTTCAGCTAATCGTCAGCTGAAACACTCAAATTATTTTTTTCTACTCAATATTTCTTTAGAGCACACTACAGGGCTGTGCAAGTCCTACGAAGACAAGCATGTTGCACTGCGGGAGAAATTAAGAGAGACAAGCCTGAGATGTAAGTATTTCTGCCCTTCCTATTCAAGAAAGAAGAGAAAATTAATGATGGCTGCTGCTGGGAAGTTGATGACTGAGCACTGGCATTCTGCTTTGTGATCAGTGGGTCGACTGGACTCTGTTTCTTGGCGAGTGGACTACACTTTGAGCTCCAGTGAACTGAGGGAGGTGAATCAACCAACAATTCAACTTAAACTGCAGAGGCAAGGAGCAGAATCAGGTGCCCCAGAGACAACTGTGGTGTCTGTTTCTGCTGACAAGTTCAGAGTGATGCTTGCTGGTAAGTTCAGTATCTTTTAAAATACTTCCCTTTTTGTTGTCTTTTAATTTGCCAGACCTGTGATGTTATTTTTTTGTCTCTGTACTTTTTCAGAGCTCAAACAAGCCCAGGTTCTAATGAACTCACTACAATGAACAACAGACGTGACTTTCTGAAAATCGACGATAATGATGATTAACTGCCTAAAGTGCCATACTTACAAGTTGTACAGTGTTATGTATTCTTCCTAAAAAAATGTAATTCCTTGTGTCTCTCAACTGATATTTAGTTGTATTTTTCTACCATTTTAGTAAAAATTAGTAGAAATGTGTCCAGATTGTGTGATATTTGTTACTGAAGTAAAAAAATAATGATCATTGTTTAAAAAAAGATGTTGCTTGTATCACTCAACACATTTAATTATGTTAATTATTTGTGTTTTACCTCTGTATGCTTATAAATAAAAACAATGTAAAACGTATCCGTCAAAAAGTGATGGCCAAAAAAAACTGGATTGATTATAATGTAGGTACAATAACACAAGATACTTGTGACACATATGATTTATTTAATACATAACGCCTCCGTAAATCATGTTGATTACAGCCAATTTAACAATGTGATCAAAGATATTAGACATTTTAAAAAAGTTGGAAATCACTTCCTGGTTTCCGCAGCGCCTACAATTCCCATCATGCATCGGTTTATTTGCTAGGAAACCCAAGTCTAGTATTTTATTTTAGCCGTTTTAAGTGAATAATAACAGCTAAGAATGAAAACCAAACAAACACACGTACACATTAGACCAAAAATAAATGAGAAATTGTGGGTTTTGTCACAGTTGTGCAGGTCTCGCGACATTTTAATGACTGGCGCGTGGTGATTGTACAACTTGTTTTGTAACACTGTTGGTTACGCATGCGATAAAAGCATTGGTCAAATGTTTAGCTGCACGGTATTTCAGCACAAAGACATATCCTCTGTAAATTTATATCAGCAGCTGCTGCCGTGCAGACAGTAAACGCTACAAGCTGAGTGCACTTAACGCCGAGCTCCGTTTCCTGGTTTCGGTGAGTTATGTACTTCTAATTTGATAAAGATGCAGCATTGCCATTTTTTTTTTTACAACATGTTTTGGTTTATGCAAATACACAGAGCAGTATTTTGCTGTAATTGGATTAAGAGCATATTCAGGAGAACCTCAGGTTTGAAGTTTAATGTTAAAGCTTTGAGTTTTTTTTAGATGTGCATTGTGTTATTTTTTTGAACCCCAAAGCTGTATGTAAACATTTACAGTCATGATTGCAAGTGAGAAGGTTTTACCCATACTCCTGCACTCTATAGAGGACACAGGGTTCTGAAACATGCGTTATTTGGAAGTAATGTTATAAGCCTGGAAGTGACATTTTTTGACATAAGCTTTGACCTAATATTTGATGACAAGTTTTATTTCTGGAAGTTTCAGCCCAACCTTATTTGTTCAGCCAAAATGCCCGAGGGACCAGAGCTCCACCTGGCCAGCCTGTATGTGAACAGAATGTGTGAAGGAGTGCTGTTCAGGGGTCCCGTCATAAAGTCAGAGGTCAGCAAGAACCCTGATGTGCCCTTCACCTCTGAGGCCTATCGCATCACAGCTGCTTCCAGAGGGAAGGAAGTGAAGCTCACGCTGACGCCCATAAAGACAGATGAACCAAAACAGCGAGTGAAAGCGGGACAAGTGGAACATCCCATGGACATAGTCTTTCGCTTTGGGATGTCAGGCTATTTCCGCTTCACCAGCGAGGATGAGCTGCCCAAACATGCCCACTTGCGTTTTTATTCCAAAGAGAAGCCCTGCAGAGTACTTAGCTTTGTGGATCCTCGCAGGTTTGGGAGCTGGGAGCCCAACGGGACCTGGCAGCCTGGCAGAGGTCCCTGCGTTATGTTTGAGTACAAAAAATTCAGGTTAGTGATGCTGAGTGTCACTTGCGTCTTCTGCCTCAACGCAATACAGTAGCACGGCCACACTGATCAGTAAAAAAACATTTTCAGGGAGAATGTTGTGACACACGTGTCTGACCGAGCCTTTGACAGACCCATCTGTGAAGTCCTGCTCAATCAGAAGTACTTCAACGGTATTGGAAACTACCTGAGGGCTGAGATCCTTTTCAGGTGATGCGCAAAGACAACATTACATAGATTAGCATGAGGGCCGCACTCATACTGACCTAATTAGACAGTAGCATCTTATGAGGATGTACAGCAAGATCTTTGCACTTGACCGGTAAATTGTTATCTTATCACCAAATCTGAAGTAAGGTGCATATCTCTACCCCTCGAAAGATTTACTCTGCTCTACCATTTTTATTCTGACTGATGTGTAAACATTCATAAAAAAATCATACAGGATTTTTGAAACATTTTAATTTTACTAATACCCATTATACAGATAATTGAAGACCTTAACTATGGCAAATGGATTGTTTCATTAGTGATGACTGAAGGTAGAAACAGTAACAGTGATATCAATGGCTTAACTACACAAGGTTTTGTTGAATCAGAGAGCTAACAAGAGTGTTTTTGTTTCCTAAAAGAAAATACCTTCAGTACTGTTCTTTCCCTTTTTTTTTTCTAGGTCTAACATCCCTCCCTTTGTGGCTGCCAAAACTGTGCTGGAAGGTCTTGGGCCGGACGATTCATGTCAAAATGAGAATCCTGTGAAAAATGAGTCAGACACGAAGGTGAAAAAAGTGATTTTTTTTTTACATAACTTTCCCAAACCCTATGGCGTTATTTTTGTGACTCTATTCTGAGCTCACATAAAAAAAAATGTTGCAAGTACAAATGTTGCATTTTGAGGAGAAAATTATTTTGAGCAAAGAAAAGTTTAATTTGAGCGAAGAAAATTCATTGCTGCGTGAAAGAAATGTATTTCAGTGTTTGCTATTATCCATATACACACACACAATAACAGCCCTGTTGCCCAGTTGTTGGCATTTGCTGTTGCTCAGATCTCTGGTCTGTGTGCTGACAGGCATCTGCAGACCTGCTCTCAGTGTGTCGCTCCCACTCTCAACATCTCTGCTCCCTGTATGCTCAACTCTTTCTCTACACCAGGGGTGTCGAACTCCAGGCCTCAAGGGCCGGTGTCCTGCAGGTTTTAGATTTCACCCTTAGTCCACACACCTGAATCAAATGATTAGTTCATTACCAGGCCTCTGGAGAACTTCAAGACATGTTAAGGAGGTAATTTAGCCATTTAAATCAGCTGTGTTGGATCAAGGAATCACTAGAACCTGCAGGACACCGGCCCTCGAAGCCTGGAGTCCGACACCTGTGCTCTACACTTTATATATGTGCCACAAAATAAACCAATCACAGACTTGGATGCAGCTGCTGTTGTCTGTTCCCCTTGTCCGCACAGAGCTGGGTAAGAAAGCCTTTGTCCACTCTGCGCCTTTTTCGTGGAACATGTTACAGAAAGACTGGAAACTAACTGAATTGTTGTCTTTAAATGTTTTTAAAACTAAACTCAAAGGCCTACAGGCTGCCTCAATAATGTGTAATTGTTTTGTGTAATTTTAACTTTGTTTGTTCGTATGTATTTGTCTTGAAATGTGCTGCCTCTTGGCCAGGACTCCCTTGAAAAAGAGGTCTTTGATCTCAACGGGACATTCCTGGTTAAATAAAGGTTAAATAAAAAAAAAAATTCTGATAGGCTGTTTTGGTCTCCAATCAGCTCGCTAGCTACTGCATTCCAGAAACACTGTCCAAAGTGTAGCTAAACCCAGTGTAGTGGTTTGTTTTAACCTAGATTAAAAACAAAAATGGTCTTTATATTATATTCTAAAATAAAATAATTAAACATACTAACCAAAAATGATTTTAGCTACACTCTGGACAGTGTTTCTGGAATGCAGTAGCTAGCGAGCTGATTGGAGACCAAAACAGCCAATCAGAATTTCTGTATCCAAGTCTGTGATTGGTTGGTTCTGTGGTACATTTATAATGGTGTAGAGAAAGAGTTGAGTGTGGAGGAAGCAGACATGTTGACAACGGGAGCAACACACTGAGAGCAGGTCTGCAGATGTCTGTCAGCACACAGAGCATCTGAGCCAGAGCAAATGCCAACAACTGGGTGAGAAGGGCTGTTATTGTGTGTGGGTGTGTGTGTATATGAATAATAGAAAACAATGAAATGCATTTCTTTCACACAGGAATGAATTTTCTTCCCTCAAAATAATTTTCTCCTCAAAATGCAACATTTTTGCACTTGCAAAATTGTTTCCGTGCACTCAGAATAGAGGGACAAAAATAACGCCATAAAACCCAGACTCTTTCTCACAGTGTCTTTGTTTTATTCTTCTCAGAAGACATCGGTAAGAACAAAAAAGAAACTGATGACACACCAGACGGATGACTTGCTCAGTCTTTGTCATACAGTCCCTCTGGAAGTGGTGAACCTCGGTGGGTAGTCAAGTGTTTACAGTATGAGTTGCTCATGAGATGAACGCAGTGTTTAACAACTCGTGGTTTTTAGGTGGGAAAGGATATGATCCAGCCAGTGGGGACTTCTCCGACTTTGAGGCATGGCTGCAGTGCTACTATGTGGACGGGATGAAAACACTCCGGGACCATAATGGGAGAACAATATGGTTCAGAGTGAGTTTAAAGGAAATGCAACATAACAAAGCCAGATGATTTTATTTGTCACACAATTATGTGTCTACCTTTATAATTTTAGGGGGATCCAGGGCCCATGGCACCAAAAGGTAATGTTCTCAAGAAGTTTAGCAGCTCAGGTGAAATGTACATGAGAATGTCCATTAATTAATTTTTATTTATTTTTTAAGATTCAAAGTCACCCAAGGCAAAAAAGTGGGCAAAGAAAGATGATGACCATGATTACACAAACAAGAAAAAGGTGAGCATGAACTGTCTTTTGACCAACAGTGAGCTCCATGTTACTGTGCAAGAGTCTTGAGCCAACCCTCACTTTTTTTTTCTTTAACTTGCTTGCTAAAAGCAAGAGCAACAAGAAAACATCCAAAGAAGAGCTTTGAATGTTCCTCAGGAAGTCTGAAGAACTATTCCTGTAGACTTCTTAAAGAAACAACAAGAAAGCTTGCCTAAGAGAGTTCAGGCTGTGTTGAAGAATAAAGGTGGTCATACCAAAAAAAATAGAAACAAGGGGTGGCTCAAGACATTTGCACAGTCGTTTGTATCTAACATCAGTTTCATCTCACCAGGGGGCCAGAGAAAGGAAAGCAAGGATCAAACAGGAAGGTGGGATGAAAACGCCAAAGAAAGAAAAGGATGCAGGTCTAGAGGAAGCTGAATCAAAGAGAAGGAAACCTGGCGAGACGCATGAAGTAAATACACCCCAGCGTGAAACAAGGTCAAATGCACGTAGGAGAAAGACCAGTAGTGTGGGAGTGACTGCAGGTGCGCCCATGAGTAAAAATGAAAATATTTTACCTAGTGGGGAGAAATGAAAACTGATTTATCTCATAGCTGTCCTTGTTGCAGGGTCACAGAGACGAACCATGAGAACGACCAGGTAGGATGGTAAAAGAAGAGGCACCCCCACTTTGGACACTTATGTTTTATACTATTAAAAATCCTTTTTTATTAATAAAAAAAAGTTTCTTCAAAACTTGTTGTACAAATTGTTTATTAATTTGATACAAAATAATCAAATCAAATTACTTTTAAACGGCGTATAAACAGTACCAATCATATAAAGTGTCCTCGTAAACTGTTAGTAAAACAGCAGCCAATTCAATGTAATCTTTAGCTTTCATGTAATGTATAAGTGTTAATCCGTATTCCACTTCCATAAGGCTTAGTGAAATCCCACGTTATCACATGATCAGCAATAGTGAGACAATCTGAAAGGGATTGAAGTCCAGAGTGATTCCTTCTGATGTAACCGGTACTGGCTGGTTGGGGTCTTGCTTCTCCAGGAGGTCACAGCTAAAAGAGGAAAAGACAAAGCTTTACTCATACAACACAGGAAAAAGAAAAACCACCCAACTAAAATAGAAACACTTACACCCAAGCTTCCCTGACTGGAAGTGCGGTTCTCAGAGTTGCAGTCACGCTGCTCCCATGCGACTCGTAAAGGCGGACTACGAGCACCCCACCTCTGTCCTCAGCCTGTTGTGGTAAATGATTAAAAAGCGAATAAAATGAGAACATTGTTTTCAGGAAGGGCAGTCTAAAGTTCCCACGCAAGACGATACAGATCTGATTGTTCACTTTGATACCTGCTTTATTGTCTCCAGTACGACAGCTTGAGAGGTCACAGAAAAGGCACTCCAGGGCACAGTGTCGGGGCTGCACTGGATTAACCTCAGAGGGAAATTGAGGTTGTAGGCGCACTGGATGACAGAGGCTTCTTGGAAGGATCCTATACAAACAGCACAATATTACATTAGACACAAATAACTAAACGTACTGGGTTTAAGCTTAACTTATTACCTATTTCCAAGATCACATCAAAAGGAAAAAAAACAAAAAAACAGTATAACTTACTTGTGTGTGGCATGATTGCATATGTGAAGTGATGAATCCCCATATCAGCAGTGGCATCTGGGGCCTTGGGTGCTCTCAGTCTGAGATAAAGTGAGATGCAGGAGTTAAAATGTTGTATGCCTGAATTGTACTGCTTGTAGGAGTGTTGTAAATGAACAATGGGAACCTCACAGGGAAAGAGTCATTGTGTTCTTGTGCACAGAGTAGCCGTATTTGCAGTCGTTCAGCAGTGAGACTCCAAAATTGTGCTCTGACAAGTCGGCCCATTTGTGGCCCCAAACCTGAGAAAGGAAACGGATGACACAACGACATCCACGAGTAACACTTTTGTTACAACAGTGAAGTGTGACATAACAGTGAAAATTTGTGAATTTTAAGGTGAACACAGCTTTACAGTGTCGTACCTCGAATTTTGCCCAGTCCCACGAAGTGTTGCGATGAGTGGGTCTCTGCAAGTGGCCAAACTGGATCTCGTAGGTAGCATTGGGGCTGCGAACTCGCACAGGAAATTCAACCTTGAGAAACTTGTGAGATTCTGCCCACTGAACCTGAAATTGGAAGACGCAGCACGTTTTTTTGCTGAAAAATAAATCTTACATGCCTCAGTGCCACATTTCTGAAACATTACAGCCTACTTCTGTGCTGAACTTGATGTAAGGACACATGGCATCCATGATAATCTCCTGTGTGATTGTGCTCTTATCACTGATCCTCAGGGTGAAGCTGACACTGCCCCGCAGTCCGCCTGGTGACACCACATGAACTGGCTGCACCACCTCTGCCACTGGTTTCCTATTAAGTTTGTTTTTTCTGTTAGTTTTATGATACTGATATACTGAACAGTACTAAAATATTTGAACTTAAATGCATTTGACAGCAATGGCTGAAACCTTGTCTGGAGATGGTAGTCCATTACATCCCATGCGTCCCAGTACAGGGGGACATCGTCAAACATGACAAACTGGTTCCCAAGGCAACCATCAGAAATGCTTTCCCTGAAATCAACACAGTGGTGAGAAACTCACTGTTGCAAGTACAGTAGTAGACAATATGCACCTTTTACACGTCTTACCTGTTTGCGCTGATCAAACACAGCGATGCCAAAGTGCCCTCTCTGTTTATGGCTGTCTTTAAAAGACCATTCTCCATGACGACTGTGCCATCAGCCTACAATTTTACACAGTTAACTAAATCAAATGGCAAAATAGATGAAATTTATGCAATCATCTTTCTATATGTAGCACACACCTGAACGGTGACAGAAACCGGAGTCACTGGCGGTGTGTCTTTCACGGGAGACACACCGATGCTGGAAGCTCTCACCAGAGCTATAGTGCCACACATACCAGTGAACGTCAGATATGAAGTTTATTGTGTGAGGAGCACAATATAGATATACTGGAAATACACAACAAACCTAGACCACTTTTTTCAGCTCCCTCTTGAATCTGGACAACTTCAAGACGTTCCCAAGGCAGAGAATTGAACACGGCCATGGAGCTACCTTTTGCCACCAGGGCTTCACATGCGTCACGCAGAAGTGCAGCACCACCACTGCGGATATCTGAGACAGGATGTGTGAATCAGAATGTGAATACTTTATTAATCCCAGAGGAAATGATGGGGGCACAGCGCTCCAGGTCGGTAAGAACAGTAACTACCTAAACGAAATTAAATATTACAATATATTACAAAGTTACAAAAGCTCTAATAAATACAAATGGCTCAAATTAGAAATTTCCCAGCATATTATGCTAATTAAATAGTTAACATTGAAAACTTTCTGGAAACTGTAAATAAGCACTGCGCTGATTTAAGCTGCAATTAAAAGCTGTAAAAACTCACCTTCATAATATTTCAGAGCATCCTCCACCACCATCTCTATACAGCTGCCAGGAATCACGTCGTGAAACTGGTTTAGTAGAAGCAGCCTGCAAATGGGAAATTAACAACACATTTTCAACCTGCAGACACAAAGACTCACAGTGTTTAGTCCAATAAAGATTGTGTTTGAACCTCCAAAGCTCTTGCAGTTTCTCAGCAGGGTATGGAAACGTGTTGTTGCGGTACAGCGCCAAGCTGCTGGCTATCTCAATATCATGAAGCAGCGTCTCACACTGGCGGTTTCCTCTTTTTATCTAAACAAAAAAAAAAAAAAAAAAAAAAAAAGGCAGGCAATTAAAATGACATACAGCAATCAAACACATGAAATATTTTTGAACTGAAGCATAATTTTATAGATGTAAGGTATAAACTTTGCATGAATCACTGTACTAAGCAGGATTACGTTCTGTTCTACAGGTAATAGTTCTTAAATCCCTTTATATACTCTTGTGTATCTTATCTAGCTTCTCTATCATAATAATTAACTATTCCTTATAAATATATTAAACAATCATGACTGTATAGTGATCTAAGCAGCTTCCCACACAGTCTACCTAATTGTCAAAGCCGCTATCCTATGTAAACCTACTGTAAGAATATATATATATACACATATAAAAATTTTTTATTACAAATAGTATTACTGTGGTCACTCCCTGTTTTCCATCTGTTTTCTTTTCCACACAGATGAACAAGTTGTGGACTATATAATGACGACTATAACTATTATTCTACCTGTGCCTGTGTGGTGTATGTTCCATTGTGTAGCTCCAGAAAGAGCTCCCCCGTCCACGTGCACAGCAGAGCTGAGTCAGCCTGCAGCCGAGTGAAAAGCTCATCAGGAGTGGACATCTGGACTCTGGAGAGATGAGCACGAGCTATGACATCTCTGGTTAAAGCTTTGTTAGTTATTATGACGCAAATACTGAATGACTCATTGACTCTATTGAAATTTAATCTACTGTACTATTTTGTAAAAATAACACAATGACATAGCTAGACATAACTCATCCTTTTTATTTCCTTTTTTTTTTTACTTAAACAAGCTTGAATCAGCCTGATTTACACACCCTTCCCTTTAAAAACTCCTGGAAATGACAAAAGAAGAGTTATGACTAAATCGATCAAGAGAAGTGTTTCTGGATCATTTCTGGGCCTTGGTCATTGTTATCAATGAATTACATGTTAATGTAAGAGACAGGAACTGACTTAGGAAGTCCATTTGTGTCCTGAACAAGGCGCAGTCTGTCTAGCATGAGCTGTGTGGGTCCGCCACCACCGTCGCCAAAACCAAAGAGTGCTGCGCTGTGATTGGCTCTGCCCTTGTCTTTGTTATTTTTCAGAGTTTTTACCAGCTGTGGGCAGAGAAAGATCCCCCTGAATTAAATCTTTCATGAGAACAGACTCAGCATTCACCGTGTTTTGGATACTTTAATCTAACTTACATCTTCGACCTTGCCTTTCATTTCGTAGGAATTTCCAGGTGGGAAGTGAGTTAAAACTGTCGAGCCATCCAGGCCTTCCCAGAAAAACGTGTTGTGCTTTGAGAAAGAGAAATAAAGACTGAAAATTAAAACCTTCAACTGTTTTTACAAACATGCACTGTGGGAGATGTGCACTTACAGGAAAGGTGTTGACCAAATTCCAGCTTAGCTTCTGGGTCAAAAAGTTGGAAATGCCACAGCCCTGCATTATTTGCGGAAGCTGAGCAGAGTAGCCAAACGTATCAGGAAGCCAGAACTGTGGGACATTTAAAAAAATTCACATTAAATCAAATCAAAACAAAATCAAAAAGCCTCAAGAAATGTAGCTGATAAGCTGCCAGAAAGGTTAACTCTTATGAGTTCATACCTCTTTGCAATACCTCCCAAACTCTTTGTTAAAGAAACGCTGGCCCTCCAGGAACTGCCGGACCATGGACTCACCCGAAGGCAGATTTCCATCCTAACAGGCAAATATGTCAAATATATCAAGGCAGTTTACATGATATATAGTATTGCCTTTACTTTTAAGATGAAGTTTACCATTTCCACCCACGTGCCTCCAACTGGAATGAACTGTCCTTTCTTCACATAGTGTTGAATTGAGGAGAAGAGTCCAGGGTACCAGCTCTTTACCCACTGGAACTGCTGGGCCTGCACAAAAACAAAACAGTCAAAACTGGAGGGGACTGCTCAGATATTCAGAAGTGTTACGAGACATGTAAAGCTATGTTAGTGTGAAATTACCTGAGAGCAGGTAAAGACGAACTCTGGGTTCTTCTCCATTAAACGAATCACTGTCACCCAACTTCGGCCACATTTTCTAATGGTCTCCTCATAGGGCCACAGCCAGGCTATGGGTAAAGAATCATAATTATTGTTAGTATTTGAACTTAACTGACTATTAGATTTTCACATTTTGTATATTGAAAAATAATACAAAATCTATACTACCTATGGAAATCTATTTCTTACATTTTTTTTCATCCATTTCACAGTACTGTTACTGATGTTGCATAAATGCTTGTTATCCACCTGGATTATAATTTGTAAATGTGGTCTGACTGTGTATTCTCTGTCTCTACCCGAAGGTGGTGCTGTTCACCCTGTCTTTGTGAGTTTCCCCAGTGTGCTGAGTTTCAGAGGACAACTGATGACTGGCCAAAAAACTGATTACATAGATTTTTTCAGCTGTTTCCTTATTCACAAGCAGCCAGATCAGCAGATAAACAATACTTTCCTCCTCCATATTTACTTGCTCCTAACAAGACCGTGGCTTCAGTGGAAAAGTCAGTATTATGATTTCCATGTTAGAGTCTGTTTTTAAATGCAATGCTGCCTGAGAGCCTGAAGACCATCACATTCATTATTGTTTAATGACCTCATTATGACTTTTGGTCTTGTCCACAGATTTTGTCTGATGCTTTGAATCCTTTGACAATATTATGCGCCGTACATGACGAGATATTTAAGCTCTTTGCAATTTTACGCTGAGGAACATTATTCTGAAATCGTTCCACAAATTGTAGACGCAGATTTCTTGCAGATGGTTGAGCCTCCAAGATGCTCTGCTTATACTTAGTCGTGTTACTGACCTGTTGCCAATTTACCTAAATATTTCAAAATTGCTCTTCCAGCTGTTTCTTTTTAGTACCGCTTACTTTTCCAGCCTTTTCCTGGCCCCAATCCTAATTTATTCGAGACATGCTGCTACTATAAAGTTCATTAATAAAATACAGGTTTACAAGATTTGCGAACCATTGAATTCTGTTTTTATCTACATTTAAACAGTATTTTGACTGTTTTGGAAATAGAGTTGTAGTTTTATTACAGCAGATCCACATCAACACCGGCCATCACATTTTAAGCAGCATATTGTAAGTGGCATTGACATTTTCCATCCACGTTAAAGTATAGTGATTACTACTTAAGGTGAGGAGAGCAGTGCCGACTTGAGATCTGTCGTATATATTGAAAATATCTGCTGTGAATAGTCCTGGGCTCTATTCCAGGAAGGCAGTAGAATAAGCTCTGAGTTTAAGAATAAACTCTGAGTGGATGAACTCTTTCCAAGTCTTTAATAAATGTAAAGTTTTATCAGTAAAGGCAAACATGTTATAAGAAATGTCTCAGCTGTTATAGATATTAATTAGTTTTGTGAGGATGAGTCGTTTTAAATAAAAATCACAGATCATGTTGGGGAAAAATAAAGCCATAACATTTCCAGGCAGGACGAGCTGGGAAATGACCGGAGCCGAAGTGGATGTAGGCCTGATCCAGAGCCGTTACAGAGCCAATGATGCCTTCAGATGAATCCTGGGAATCATCTGAAGGCTTAAATTTCAGACACCATACTTTTCAAAATGTTAACACCATTTAATGTCTGAATCTCAATATGTGAGCAAATTTCAACATGAAATCCTCAGAGTGCGATCAAACTCTCTGCAGGCTGCATTGCTCATCTTCAATCAAATGTTCACATCATCTCTAAAATTCCAGCGGTCATACATATTTTCAGTAAGTGCAACTGATTACAAACACGACAAATGACTGAGTGAGTTGTGCCTCTAAAGCTTTATGCACATCATTGTTAAACTGCGACTGCTACAGTAACATACAGTAAATGTCTGCGGTACAAGGAGACTGACTATCTGACACCATTAATGTCCACAGAGTTAGACTCATAGACACACAGATTTTATTCTGAGCTGATTATAAATCTGTTACATAATTAGCCTCTCCGACCTCATATACTGAAGACTGAATGACCTTAAAATCACTATGGTTAAGTATACGAAATAGCATTTAGGTGTTTGTAAAAATGTAAACTTCTGCAGTTTAATTCACTCCGCTACAGTTTGGCACCATGAATGACGAAATGAATCAGTGTCAGCCAGCTGGGTCAGCTGGTTCTGAGTCTGTTACCTTGGTAACTGACTCATTATTGAAATGACCTCTCTTTCTGGAAAAGAAAACCTGAGTTTCCCTCATCTTACGTCGAGTTGTTAGTTAAACCTGCTTTGTGGAATAGAGCCCTAGTTTCTGAATCGCTGCAACCCCCCCTGAATTCTTTCTTCTCATAGTCTGGATTGTTTTGTTTGTTACTTTGGCAGAGCTCACCCTACAATTTTCATTGCATTTTGGACTGCAGTGGAACTGGTCATCTTTGGGAAAAGAGCGACACTTTGTCTGGCCAGGTGGACTCAACTAGGACTTAATCAAACCTAAAATAAAAACATTACCCGAGTCTATGTGGCAGTGACCCATTGCATGGACAGTATGCTGGCTTTCTCCATTCCGCTGGTTGAAGAAGGTGCCTGCCAGACTATGTACTTTAGCAAAAGAACTGGGGTCAGAGGGGTCACAGAGGTTCACCATCTCATTGACGGTGAAGAGCGCCTGGTAGCCTCGCTGCTCTTCCTCTCCAAGCTCCTGTGAAGAAGAGTACAGAATGTCATGTTTGGCTTACAATGTTTTTTTAAGTAATGTATCATCATGCACTATTTTTGGTTGATAGTACCTTTACAATGTCAACAAGCATCTCAAAGTCTGTCAGCAGCTCTCTTACATCCCCGTTGAATACAACTAGCTCAGCTTTCTGTACAGAAAACTTCCGGTTTGGATCTGGAGGTGCAATCTGAGAGCCCTGACCAGCTCCAAAAAGCCCGTTGCAGGCCATTTCCACATACAGGGTGAGACTAAACAGAGACACAGATATGCGTAAATTTGGGGTTAAAGCTGTCTAAAAGATGTGGTTGCTGCTGATTCAGCAAAAATAAGATCAGATCAACTCACCTGTGCGGCTCCTCATCCTGCAGACACTCAGAGAGGATGTAGCTCGTCTTTTCACCTTCTTTAGTCAGGCCCTACAAATACAAACAGCATGAATAAGGTGGAGGTTAAGCCGAATATTTCTGCACTTTTGCCTTTAAATAAATTTGCCGCTGCGTTACCTGAACTGGCTGCTCGTCTCTCCAAACCATTGCTTCTCCATCACTTTCCCACAGAAGATGAACCGCTTTTCCTCTCCAGGACTCTGGGATTTTCAGAGTGACTTTAAACCAGCAAGTCCACCACCTTCAACAATCATCATACTTGAATTAGTGGCAAGATCAGAGGGAATAATAAATCCCAGAGTGATAAAAATCTGTTAATCTTACTTACGTTGGTCCAAAGGTATCGCCAACTTTACATGGGTCAAAGATCTGTTTGGAAGCTTCTGCGAACGTGATCCGCTTAGGGGTGAGGAAACAGGCAAGTGATTCCAGGGGGCAAGAGTCTCCATAAAGCCTGGGAAGACCAAACCATTTAAAATTCATAGAAATCCATAATCATAAATCATAATCTCCATTTCCACGTTGAAGCTTTAAAATACCTTCATACTGAGACTCTAAAATCAGAAAGTCCTTTCATACTGGCTGTGTGACTGATGAAAATATCAGTTAAACTACAGCAGCCTTTTTTGTGGTAAAGTCACATTTTGAATTTTTATAATAAAGAAAAGTAGAAAAAAAGTGCATTTCACTTAAAGGAAGTTGTACTCTAATGCATCATAACTACTGGGACACTTAACGCAATGTTGCCTGCAATATGTATTGCATACATGCTTTCCACAGTTATTAAGAAAACAACTCTCTGTATAAATGCAATGGGCTAAATAAATTGCATTTTCCCCTCGCAGTATTTTGCAGTCACGGAGACTCACGCTGACGTATAAGGTAACAGAAAGCAAAAACTTTATCTCTGCTGTACTACATCGTTAAATTCGGATTCTCCACGTCAGTGCAGCTGAATGAAAGAAACCTTACCGTCCTCTCAGATTGCAGTCAGTGAAGTAAATATCCGAGATGAATTTCTCTGCTCTCTCGAGGAGAGTGCGCCTGTTCTTCAGCACAGGCAGGTGATACATAACGACAAAAGCAACCAAACGCTCGCAGACTTGCAGCTGCAGCACCGAGAACAGCTAGACTTGAAGTGAAAAATTAGCTCAATTCTTCACACGAGACCCCGGAAGTAATAAGGTTTTATTATTGCACTTGAAGGAATTATCCGCTAGATGTCACTATTGTCCAAAAAGAAAAACCCCGACAGTAACGAACACGTTTTATTCTTTAAGAAATCACGAAAGGCAGATTGACTCAAAAATGTAAGACAGATTGTATTTGAACATTTTTAATGATGAGTTTTGTCTGCATTTGTTGTACACAAAAAACTGTATAGCTCACTATGACAAACATACCATTTGCCACATCTTGACACATGTAATGGTGCATTTATTTTTAAAATCCCAAACAAAACAAAACAGTATAACAAGAATAAAATTTGATGAGCAGACAAAATAAATAAACGAGTAACAATTACAAGAAAAAATATATTAATGTGTTAAAGACCTGGCACACGGAGGGAGCATTTTATTGTGACAAAACGAATCACCTCATGCTTATTTTGCTTTAAGATTGTACTTCTCATTTACACAGGCTTTTTAATCAGTCTAAACATTCTGATATAATTTCCAGTTCATCCATCACCTCCACACATTACAGCTTTCACCAGACAAACACGCTTTAACCAGGGATTAACAGCTCCACATGGTCATTACTACTGCAGGAAGATGGAACTGACTACGTCTGTAAAATACACAAAGCAATAACTCATCTCAAATTATACAAAAGAATGGCATAAAGAAAGGCTAAGGGAAACCTGATGAGGATAACATGTTAACTTTCCAGCAGTCCTGTGGTTAACTGTACAGCCTACAGGCCAACTAAGAAGCTATCAGGAGTGCTGGGGAGTTAGTCTTGTGATCCGACTGCCGGACAGAGGGTTAGGGGTCAGCCCACGAGTGGCTGGAAACACAAAAGCCTTTTTTTCCTCAACATTTTTCACAATGAAGGAGCTGTGTTTGAATGAAGCTAAGCACCCTTTTATTATGAAATCCATAAAGCAACTGTAAGTACAGGGTTGTTGGAATTGTGGTATAGCCCATCCCTCTAGGGCCATCCTATCATCAGAGATGTCTGTCAAATCCTATCCCCCTATTGTTTGAACTGTGGTTGGGCTTTCCACCATGCCAGGACAGCCCTAGGGAATGGGTGCCATGATTTGACTTGACCTGAGATTTTCACCAGTTCAGCTCTTGGCTCTTGCCTGGTAGACTCTGTGTGAAGCTCTCCTTAGGAAACACACCACATCATGTCAGATAAATAAAGTGGAATTAAAGAGGACAGCTGTTCCTCTTGCATGCAGTTTAAAACATCCAGCATGAAGGCCTACCATCTTCTGCCTGCCACAACACAGCAAAAGGACTCCAGATTGTGGCTTGAGAGAAAAAAGTACTTCCCAAAACCCTAGAGCCACACGCAAACTTTATCATGTGATGTGATTAAACCTTGCATGCCTTTATAAATCTCCAAAGTGACCCATGGGGCAAAAAATAAATAAAGCGAGTGATGCAAAGGGACAAAAGTCTTAAGGATGTTGAAGTTTCTGAGCTCCTTTGAAGTGTGATTCAGAACAAGGAGTTATACTCTTGAGCCATACTCGTCCTTGTCTCCAGTATTGTATCCAACATGCATGCCTTTGTCTCGTCCAGCAGCAACTCTAAAAAAAAAACAAAACAACAGGTGATACTGTGCTTTAAAGAAACACAGTTATAGTTAGCAGTGAGGTGTAAGAAATGATGGGGGGAGCATTTAGACAAAGATGTAACGTTAAACACCTTTCAATCCCTTCCAGGATGTAAT
The DNA here is from genome assembly GCF_041146795.1 of Maylandia zebra. Classification (NCBI taxonomy): domain Eukaryota; kingdom Metazoa; phylum Chordata; class Actinopteri; order Cichliformes; family Cichlidae; genus Maylandia; species Maylandia zebra. Next base: position 14,308,474 of record NC_135173.1, on the reverse strand, counting down.
TTGGAATGAGACTGTGACATAGCCTTTCATCTCCAAAAGTATGCATTTATGTGTTTTGGAAGGCATTGTCAGCACTGCTGAGCCTCACAACAATAAGGTCTTTGGTTTGAACATCCTGGATAGTTGCAGGCTGTGTGGCGTTTGCATGCTCTTCCTGTGTGTGGATAGATTTTCCCAAGATACTGCACCTTAGATTAATTGGTGATTTGAGGTACAGAAAGTGATTAAAAACACAAAGAATAAAGTGCTGTATGAACATATTTAAGTTTCACTTTAACTGCTTGAGTGGTCAGCAAGAAAAGTGCTGTAGATACGTCGGTCCATTTCTCCCCTCTGGTTAATACTAACCTATCCTTACATATTTAAACTAACATTGTTTTCCATATCTAAAAGTATGAATGCAGTAGTATACTCACATATCACTCCTCACCAGTGTGGAAGTTATCAGAATTTAAAAACAACTATAACATTACTTCCTCTAGACATAAAATTCTACATGCTTGTTTTTCTAGGTCAATTATTTTCATATATTTGTAACTATGTATCACAAGAATTACATAATAAGTTACAAAGTAACCCCATAAACATTGTCTAGTGTCCTACTAGTTGTTTATAGAAAACCATAACTGCACAAAAATGGGTTTATGATTCATGTGTTGTCACACTGCCAAGGAGTGACTAAGAGTGGCACAAGTGAATGCACACACGTTTCCCACCTATAAAATCCATTTAACGAGGGCACAACCACTATCAACTCCTGGACTTTTAAACTCTATATTTGATTGTCAGTTAAAGCAATCTGTCTCAATGTGTCAAATTTACATAGTCTTGTGTACTTTGTATTCCAGGCTCCATATCCAGTCATATAAAAAGCCAGTCAAATTCTTGTTGTACTTAGATATTTAGACTTCCTTAAAAAGTGTGGGGCAAACCAGGTTTGAGCGCCTTGACAACATTGTTCAAGGAATGGAAATAATCAAGCAGAGCAGATGTGGTTTAGTTAAAAAACAAAATGCATACAATAAGTTATTGTTCAGCAAGGGATGTTTTCTGTGATTTTGCCCTTTACCTACCTTTTTTGCCTTAATATGCAGCACATCAAGGTGACAATGAAAACAAGTCCCAGTGTACAGCTCACCAGTATGGGAACCAGTAAACCTGCAGAGCAGCATAAATATATATTTTGTCATAAGTGGCGATTATTGTTAAATAACAATTTCTAATGGGGTATGTTTATATTTCAGAGGCCTAAATATAAACTTGAATTTTCATGTGACATATCATAAATGAACAGAAATCAATACTTAGTAAGTCTTAATAATAAGGCTTTACTTTTAGACTTAGATGTGTTTAGTGATCTAAGAAATACTTAAATAATTAATAAATTATTATTATAAACCTTCATGTTATGTATTGTGGCTTAACATGATTATACATGTCTGTTTAAAAATAGTTTACTGAGCCTAAAGCAACGTACCAGTGTTTATCCAAGAGAGGTCGTCTGAGTAACAGAGAGAGAGAGAGAGAGAGAGAGAGAAATAGTGAAAATGCATTTTAACAGATTTTAACTCAGATAAGGAAAATAGTGAAAGGACGACCCATGACTGATAATAGAGGGAAAATAATTACATTTCAGTAATTTTCATAGGAGAAACAGACACTCATATGACACAAACATTGGAATTTTTGTTCCTCTCAAATTTCTCCCGCAGCCCATTGACCCATTTGAAAAAATGTATATAATGTATAAATGAATTATCTGTGAATGATGGTGAGACAGGTGTAATGGTGAAGATGCAAGGAATAGAGAAGGTGGATGAATATAAATACCTGGGGTCAGCCAGACAAAAAGCAATGGGTGATCTACAAAAGAGGTGGAGAACAGAGTGCAGGCAGCGTGGTGGAGTGGGTGGAGACAAGTGTCTGAGATGATTTGTGACACAAGGATGCAAGATTGAGAGGGAAGCTTTACAAAAATAGTATTGAGATCTGCCATGATGTATTGTATGGAAACAGTGGTATCCTTAAAAAGACAGAGGGCAGAGCTGGACGTGGCTGAGTTGAAGATGGTAAAATTCACTAGGAGTGACCAGGATGGGTAGGATTACAAATAATTCCATCAGAGGGACAGCTCAGGTTGAGTGGTTTGGAGACAAAGTCAGAGAGAGACAGCTGAGATGGCTTGGACATGTGTAGAGGAGGGATAGTGGATATATTTGACAATGGATGCTGAAGATGCCAGACAGGAGGAAAGGAGAACGACCATAGAGAATATTCATGGATGTGGTGGAGGAGGACATATAGAGGGTGTGTAGTGGTTCCCTTTTGGGACCAGATGAAGGAAAAAGAAGAAATCATCTGTGCTGTGACGTGGATCAAGTCAGAATTTTAAATACACAAGTGCAGTCTAAAACTTTATCTTAACTATAGTTAACCCTCAACATTTTTAATTTGACTACTTCTTTAATCCTCCTCTATATAGTTAAGGTGCAGAATCTACAAAGTACACACTTCTTTTTCGTGGCATGCAAAATAAACATAATGTAGTCTAATAACTTGCTGTCATTTCTCCTATTTAAGCATTAAATTCTGTTCATAGATGTGCAACTGAAAACCTTTAATGCTTTATTATTTTATATAAATATAGAAGCGAAATGTAAAAAGCTTCCATTACCCTGCAAAGATCTAAAAATCATGTTAGCTCAAAATAAATTCTTTTGGTTTAGCCACATTTCTACATTGTGTATGACAATAATTACTAGCATGGCTCCAGAATTACCATACTATAGGACTGAGCTTGGCATCCAGTAAAACACTTTAAATGGTCCTTGGCATCTCCCACTCGTACAAGTTGACACGTAAAGATTTTCACACAGGAAACTTGTCATTTTTTATAGTTTATTGAAAAGCATTGCTTAGCCAGGCAAATGTGGGCAAAGATACCAAAAGTACTAACAAATTAAAAAAAAAATTTTCAGAGCAAAAATATACACACTGAGATAGTCCTATCATTATACTGAGGACAGTCACTGCTGGGCACTGGTTTTGCATCCGATTGATTTTGTGCAAAAAACAAACAAACAAAATCTGTGACAAAGAAAAACTGTTAACGTTTCTGAAAACTACAAATATGTGCACACACAGGAAAGTAAAATTGTAATATCACGTACATAAAGCATAAACTGGTTAAAAGAATGCAGGGCGTGGCTTGGAAATTTGGCTGTCAGTGTGGGACACACAACTGATGTCTGCTACAGAAAGTCACACTGAGTTTCAACAATGCCAGGCATCTCTCTAGTCTTCCCACTCCATAGGCAAAAGCCAAGGATGTGGATAACCCTGGCTTTGTGGTTTCCTGGAAACTGTAGCAGTGGAATGACCATTATATTGTGTCATTGGCACGTCTTTCTCCAATGCTGTGGAAGTCTTTCTTTGATTCATCATGGCTTTAGTCAGGGAATGATTTAACTCAGTAGCCTCGTCTGTTGGCCGTCCCTGGAGAATATACCTGATGGTAGGGAGAGCTAAGTCTGATCTGCACTCTAGGTAGCTTTTTAGGTTAAGCTCAGGGAAAACTGCATCTCTAAGAGCCTGAACCATCTGATTCTCAGCATGGGACTGTTTGAGCTGGTGGGAAACTCTCTGCTCCAGTGAGACGTAGCTCAGTGTGTTTTCTGCTAGCCTGAGTTTTCCCACATGGCGGTTGGCCTGGCTTTTCTTCCCAAGGGATGGATTCAGCGTTTGTTGTTTGGATTTGGCCAGTCTCTCATTCTGCTGGGTTTTGAGGTCTTTCTTCTTGCCAGCATGGTGTTTCTCTGAGCCACTTGGTAGGAGCTTGTACAGGTCTTCATCAGCCAGGTCTCCTAAGTCGCCAACCAGTAGCTGCTGTATGATTTGCTTTCTTGTTAACGGAGATGTAACTGTAAGAGTACCATGCAGTCTTCTGCCTGCATCAGACACAGAGCCAATGTTGTTAAACATCCCCGCAAGCTGGATGCTCATTTGGACGATGATGGATCTTCAAGCCCACCATGCAACAGCGCTGCTCATAGCGATACAGTAAAAGCTCAAGCTGCTGTCTGCTAGCTAGCGCTTCTGAGAAGCTCATAGCATGGGATTTCACACTGCCATGTCACAGCACGTCTCATTAGGAAAGCATAGCTCTGCGTGGAAAGCTTTGAGGAAACCATGCACATTCATACCACACAATATGGACCTAAATACCATACATTGCGGTACACCAGGCAACCACATAAAAGTCAGGCTTTAGGGACAAATTTAAGGGCTGCAGATGTTTTCAGCATGTCAGAGGAGTGGTTAAATCAACATGTCTTAAAAGATGGCGTACTTCCAGACAAGCTCATCAAGCTCAATCAAATTTAAAAATGATCAGCATCAAATCTAAGCCACAAGCAGGTTACACCATACAAGCCAAAGCCAGCATGACAGCTGTAATCTCTGCAGCAGAATAAAAGCCCTCAATTCATTCAAATGTGTCTTTCAGCCTTTTTTTAAAGCAGCACAGCAGCCATGTCGCTTATGTGACCTTTTCACCCATGCTCAGGTAATAAAGCAAGCCATGTTTGTAGACCATACTTACGTTCTTTGAAAGATGCCAAGACGAGCCGATTGTCAACAGGTTGCGTTTTCCTGTAGTTGTTACTCAGCGACATAGAGGCTGAGTCCTGGGCATTCGAGGAGTAGAGCGTTGCTGCTAGGGTCAGAAACTAAATAAAGCACAGCAAAACAAAAGCAAGTTTAGCACAAAGGCTTTTCCACACCAATAAAGTTTAAAAGACGCCACACACACACATCTTAAAAAATTTTTTGCAACTGCTTTCTTATTCTAATATTAAACCTGGTTAAAAGTCACTTCAGCTGCTGAAGCACCTGTTGGCGAGAAACTGTTATAGGATTCCTGAACACCGTCCACAGGACACTCGGATAGCACGGAGGAGTCGTCAGTGAGCCGTCGTAGCGATAATACTCATCCAAACGCGTAGGCAGCAAAGCTCTGATGTTGAAAGCAGGCACCTTCACTTTCTGATCTGACAGTCGGAATGACAAAACAGAAATCAGCTGTTGGGTGACATTAATGTAAAATCCATGACTGTCATATGAATGATTCACACCTCAAACTTAGATAAAGAATCACAAACACAGCTTATGTTTTGCATAGGCTTATGTTTACTCCACATTAGTACTTAGAAAAAACTAGTACTCAGGTCTTACCTCTGTATATAATACGATTTATGAACTTCAGAATGTGCTCAAAAGCTGGATTGAACATCCCAACCTTTATAGAAACACAAATAATGAAATAGTTAGGTCTACTTTACAGAAGAAAACAAAATTACAGAACATTATCCACAAGGTCTCACCTCAACCAGCACACCCAGCACAGCCAGGCCATCAGATTTGTCCACGGCGGTGGAAATATTGGGATACTTATCTGAATTGTAATGCACTACATGCAACTGTGAACAAAAAGAACAATATGTCAAGATCCTGTGGAGAAAAACACAAAACAAGAAGGTATTTTATGTAAATCACTCTCATTTTTATAACTCACGCCATCTGTGACATAGTACTAATAGCAGCGATTTGGTGGGGTCATGGAAAAAGTGACACATACACTGCCAGATTGTTATGTACACCACTGCATCACTGCAACAGCCCTGTGATAAACCTTAAAGTACCTTAAGACTACTACCCTGTGTTCAGACTATTACTTAGTTTCGGGCGAGCATGGAGGTTGGTATATCATGTCATTATAACGTCTCTGCTCTCCATGTTATCTCCTTTTTATTTAAATGACAACTGTTATTAGTGTACACTTATAATAGCTGTTCAATGCAGAGAGTAGATGTTAGTTGGATTGAACATAAGTGGAGGTATTCAGAAAGCATTGAATGCAATCTTCTGTGGAAGAAAATACCAAAAGAAAATATTTTACACCAGCTTTCAGAACGTTATTCTATATTCTGTACAACCCAAAGGCTTCTTAGCCCTTCTGACCAAATAGTTTTATTTACAGACTTTGCTCTGTCTTGAGAATTAAGGAAGACCTTTTCACCATTTCAGGAAAATGTTCAATTTCCCATCATGCCATGCCTCCAAAACAACATGTCATCAAGGAACTGTGGTTCTGGAGTCTGGAGAGACTTGAAAAGACGCATGTTTTCGAGATGTCCACACAGAAACTCAGGTCAAACCACAGCACCTTAAATGTGGCTGCACAGCAGCTGGAGCGTGGTCACATAAAATGAACACAGGTTGCAGTCGTTTCAGTCTGCCCACTGTAATCCAAATAATTCCAAATTATATACAACAGTATCCCATTTTCACCTACTTTACTTTAAACTTGACTTTCAAATCGTCTTCTTTACCTGAAGTGCCAAAGTAAATAAATGAAACTATTGTGTGAAACCTGTTTACAGGGCTTCACACGTTAAATAGCACAGACAGCCGCTCATTTAGCGAAGTGGTTTAAAACCACAGTATATAATAGCCTGGTACATACAATCCCCTAAAACCCTTTTGAGTAAGAGACTACATACCATCTAGCAATGAACATTCTGATACCGACCGATGTCTTTTTTCTGACTTTTAGAATATGCAACTAAATGCCAAATATGCTGATTTGATGATTGTAAACCAATGATTTATTTTGGTAAAAGAATCCTCTATGTTCTCTGTAATATTAGCAGTGAGGGTTTAGAGTTAAAGTTTTTATGCATATAATTTCAATTTACACTTGATTGCACATCGAAATAGGCAGCACGTAGAAGCAACACATTCGACAGATGGGTGTGAGCTACATATTTGCAGCAGTCTCAACAAACCACAACAGTGACATGCGAATGCTTTTCATATTTCATATTTAGCAACATCATCTTTGAAGGGTGTCAGTGGCTTCGATTCCCCTGCCAGTCAAATGTCACACGTTTCAGTCACAAAGTATTAATGCTTTGCTTGAAGCCAGAGTTGTCACTTCTAAGTACAGATAAGGGTAAAACTTATTTAAATAAGCAGACACAGATAATCATATCTTTAAATCCTGACAGAAGAAATATTGTGTGATGTTTAATAACCTCACTCCACTCTCTCATTTAAATATTATAACTTCTGTTTCAGTTCTGTTTACTTCAGTTTACTTTGTTAGTCCTCCTCATCCATATTAATTGAAGGTTGCTTTTCTCATTCAATTCAGTTCAATTCAATTTTATTTCTACAGCGCCAAATCACAACAACAGTCACCTCAAGGCGCTTTATATTCTAAGGTAGACTCTACAATAATCCCCACATTGACTATGGAAAGTCAGAGTCAGTGAGTCTCTGTGCTGGAATCATTCTAGGACTAAAGGTAGTCACCTACAAAGAAAAACATACTGTTTATTCATACATGCCAGAGGGATGAGGTGAGGTGAGGTGAGGTGAGGTGAGGCAAGAAGCTACCTCTCAACTGAGAGTGTTGAGCTGGCAGGAAGACCAGTAGCAAAGAAAAGGCAGAAGTGAATCAGTAGCTAAAAGTTGGTAGAGTCAAGGAGAAAGTGAGATAGGCTACTGCTTGGTCATGACTGATGAGAAAGCTGCATCTTAGTCATATCACTTGCAGTTGATATTAAGATGGTACAGCTTATCGCCTAACACCATTCATCCTAACAGGAAATGAATGAGTTGATGAACCAACCAGAACGAATATCTGACATGTACATGTAGAAAGTTGCAAAGATATTGAAATACTTTAGGACAACTACCTTGAATTTGTACTTAAGTGTAGCACTGTAGTGCACTACCATCTCTGAAAAGTGCAGTTTGCATTGTTTACCTCTGCAGCATACTGCTTACTGTTCACCGTATGCTCAGAACCTGCAGGCCGACTGGGGGAGCCCCAGTGGAAATGGAGTTGAGCCGCAGTGTATCGGTTACGTAGGCTGGAGATGGACATCGTGGGGGACAATGAAAGCTGCACTGTGAATCAAAGCAAATGAAAGCACACATCAACATAAAGAGTCATGACTGCACCAGTAAACACTGGGGCATCACAAAACATGAGCTTTATCTAAACTGAGGAAGTCAGCATGCCAAATCCCCAACCCCCCACCCTTCCCTATCCCCACTGTCTTGTTCTGTCATAGTGGTGTAGCTGCTTTTAAGACCATTTATAGCCGGGTGACGCAAAGTGCATTTCGCATGATCGTCAGTGCATGACGAATGCTTGCACATGAAAACGCTTTGTCAGCCCATTTGGAATACACGTCACACTGATGATGCCACTCAGTTTGTGGTGTTGAGGCTCACCAGGTATGCACACATAAGCATTTCTGTGTTATTTGCATTCTGTGTGCAGAAAGCAGTTTTGTTATGCAGATATAACAGCAATGCATCCTTGCCAACATTCGGAAGGCATGACATGCATCCTCAGCTATACATGATTGTCACAAAAATTCCTAATGGAGCAGTTTGTACATGATGTTTGAGGGAACATGACAGAAGCGTATCTAACTAGTTTTGCAGCGCACAGTTTATTGCATAGTTTCACTTCACTTCGCTATGTTCTAAATAAATATTGCACATTAAATTTAAGCTGGTTTCCTTCATTAAGATGCGTCAGTCCAAGCAGAGGCGGATCAGATGAGTAGTCTTTGGTCATATTTTCCCAGGCAGTTAAGATAATAAGAGGTTGATTATAGAAAATTGTTGTGGCAAATGAAGAAAAAAGATCTGCCTATCATTTTCCTAAGTTTGGCCCAGAAAATAGGTCTCCACATTTATGTGTGGACATTTTAATGAATGCATAGACAAGCACATCACTTTGATTTGAAAAACTTTTAGATTTCAGGCCAAACAAAGCATGGCATACTTAAATATTTGCTTAGTTTGATACACACTGTCTTACTTGTGATGAGTGTAAGTACACATTACATCTTACATCGTATTGCGCGTCTTACATATTCTTTGGATAACACTGTTGATGTATACTCACCAGAGTGTCCATTGTTTCCAAGAGTGAGCTGCTCATTTGGAGACAGGTTGTAGTTCTGAACCTCAATTGGACGTAAAGTGGGATCGAACCTTAGCAGATCTGACTTCAAGTCTATTGGTGACTGTAGCGCTCCACCACAATACGGATAATGCTGGGACCAGTGGTCCTGTCCTTGGGGTCCTGCAACAACATTAACATTATTACATTATGCAATTTTTGAATCTGAATTTACCTATCTGAATCTGAATACCTAGATTTCAATTTTAAAAGTGTGGATTCACCAGAAAACATTAGCATGGACATTTTTCAGAAACTAAACTGTTTAATGTTATCAGGCAAACATCTCACAGTGTGAGGCTAAACAGTGGGTGGCTCCAAAGAGGGCTAGAGTTTGTTTTAGTGTGTAATAGATGTTTTATCTTTGGTCCAAATGACTTATTATTATCTATAAACAAGATGGTGGGAGGAAGCCTACGACTCTGCTCATGCGCTTTTTTTGAAGCAGTGAGAAAAGAGAACCAGCCTGCTGCTTGCAGGCAGCGCCACGCAGTGAGAATGCCGTCTCTCTCCAAATGAGAGGTTTCTATAAAGTGCAAGACACCGAAAATGGCCACATTTACAATTGAGTCATACGGTTTACAAAGCGACCTCAGTTTTTTTTGTCAGGGGGTTAACTCTCAAAAATGTTTCCTCCAAGGCCACGAGGCACAGTGTGCTTTAAAATAATACAGAAATTGGGAAACAATTATTTTTTAAAAATGGACTGAGAAGAAAAACAGGAAGCTGTTGAATGTGCATTTTCATTGCGTGATGTTTTAAGTGTAAGCGTCTATGCACTGAGCTTTTCAAACAACAAGTCAGGCTAATAGTTTGCAATGAATGGACTTCATCAAATTTGAAATGTCACATTTGTGACAAAATGGAAGAAGCTGTGCGTATGCTCTCATCTTGGCAGCACAATTGCTGCTAATTCATTATCTGTTTAGCATTCATCAAAAGATTCACCATTCACCATATGCCAGCTGACCATGGTTAAATATAAAAGATTGCCCCCAACCTCCCTCTCAGACAAATGTGGATTGACTGTATAAGACATGCCAGAAGTCGTCAACCAAAGTAGCAAAATCACTGAATACTTGTTTGATGAAAAGCTCCAAGTTCAATCTAGGCAAACCGTCTCTAACTAAGAAGAAAATTGTTCTTATTTTACTTTTTCTGTTACTCACTATTCATAACATTTGTGTTTTACTTTGATGCTGGGTGCCCTTTAATATAGGATGTTTAGTGGCCCTTGGTGGTCCCTAGGCAGTACTTGGTAGAACATAGATGACTGTGGGTAATTTCTACGTAAAAGAAATTTTAAAATAGAAGATTTTAACAAACTTTTCTAAGCAATCCTCTAAACATCACACTGGTAGCAGAGCAGGGCGAGAGGAATACAACAGACATTGTTAATCTCATTTATTTTATTCTCGTGCAAAGACTCATTGTATGTCCTTTGCCAGAGGGTGGAGTGTTGAGGTGGAGATAATTTATATGACTCAGCTGTAGCACCACCACCAACAGAAAGTGCTACCAGTAGACAGACTGCTGACTACTATAATGTGGAATTTAGTATTTAATCTATGTTATTCTATGTTATCTATTTTTGTATATTTATATATTGTGCATATTTCAGGATGAAGCACCAAGAAGCACTGTCACAGTGCACCGTACTGACATATAAGGTCAGTCATTATCCTAATTAAGAACAGATACATTCTAATCAAACTATATTAATCATGACTACAAATTACTGACCAGAGAAGTGGGTATTTTCTTATTCAGCCCAAAGGAACCAGAGGTAAAGAATCCCTCCACCGTTTGGGTAACTTTTAAAGGTAATAGAGGACTTGATCAGTGATTTTTTCCCCCAAAGATTGCTTAAGATTTTTCCAGAAAACAAAAACAAAAAAAATGTCAAGACAGATTATATACATTTCCATTGCTTCACCTGCAAAGATTTTGCTTTAGCATTCAGACATTTTTTTTGCTGTAAAATAACGACGAGAGGTTTTAGTAAGAGTAGTTTATGTAAGAGATAGACATGATTCAAGAAGTCCCTCTCCATGAAGCTTAAGGCACCAGACAAAGGCAGCCAGCCACTTATGAAATGTTATAATTGTAGAGTCCGACTTTGTTCATCACAGACAAAAGTGGTGACTGTGCATGGTGTTTACCACACTGTCATCGCTTTTGTCTTCCTGTTTGACACTGTGACTTAAAACACTGATGAAGAGCCAAAAAGAAAATGCTTTATGTCAGTTCTTACTGGATAGGCAAAGCCAAAAAAAACAAAACCCCCCATCAACAACAACTTTATTATATCATATAAACTTTTTATATTTTATTTACCATATATATATTACAAATTGTGTGTGAAATATTGTCACACTTACCATCATATGTCCATTTGGCACCTAAACAAGACAGAAAGAAAGCACTTGTAGAACAAGAGTTTACGGTACATACAAATGGTAAAATTTCAAAGCCAACTTTTGATGAATTAAAAACGATCACGAATCAAACTACACACAAAAGAAACACAAAAGAAAAAGTAAAAAAGAAAAACTTCTTGATCTCCGTCACTAAGCATGCAGCTGGATTGAGACACCTGCTTTAAAGCATCATTTTCTACCCACACACACAGAAAATCTTAGCAATGCATGGTAAGATTTCTATGTATTTATTTCTTTACTGTAGGAGCGCTTACCATGCACTGCGCTGAATAAAGTCAGCTGAAGGGAAACGATGACAGCGCGAGTCAGAAAGTGCATCTTGATCGCCTCAGACCTCCCTCGCAGTCTGCTGTCAACCCGGTGCGGAGCAAGAGCTTGAAGCACCGAAGCCCCAGCCTTCAAACCGGCCGGCTTTTTATACTCATGCCGTCAGCTTCTCTGTAGCTTGCGCTGACGTCAGAGCAACAACATAACCAGCCTCCACAGTCATTTGGTCACGGTCCGGATTGTGACAGAAACGACCGCATATAAGTACAGTCAGTCATTTAGGTTACCGAGTCCGATGTACCAGCAGACAAAAGATACAGACCTACACACTCCAAACACACTCCTAACATCTGTATTTGCTAACAGTTTAAAAAAAAAAATACAACTACTAGACTGTAATCCCTAACAGTTGTTCTAGCTCATAACTAATAAGCTCATAACCAAAGATGGGCAGTAACGCGTTACATGTAACCCGTTACTGTAATCTGATTACTTTTTTCAGGTAACGAGTAAAGTAAGGGATTACTATTGCAAAAAGGGTAATTAGATTACCGTTACTTTCCCGTAGGAACGCTGCGTTACTGCGTTACTAAAACCGTGATTTTTTTTGCGAGAATGTCTCATGACAGTGACATAAGCCAGTGCCACGTTCGTGACAACAGCTGTGTGCAGATCAACAATGGATCATATATGGAGTGCAGAGAGAGTATGAGCGTGCAGCGTTTAAAGCGTGGAAGTACTGACCTTACTTTGAGTTTGATTCCGTAAAAAGTGACAAAAACATTAGTGTCCGCTGTGCGTGGGAAGAAAACTTCTTTTTACAGCGAAAAAACCCCTAAACTTCCAAACAAGCACCGACGAAGTAATGGGAAACTCACAGAGAAACTCGCAGATTCTTCCACTGACTGCGGCACACCTGCACCAGGGTAAACCTCCGCCTACCCTACTCCTGCTTTACAGGTGAAAATAGAGCAACAGGACCGCTGAGTCTTTGACTTTATTTATTTTCTGCTGTGTTTTACTTGCATCGATTTGAAAGACTGAGTGTAAACACAAAAAAAAATATTTTATTTTATGTGCTGGAATGTGCAGAAAATAGGTTTAAATATTAAACAAATTTCTTCCAGTCAGAGAATGTTGCAGATAATTACATTTTTGCTTGATGCATAAAGTTAAAAGATTAAAACTAATAAAACAAGTTTTAAAAAGAGACTTTTCCATTTGATTACATTTTGTATGATGGATTATGCAGAAAAAGTAGAATTGGGCTGAAAGATCTATCGCTTTATCACCTATTCAGGTTGTAAATCGTGTTTTTAAAAAGTAACTAAGTAATTAATTACTTTTGAAAATAAGTAATCAGTAAAGTAACGGGATTACTTTTGGGGGGAAGTAATTGGTAATTAGTTACTGATTACTTTTTTCAAGTAACTTGACCAACACTGCTCATAACACTCAAATGTCGTTTTGTAGTTGAGCAAACTATAAAGTATTGAGCTCTGTTGGCTTTTATGCAGCTTTAATTGAATAGGGCTCAATATTTTTTAGCTAATTTTTTTGGAACGCTCAAAAAGTTTAAGAAGCATATATTAGTGACGTTCTGGTGGGTGGAGTCTTGTCGCTCCTTCAGGAAAGCTGAGTCAGCCATCTTGAATTTACCTTGATGCGGGGAAGATTTGGCCAGCCCGTGTGGATTAAGAGTCCCCAACTTCAACCCACCACGACCACCACCTTATTTTTTTTCATCAACTGCCCTAAATTTGGTAAGTCTAACGCATTTTTGTTTTGTTTAAATTTAATTTCGATAAACATTCTTTTTTTATTTTTTACTGGAAATATATTCGTCCTTCGTGCACTTCCTGTGTATACGGAAGAGGATTAGGGCCACTGGAAAAAAAAAAAAAGAATTCTGACTTTAATCTCAGAATTCTGACTTTATTCTCAGAATTCTGACTTTTTTCTCAGAATTCTGACTTTTTTCTCAGAATTCTGAGATTAAAGTCAGAATTCTTTTTTTTTTTTTCCAGTGGCCCTAATCCTCTTCCGTATGTGTACCTGCGTGAAGATGTCTCCACGTTATTCAGGACTTGTGATGTAAGTGTACTGGCCTCAGCATCAACCATATGACATCACTCAGAACTCAAGGAGAACCAGGGTGTATATCAGGAAGGAGGTTCAACACAGTCCTCATCTGACTTGTTTTCTCCCATATATCAACTATTGTTGAATAAGATTGCAAGAAGATTGTTACGCATAAACCAGAAAACATGAAAATAGTTGAAAGTTTTTATCTGCAGATTTTTTTTGTATAATAATCTATCTCCCTTTTTAAAATTCAAGTGTTCTATTTTTTTGGAGGTGCCATGTTGTGGTCAGAGAAATGTTTGGTAAATAACAAAAACAAATATCTTGGCATATATTTATTATTGAAAACATTTATTTAAACATATGTTTTGAAACCAAACCCAAATTAAGATTATTGTAATGCATCATGATGTATCGCAATATCAAATTAAATCGTTGACATTATAATCCTAAAAGAAACGTGTGACTTATGAAGATTCACACCTCTAATCAATAGCATGATTTGTGTCCTTGTGGGGCTGAACTCATTCTTGTATTATTTTTGTTTTGCAGTCAGCAGATGGTCCAGAACTCACTGACACTCCTGTGGCTCTGCTGACAGTTGTCACGGATGACACTACTGATTCGGCTCTCTTCAGTCCCGAAAGCATCTGCATTGTCGTTGAGGATGAAATACTTGTGAATGGTCCCACAAATCTGGCTGACTCATTTCTCCTGCTCTTTGGGTACATCTATGCACTAGACCTACAATACCAAAAGAAACTTGAGCTTACATTCACATTTATCCAGAAGGTTGTGATGTGCCTTGAGGACAAAAAACCACTGAAAGGGCGTCTACTGATGCTGAAGAATGATTTGTTCAATGAGTGAATCACTCAGAATGGACTACTTGTTGAGCTGAGTATTGAGGAAGCTTTTTTGTTTTGTTTTTTTCACCGACCCATCCTTAAAATTCAGGGAAATTAAGGACGCATTTGAGGGCCGCATTTCGAGCAGCCTTTGAATTGGGAAAGCCTTCTCTTGTCGCTGTGACGTAATCGGCCTTAAAACCCCAAATCCGGTCATTGGCACTTCCTGGCTTGTGTAGTTACTAGGTAACAAAAGCTCAACACTGCCCCTAGTGTCCTGGAGCACTTCCGTTGTGTTTTGGAATTTGCAAGTGTTTTTGAGTTTGCAAGTGTTTTGGAGTTTGTACGTGTTTTGGAGTTTGCAAGTGTTTTTTAGTTTGTACTTGTTTTGGATTTTGCAAGTGTTTTGGAGTTTGTACGTGTTTTGGACTTTGCATGTGTTTTTGACTTTGCATGTGTTTTGGAGTTTGCAAGTGTTTTGGATTTTGCAAGTGTTTTCGAGTTTGTACGTGTTTTGGAGTTTGCAAGTGTTTTTTAGTTTGTACGTGTTTTGGATTTTGCAAGTGTTTTCGAGTTTGTACGTGTTTTGGAGTTTGCATGTGTTTTTTAGTTTGCAAGTGTTTTGGATTTTGCAAGTGTTTTGGAGTTTGTACGTGTTTTGGAGTTTGCAAGTGTTTTTTAGTTTGTACGTGTTTTGGATTTTGCAAGTGTTTTGGAGTTTGGACGTGTTTTGGAGTTTGCATGTGTTTTTGAGTTTGCAAGTGTTTTGGATTTTGCAAGTGTTTTGGAGTTTGTACATGTTTTGGATTTTGCAAGTGTTTTTTAGTTTGCAAGTGTTTTGGATTTTGCAAGTGTTTTTTAGTTTGCAAGTGTTTTGGATTTTGCAAGTGTTTTGGAGTGTGTACGTGTTTTGGATTTTGCAAGTGTTTTGGAGTTTGTACGTGTTTTGGACTTTGCATGTGTTTTTTAGTTTGTACGTGTTTTGGATTTTGCAAGTGTTTTGGAGTTTGTATGTGTTTTGGAGTTTGCAAGTGTTTTTTAGTTTGTACGTGTTTTGGATTTTGCAAGTGTTTTGGAGTGTGTACGTGTTTTGGAGTTTGCATGTGGTTTTTAGTTTGCAAGTGTTTTGGATTTTGCAAGTGTTTTGGAGTTTGTACGTATTTTGGAGTTTGCATGTGTTTTTTGGATTTTGCAAGTGTTTTGGATCTTGCAAGTGTTTTGGAGTTTGTACGTGTTTTGGACTTTGCATGTGTTTTTTAGTTTGCAAGTGTTTTGGATTTTGCAAGTGTTTTGGAGTTTGTACGTGCGTTGTCTCTAGGGGCCACCGTATCTTTTTCCATATTATTCAAAACTGTTTTTTAAGTGTTATGTAATTAATGATAGTAGTTACAAAAATATTTTTTTAAGTTAATCATTTAAAATATTAAGTAGCTGATTTTCTTCATTATCATCATAATTTTAGCTTTTTCTTGTTTTTATTATTGTACTAGCTTTTAAGAATTGAATGAATTCAACATTTTTAAGCAATTAACTTTTTTTATTGTTTGTACAGTTTGTACAATTTATATTTTACTTTAGGCAATTCAACACCTTATAGTTAAACAGTGAAAATAAACCAGAAATCCACTTAGAAAACATTTGTACTAAGTGTTCAGTAAATGTTAACTTTCAGTGTTCAAACTTTCATGCAGTAAACACATTTAAGATTAATTTTACACATACAGGACTCAAAATGGTTAACAATTTTTGAAACAGAGTCAACATGTTTAACATAATGCTGGTTCATTCATCAGCACATCTCTTTGAGGATTAAATGCAGGATAAGTTTTAAGGACAGGGTTGTACAACAACTGTCAAGACACATTTCTTGAATATAATATCAAAAATAACTAGATAGAAAAAAATTAGTGTCTTCTATTTTTTATCAACACTATCATTTTTTCCCAGTGGACTTCCAAATACAAAGTAACACAATCTGAATAAAATTTCTTAGTGCTCAAAACAAGTGACATCTTTAGAACATACTGTTCTTGAGACTTGTTACTTTTGCACTGGCTCTCAGTCCATCAAGATCAAGCAACAGCTTCTGAAAGACTTCGAAAGCATATTTCAGTTCCTTGCAATAGCTCAGATTGAGAGCATATATTATGCCCATGAGTAACGCACAGCAACTTGGGATATCCGGGCCCTCCAGGATTTTTGTTCCTTCTACCACAATGGTTGCAGTCTTGTGGTCAGATCCAGGGGTATACCGGTCACCGATGATGGCAATTTTCATCACCTGCCTTTCTAGGTTGGCCTCAAATTCTTCTGTGTCCTTGTAAAGCACATTTAAAAAATAGGTTAGTTGATTATAGATTAGACTTTTATCCTTGCTGAATCGTAATAATTCAGAAGATCAGTGCACACAAACAAACACACACACACACACACACACACACTGACCCAAATAGGATGTATCAATAAGCATGAGACAAAATTATGGTATCATAAGACAAATCAATAAAAACACAGCCCGCTTTTTGTTTTGATTTTTTTTAACCACACAACATGAACAACATTTTCTATGACCAGTTTGACCTGCTCTACCTAAATCGATTTCTAACATGGGATTTACTTGCTTAATGTGAGGTTCACTTGTGTAGGCCTAAAGACAGCATTCTAGTTTGTTTTTAAGAAAACTAAACAACAGTATGCCAGGTTTGGTCATCAATTTAGAATGTAAAACTAAGGAAAACAATAAACTGAAATCGAACATATACATAATTATTAGCTTTGACATATTGGATTAGCTGAAATGATTAAGTGAAACGCTACAATCATTAGTTGAATTGTTCAAGGAGCCTTTTGCCATGCCCAACACCTAAGCTGAATGAGTCACTTGTGAAAACCTGGACCAGTTAAATACTCTGTTATAGGAAACTGCAGACTTCACCAAAATTATCTTTAAAAGAAACCTGTTGTTTTTAAAGCATTTAAGATCAACTTGCTTTAAACTGATAATCCACCACATTCATCATTTAATTGTTTTTAATTTTATTCTGTAATGTTGGAGTCATGTTTCTGCTTATTTACTGTTGCATTCAAAAATATTTGTGTATGAGTATGTTTATTTATTTATTTTTTTACTTTGTGCATTAGGATTAAGATTGTAATCAGAAAATCAAATATAGAACATATGGGGAGTGATATGAGTGTATTATGTATGAAATGTAAGAAAAATTTTTGTTACCTGTGTCGCATCAAATAATGCAGGCCAACGCTCCATGAAGTTCCTGATAGCGGGTGCCTCATATACGATTTCTTGCATGCGAAGAGAGAATGTCTTACCCATTTTCCCTGCAATCACCTGGCAATTATCCCTTTTCATCACTTCACACAAGAGGTCCACTCTTTCCTTCTCCAAACTTCCACTTGTTTCCCCTTGAGGATGTGGAGGTAGGTAATTTACTTTCGCCTTTTTAGGCTTTTTAAAATTTTTAGCAGGAGCCTGCTCATGTGCTGGTTTCCTCTTGAGTGAGTTCACCACAATTTCCGGGCAGCCAGTACCTCGAAGATTGGATCTGAAGTTGTTCATTTTATATTTGAGGCGCTGAATCCATCCATAACATCCATGAAAAGAACCTGGTTCTTTGAGGCAGGGATGTTTTTTAGTTGTGCACTTGATGGATAAGCAGTGTACTCAAAAATAGCCTCAGCTAAACTTCCAAGGATGTCTGGAAGTAGTGTGATGAGATCTTTAGTACCAAAAACAGTCCCAGAACAACTGAAGTTTTGATTGCCGGACTGCAGCAGAATCTCCGTACTGGTAGAGAAACGAGGGATTGGAAATTCTATGGGCCATCCATTTGATCGCTGGACTGGTATTTCTGTCTCTAATTCTGAAGAGACAGGCAATGTGTCATGTGACAATGCAGATGAGCAGGCATCATCAGAAAATTGAAGAGGATCATCAGCAAGGCTTGTAAAGGATCTGTCTACATCTGTTAAGGTCAGAGTTACTGTAGGAGGTTCCTGGATATAGATCACCTTGATAGTGTCCTTATCCTTAAAGGAGAAAAACTCATTACCAAAATCAGCATCCTTGTAATGCAAACAGAAATCCCCAGAAATCCTAAATGTATCTTGAACAACTGAATGAAGTTCCTCAACTGTTCCAGGGATTCCAGATGGTAATGCCAGTTTCTCGACATCATGTTCTGAAAGAATCACTCGTAGATGGGCTGGTTGTGACATTAATGAAGCTGTAATAATAAAAAAAAAAAAACGCAAAATGATGGCTCCGCGGGGGTTTAAGTGTTAAAATGTTTCAGTGAGCACCATAACAATGAAGGTAAGTAAAAAATGCACAATAGCGTTTCCCACAGAGTTAGCTTCACAAAATACCAGGCCAACACCAAACTCTATTCCTTCTAATTTTTCTCAATCTGTTTTAAATGAAAACATGAAGACTACATTATAACAACGTCAACAACAATAACATACTATGTTCTTGCACTTTATTTGCATCTTTATCCGCCTCTGTTCAAAGATGGTCGCTCACAGTGGGCGACCATCTTTGAACAGAGGCGGGGGTTTACGACACCAACTCTCTGCCATCTATAATCCAGTTTTGAGATCCCTTCCCAGACGCCTTAACGCCCACTCACATCCTGGGCCATCTGACCTCAGAAATTCGCATGATAAGGTGGGGCCAGGTTTCACAATGAACACACCCGAAACCCTGGCTGATTGGGACCCACGCCCAGTTTCACACCTTGGCTCAGGCGATTAGAGGATCATCAGGGGGTCCTTTTGTCCCTCTGTGGGGGGTTACTCCCACTGGGTTTATATCTGGGACTCTCCACCATTTGACCTTAGAACTGAAGAAGCTTCTCGGATGAGAGGTGAAACGTCTTCAAGCAACTTAAAGAAGTCCAGACGCTTTTCTTTGCAAGCTCCTTTGACTACGATGACCTGGATGACTGAGAACCTTCACAGACATAAGTCCATAGTAACTACATAAATTGCAAAAAGTGCAATAAACTACAAAAATAATTTAAAATCGTTGTAGTCTTTTTTTTTTACATATATTTCGAGAATTTTTTAAGAGGTTTATCCCTCAAAACTGTAAATACAAAAAAATACAAAACTGCAGGAAAACCGAAAATAAATATTATAATGCAAATTTGCAAAAAAAAAAAAAAAAAGGCCCTGAAGATAAAAAACTACATTTTCCATGAAAATGACATCACTTCCGGTTTCGGATAGGTAATGGCGGATATGCAATAGTTCGCGCTGACGTCTATTCCAACTAGGAAGTGTAATGAACAGCTGATCGGATCGGCAAAGCATGTTTCTGGAATATTTTGTTTTCGTTTTCGTCCCATGTTTTAAATGCACTTTAGAACAGCATGCAGCAAAACGACATATGAGTGGGCGGAGTGAGGTATGGGGTCTTCACACCCTCGTTGCACTCCATAGAGGCTGGGGGGCTGGGAGGAGTTGGCAGTCTGGTTGGGGTCTGTGACGCTGGGCCTCCCTGTGGTGGTCTGCTTGCCCCCACCGCAGTGAAAAGAGTAACTTCTCTTGGGTCTAAAATAAAATAAAATAAATAAACAATGATAATATAGACTAATCAAGTGGAAGAATATGGCATTGGCATATTTTCTCCACTTGAAAAAATAAATCCGTTGGGCTCTTTCCTGGCCTTCGTACTGAACGGGACAGGCAAAAAATAATAATAATAATACAACGGTCAGCATTCACAGTATGGCGATCAATATCTGTGTTGGTGGAGCAGTTGAAAACCAAAAGTCACATTATATGTTGTGAGTGCTGGCCCTTTGTTTAAGATTCTTCATTTTAGATCTTTTTTGTTTTTAAGTCACGATGCCAGGATCAAAATATTTAAACTAAGTTTGTTTTTGGTATTTTCCCAACTCTATTTTTTTAAATTAGTCATCTCTTTGTAACATAAATTTTAAAGCTATACTCCAAGTTTAAAGCTTTAAGTATTACATTTTATTACACAAGTCATTCCTGCAGCTTTCTGCATTATCATTCTGCTCATTCTTAGGTTGAAATTGTACTATGCTTTGTATCTAAAAATGCAATGTTCTGTCATGGCGAGTGAGAAGAGCCGTGTGGAAAAGGTAAAGGAGGATCCAAACGCAGGCAGTTGTGAAGGTGTGAAGGTGATTTATTGAACACAAAATATAGATAGGCAAACGGCAAAACGGAGAACTAAACTATAGTGGGACAACTAAACTACTGAGCATGAACAAGAACACAAACCTGGACATAAAGGAAGGAAGACGATGGTACATGATGATGCCGGCAGGGAACACACGGATGAAACATGGTGGATACACAGACGGACCAGCAACTACAACGACAGAGGACATGACTTAAATACACACAGAGAAACACAGGGGGGATTACACACAGGTGGTGGACACAGCTGGGAGTAATTAACGAGACGAGACAAGAGGTAAAACTGAACACATTCACATGACACACAGACCTTCACAAAAACAGGAAACAAGAGATCACTACACGAGGACGCAGACAGGACACAGAACTAAACTCACACAAAATATGAGAACACAAATCCTTAACCACGAGTAAACAGAAACATGGAACTCAAATAGTAAGCAACAAATCACAAAGGTAACACAAAGATGATTCAAGAGATAAACCAAAACATAATAAACTCAAAATGCTGGGTCAATCCGACACAGAACTGTGACATGTTCTTTGTTTGCTTTGTTTGTTTGTTTTATCAAATGCATATTAAACTTTCTGTTTCTTTACACACAAGCTTCAGCTTTACATAAGTTTAGCGGTTTGGCTTTTAGGAGAGCAGTTCAAGACACTGCATGAGAAAATATTTCAGCTGTCGGTGTTGACATGTGGAAATGGTTTCTGCAGTTAAATCTGATAGGCAGCTCATTAACCCAATAATATCAAGATGAGGTTTAACTTCACCACGAGCTGCAGGCACAACAGAAGTGAAGTGGCAGCTAATTTGGCAACACTTGAAAAAGCTCAACAAATATCATCAAACACACATATTGCTCTGTGTGCTATTAGCCACACATTGCATCTTCCAGATGTCCACAGTTACTGTAGTTGCATTTGCAAGGTAGAAAAAAAAACAGCATGTGAGAAGTTCACTATCATATATGAAGAAAAATGTAAGACAGAGAGGACTCAAGAGGAAGATGAGCTTGTCAAAGATATTCTCAAATTGAAGACTACTGAAGACTAAAAACAATCTTCAAAGATAAGACCTGCTTAGCAAGTGACATTCAACATTCGATAAACTGGAAATTTTGTCCTTACATGTAATGACCGAGCTCATGTTAGATTTTTCTTAATCAAATAGAGGATCTGTATTTGATGTTTTGCAGAAGTTATGATACTGGGTAATGTGTTTAACAAATTACATGATAAGAATTTGATGTTATTCAAAGGTTATGATGGACATTAAATGCAAAACTGGTTTTGCAGTATTTTGGTAGAGTTTACATGGACATTATTAATTTAGGTCCTCAGTATCACCATTATAAGAGAAACAGCTATGGAAATGTAAGAATTTAAGAGTTTTGCAAGAGCAAAAGTAGTGATAGAAAGACAAAATCTAGGGGGAAGGCTTTTATTTGTGGGGCAAGTAAGCTAATGTTTTTAGGTTATTGTTTTTCACACACATTTATAACTTTCTGTGCATGCGTTTTTATGTCTCATTGACCATTAGAATGAAAATAAAAGAAAATACTTTAAAGTCGGTGCCCATGTGCATTTCACTATGGCTGCTGACTAACATGACTTGTTTCCGGAAGGAGTAATCAGATTGAATTTAAACAGATAAGGTTTATGTAACATTCTCTTTCATTTCCCTATTAGGTGAGAACTTAACCTCTTAAGCCCCAAGCCTAACTGATCTCCTGCCTTTTGCCCCCGTATCAGGGGGCGTTGGGGCTTAAGAGGTTAAGGTTCTCCACCTGCCAAATCCCACTTTAACCCTTGCCTGAAAAGGTTTATAATTCTGGTTCCACTGGCCATTGTTATGTCATTTTGTACTAAATGAATTACACAATATATGTCAAAAATGCTTTAAGGTCACTAGGCCTTCCTTTACTCACTACACCATTAGTGGGCCTCGTGACCCTAGGCATGCTGTTGTTGACGCACACCATCAAAATGTGGCTGTAGTTCAGGAGGTAGAGCTGGTCAGCCACTAAGGTTTAGTGGTTCAATTCCTGGTTGCTCTAGTCTGCATGCAAAAAGTATCCTCAGGCAAGATGCTGAACGCCAAATTGTTCTCCGATGTATCTGTGGGAGTGTGAATAGGAAGCATTCAACTTAGGTGAATGACGCACATTGTATAAAGTGCTTTGAGCGCACAAGTAGAGTAGAAAAACAGTATATAAGAACCACTGTATTCACCAAAAGTGTAGATTCTCACTCTGCTGCAGGCAGACACAATCATTTTGTGATGGAAATAATAAAAAAAACTGCACACCTGAATCAATGACAGGTGCATAGAGGACATTTGTTTTTAGAAAAATATATAAAATAACCTCCACGCACTGTCCCACTTAAACCTTCAGCTTGGTATATGACCTGCTCTACCTTCTTAGCTACAGACACTTTTATACACAGACCTGCAGTCTTCAGAAGTTTTCTGATGACTCTGCGGTGGTCGGATGCATCAGCAAGGGTGATGAGTCAGAGTACTGGGCTGTGGGTGACTCCTTTGTCACATGGTGCAAACAGAATAATCTGCAGCTCAATGTGGCAAAGACCAAGGAATTGCTCGTGGACTTTAAGACCAGGAAACCCTTGACTCCTGTTTCAATCCAGGGGGTCGATGTGGACATTGTGGAGGACTATAAATACCTTGGAGTACACATAGACAATAAACAAGACTGCGTTAAAAACACCACTGCACTTTACAGGAGAGGCCAGAGTCGCCTCTATTTTCTGAGGCTGCTGAGGTCCTTCAACATCTGTCAGACAATGCTCAGGATTTTCTATGAGTCTGTTGTGGCCAGTGCTATCCTCTATGCTGTTGCATGCTGGGGGAGCAGGTTGAGGGTCACAGATGCCAACAGACTAAATAAACTGTTCTGCAAGGGCAGTAATGTTGTGGGGATGGAGCTGGACTCCCTTAAGGTGGTGTCCAAAATAAAGCCAATGTTGGATAATACCTCCCACCCGCTCCATGACGTGCTGGCTAGCCACAGCAGCACATTCAATGAGAGACTGAGAGTACCAAAAAGTACCACTGAACGACACAGGAAACCATCTCCCTGTACAACTCCTCCATTTATACACACTATACACTGTAGACACTGCAATAGCTACACCCTTTTTGCACACGCTGTTTTCTACTCAGTAACGTTGCTGTCAATATTCTTGATATTTATTTATGATCACCTCTGTCAATCCTTGATATATATTTTTGAGTGATTTGTATATATTTGTTCTATTTTTTAAATCTGTAAATCTGTAACTTATAGTATTGTTAAATAGTCTAGTCTGTTTCTGCTACTGTTACTGTATTGGATCAACTGTAACCCACATAATTTCCTTAGGGATTCTGATTCTGATACTGAGGGTGTAGGTCAGCAATATATGTACACATATACATATCTTGCCTATACAATAAAAGTATTCGCTGTAAATGAGGAATAATAAAGTATTCTGATTCTGATAAATGTCCAGCACTGCCATTGTCTTTTTAAATTTGTCTTGTCCACAAGTCGCACTGTTGTTTATAACTCTATCACTTAAAGAAAACGAGTGATTGTTGATTTAAAGGTAAATCCAAGAACCAGTTTATATACAATACAAAAAATAAAATGTGTCTATTAGCTCCTGGCGAAGGCCATGGCTCACACTTAAACCTCGCTGTGTTATTCAGGCAAAGATCAGTGCAGTCATATTACAAAGGTAAAGTATGCAATGTCAGCCAGTTTCTGTATCTACCTAACGGATGACAATTGAACAATGCATTGTGTTTAACCATGAACCTTTGGTCGTTGACATGCAAAATGTAATGTTATATGACTGATATTACTGATGCACTTTTAAAAAGAGTCCTACTTAATTTGGACCTTGAACTGGCTG
This sequence comes from Maylandia zebra, assembly GCF_041146795.1. NCBI lineage: Eukaryota > Metazoa > Chordata > Actinopteri > Cichliformes > Cichlidae > Maylandia > Maylandia zebra. The sequence goes on along the minus strand of NC_135173.1, from coordinate 14,283,671 downwards.
ATGACGTGGTCTGATAGCAAGAGAGAGACCCAACTTTGTAAAGGATTACTGTGTTAGTCATAGAAGGGAACTGGTTTATAACTACCCTAAAATCTATCTATGTTTATGCATTGTTAATCTTTACTTTTCATGAATCCTTTCTAGGTGAACTTACTTCATGTAAGAGGCTGTAGGCTGTTCATACTGAGCACCAGACATATGCCACCAAATGGTTAAAGAACCGTGGGACCATTTTTTGTTAGCTGCATGGTCACATTTCTAAACTTCCTGGCACTGAATTAAAGTTTGCACTGTAGTTAACCCGAAGTTAAAGCTGCATCCAAAAATCTGATCATTTTAAATGCGATGTTTTGTTGAATTCAAAGTGACAGACATGATCAAGTAACGTGTCAGTGTTGACAATCTTTTTTAGACATACTTGCCCATCAAGTCAGAAGCTATTCTCAACAATAAAATGTATCTCACAGTTTATTTTTGGCCATCCATTTGACACTGTGTCTGCCTGTGTCAGTGAAACTTGGAGCTAAGAGAACAAAAATCTAGTGAAATCAAATGTATTCAATTTATTTATTTTCATTGATTATCAGTTTATAGGGCTATGAAAAGTATTTTCCTATTTCCTTGAAGCTTGTCAGCTCAGTAAGGAATAAATATTAATTTTGTTATTTTTTGTATCTGATACCACTCCTTTCTTTGCAATGCTTCTCATTGTTCTTACACTGCATAGGTGTAACATGTAGTACCCTACAAAAGAAAAGGCCTTTCCACACACACTTTATACATTTAAATATGTAACATGGCTTCATGAAACCAAAGTATACATGAACACTTTTGATAGCGTTTTGATCACTTAATCACATCAGTGTTCGATCGTCTGTAAGCCAAAAGTGTAAAACAACTGTGTCTGTTATTTGGGAGGAAAGAATGCGTTTTAAGAATACGGCCTTGAGTGCTCTGTTTCCTTTTGAGAGATATGCCGAATTGTTGCAAAGTAGTTAACTTCTTGTCAGAGAAGTTAACAACTTTGCAACTACTCATTCTGAGAAACTGAGCCACAGTTGTTTCTGTGTTTAAACTCTGGGAAAAACTGTAAACTGTATAGCCAATTTACCAACATAAGGGGTCTCACAAAACACACATCCATTCAACTGGACTGTGTTTTTTTAAATATTACAAATGGTAGGTACATTCATACTCACATATCTAAATACATGAGATCATCGTTGAATAGGTGTAACTAAGGGGACAGCATCAAAATGCAATATGGGTAGAAATGCATGCCCAGATTTAAAAAAAACATGTCTTTAAATGACCTGAGGTTGTGATGATGGTTACAGCGACTACTCTCAGCCACTCCTCCAGCACAGCGGAACCTGATTACCATTGCCAGCGCCACTTTTATTTCCTGATTAAAGGATATCAATCTGTCTCTGTAACTTGCTGTTTGAAGATATGACAAATGTAATTTTCTTTTGGTTAGTGCGGTGGTTACCTCACAGAAATAAGATCCTGGTTTTGAATCCAGTCTGAGCCCCTTCTGTGTGGTGCTTCCACAGCACGGTGGAACGGTGGTTAGCACTGTTGCCGCACAGCAAGAAGGTCCTGAGTTCAATTCCACCATCAGGCCGGGGTCTTTCTGTGTGGAGTTTGCATGTTCTCCCCGTGTTTGCGTGGGTTCTCTCCGGGTACTCCGGCTTCCTCCCACCGTCCAAAGACATGCAGCTTGTGGGGATAGGTTAATTGGATAATCCAAATTGCCACTAGGTGTGAATGTGAGTGTGAATGGTTGTCTGTCCTTGTGTGTTAGCCCTGCGACAGACTGGCGACCTGTCCAGGGTGTACCCTGCCTCTCACCCTATGACAGCTGGGATAGGCTCCAGCGCCCCCCGCGACCCTGAAAAGGATAAGCGGAAGCGAATGGATGGATGGAAGCATCTCTGTGCAGGTTCTCTCTGGGTACTTTGGCTTTCTCCTGCATTCCAAAGTTGTGCATGGGGTTCAGGTTAATTTGTGATTTTAAATTGACTCCAGAAGTGAACGTGAATGCCAGTGGTATCTGTCTGTATGTGTTAGCCCTGCAACAGACTGGTGACCTAGTCAGGGTGTTGCCTAACTCTCATCCCTATGACATACAGCTGGCATACCCTCCAGCTTTGCTGAACTCCACGACCTTGAACTGGATAAGCAGAGGAAAATGGATGGATGACTTTCTTTTTAACAGAAAGCCTCACATCAAACATGATCATACATTAATGCTAAAAATCTAAGAGTGGAAAGCTGATGTAAGTATTGTAGAAATAACAGCCAAATAATAAGACAGAGTAACTCTCTCTTGTAACGCTAGGACAGGGCAAGTTGGTTTACAAAAATTTCCTGGCTTTTGTAGACATAGAGTATGCCTCACTCCGTCTGTGTAGATTTCTGCTGTAGTGCAGGTGGTCATAATGCAGGTTTTTGTGATCTATAGATCATTTATATCTGGCTATAAACACAATACAGTAGCGGTAATAAAGCCATAGGACTACCTTACGTTTGGAAGGTGTCACCATGCAGAGAAATTCCAAAGGTCAGACTGCAGTTTACAACCTTCTCTCACTTGTGAAAGATATCCTGAAGACAAGCAGCAAGATGAAGCACCTTCTGTTTTGGGGGTTTGTCCTTTCAGCTTTCAAAATCAGCCATTCAAACATTCCAGGTACATAAAAATGTTTTTGTCTTAAATTAGAGGTAATTTACAGTTCATTTAAAGAAGGCACTATTTAAAACAAAGTTTATTGATCCTCTGGTCGTTCTCTGTCAGGGTTATGTTTAAGCTTACATCTAAAATCCTAAAATTGTATTTTAGGTCTTTACTGACTTCATGTTCATATTGTGACTTACAAGTGAATAATGACTGTCTTCTGCTTTTACCAATGGTGTTTACTGCACATTTAATCCCCCGGAAATGTTATTTATATACTCCTGACAGCCTTTCAAAGCTGACTGGATGATTTCTTCCTCTATAATGCCAAACGTTTAACTAATGAGATAATTTCTGTCCGAGCCCATCAGTTGTGAGCATGATGAGATTAATTTTAGCACCCAAGAGGTAATAACAGGATCATTTTCCAACAATGTCCAGTGAATTTTTAGATGAAAGAACTTTTGAAATCATTCAAAAGCAAGAGGTCTGAAAATGTATGTGAAAAAATATGTGTTTGTGTTTTCTACTAAAACAACATATTGTGGCCCAGCGCTACGTATGATCATTATGAAGTGCAGAACTTGATTAAAACCAAAACACCTAAATCAAATTTCGCCTATACAAGAAATCTTACAGTACATTATTTCTTTTTCAACAGATTTCTGTCTATTACCTCCTGATGTGGGCCAGGGAACAAGCTTCACTTTAGCAGTTCATTATGATGTTAACAAAGATCAGTGCACTCCTTTCCTATACAACGGTGAAGGAGGAAATGCTAACCGTTTTGAAAATGAAAGCGAGTGCATCACCCAATGCAGAGAATATCTACCCTATTGATGGTAAGATTTATAAGGACAAAAGAACAACTGAATAATTTTCAATGTTTAACGTCTGACCTTAAGATCTTAAAATGCAAAATGTAATGTAATCTTCAAAGAGTGCCAAGAGTGGATGTAAACTAAAGATTTCTCCTACTTCCTTGTTTTCTAAGGACTTTGGAGCATGAATTGACTAATAAGATAAATCTCACGTCGAGAAAGAAAGAGAGGGAGAGAGAGAGAGAGACTTTCTTGAGATGTGAAGGTTGACCTTTTTCTTGGATCATTTTAGCATGTATTTACCTCGCACAAAAGACTGTAGGATCAAAGCACTAATGCTATCAACTGTTTATAGAGCACGACTGTTACACTTTTTGGCACTGCAGACAAATTGCCCCAAACAGCTCAAACATGCTGGGAAATAATGCAGATAACCTGCAAGATAGTTATGATTTGCACTAAAAGAACATCTTCTCCAACATACCTTCCCATCAAAGAGATGTGTCAGTGTGCCTCTCTCTGTCTGTGGCAGTGCAAATTAGGGCCATTCTGGCAATTTCTTCGTTACTACAGTGAAATGCATTTAGTTTATTTATTTTAATGGAATATCAGTATATGCTCTTAGAAAACTTAACTTCCCTTTTTACTGAACAACTTTTGTTCATCCAAATGTTCATTACATGGCTTTAAATAGACGCCAAGTTTAATTTCTGATGTTCCTGCTCATAAATGACATGCCCCAAAATGAATATAGTATTTCTCTGTAATTACAAACTCTTTGTGAACAATCTTGGTATCACAATAAAGCTAGCACTTGTGAGACTTCAGCAGAGGTGTAAATATTAAGTCAGATGATGAAACAGTTTGTGTGTGTGGCGGGGGGGGGGGGGGGGGGGGGGGGGTGTTGCTCTGAGGCATTGTGGGAGATGGAGTTATTCAGTAACAGTGATGTACAAAGTTTTGAAGCAAGACCACACATGTAAGATAAAGATTCATGCTACATACTACTGTTTTTACTGTTTTTCTGCTGGTTTTGCTGAATTTTGGTCAGAGCGTGATGAAGCTGTCAGATGTCGGTTTTCAGTAGAGCTGTTACTTGTCTGCTTATGTGGCGTGAGGTGAATGAGGGATTGCAGAATTTGTTTACCTGCTCGTTTATTTCTTTTTTGTTTTAGCTGTGTCCGCTGGTCATAGAAATGGTTTGTATGAGCTTTTAGCTGAGATTCCAGTGTTTCTGTGGATACCATACTTGTCCATATTTACATAACAGACCTGAGGTCACAGCCTGTGAAACCCGATGTTCCCCATCCACTAAGAGGATCTATTGATTTTCATGCCCAACCACAATAGCTTTTTTGTGTTTGTGAGGTGAAGCTCTAGTTTCTGTCCTGACATCTTTACTTAAGGTTCATTTTGTCTTGCTTTGGCCTTCTGTGTTACTACTTTTATCAGTGTTAAAATCGTGACATTGTTCACATGGCGACCAGGAAAACTGTAGACTTCAGGGCCCTATTTCAGAAAGCCGGTTTAGTTCAAACTCTGAGTAAGTATACGCTGAGTTAACGAAAACTCTGGGTTTTCGGTTTCACAAAGCGAGTTTAGATTAATTCTGAGTGAGTTACTATGACGACACACTCCGTGAAGCTAACCTGCCCCCTAGCAGGTTTACTTCAACTAACCCTGACGTTCTCCGCCTCTTTGTCGGAAACCTGAGTGTAGGAAGTGTCAGACATGGCGTGTCCCTTCCTTGAAGAGCCAGTAGATGTTGAAGCCCAAATTCTCCGCAGAGCTCTCCGCCGGGAGAGAGTGATTAGAGCGCGTTTGGACATTTTATCATTTCCTGATGATTTTCTGTGTGAACGTTACCGTTTTTCAGCACAATCTATAATTTATTTGAATAACATCCTCAGGCCTAATATTGCTTATGTGACACATCGTGGACATTCTCTCAGTTCTGTACATATTATTTGTATTGCACTTCGGTTTTTTGCAAACGGGAGCTTTCTGTATAATATTGGTGACGCTGAGCACGTTTCCAAGGCTACCGTCTGTCGGGCAGTCAGGAATGTTACAGTTGCACTGAAACGTCTCCTGTACTCGTCTGTGGTGTTCCCCGGTCATAGACCCACAAGATTTATCAAAGAGGGATGCCACAAAATTGCAGGTATCAGGATGAACGAAACTTAATTCATGATGTGGTGATACTTGAACTACTACTTAAATTTTACATTTATTTTCAGGGTTCCCAGGCGTGATTGGCTGTATAGATGGCACTCACATTCCAATCATTGCTCCTTCAGTAAATGAAGGAGACTATGTGAACAGGAAGTCTTTCCACAGCATTAATGTACAGGTACATAGCTCCCTGTAGCATGTCAAACTAACAAATTATTTCATTATAGTAATGGATGCTAATTTGTGTTCTCTGCACTGTGAAGATCATATGTGATGCTGCCAACATTATCACAAATGTGGAAGCCAACTGCTCAGCCTCTGTGAGTGGTGGTGGTGGAGGACCCCCACCTGTTTTTCGGGCCTCCGCTTTTTTTCTGTTGGCTATAACGGGTCACATTTGAGCATACAGAGTAAGCAAATATGTACTTGTAATGTGCTCAGATAATTTCAATAAGTGCTTACAGAGGGGAAATTAATGTAGCCTCTAACTGCAATTGATTTACATCGGACAAACAGACCAAGCACTATGGCTCATAATACAATTACACCTTACCTGTTTGGACTATATTTTTATATTTCATTTTTACTTGCTGCCAGGAACGTTTGGGGCCTGTTGGGTTGCACCTGCGCTCACATCACAAAATAAAATGTATAAAATAAAAAATAAAATAAAATATAATAAAATAACGTGTTAAATGGGTGGAAATCCCTAGATCAGTGTTTAAATTAAAACTCACGCATTGACTCTGTCGGCTATGTTTTGCCATGCATGTTCCCTTTGTTTTGCAGCTGAGGCTGTGTTACTTTTTTTCTGCAAAATTTGCATGTTATCGGCATATGCTGCCATCGGAATTTCGGCCTCAAGCGCTGTAAAATACATTGACCGCGCCTTCTTTCCCTCCGTCTCCATGGTCACTCGCTTAATCTGTGCTCCACTAATCAGGGCTTTATGTATCCTCGTGCTCGTGCTTAACTTGGGGTTAAAGCAACTCCGCGTTGATTGAACTAATTGTTATCAGCCTTTCTGAAACCGAATATTCCGAGTTGGACAGTTCAGGGTTACTCAACCCTGAGTATCGTTTTTCACTCTGCGTTTTCTAAACCGGCTTCCTGAAATAGGGCGCTGGTCTGCAGGTCATGTTTGTGAATTAGATGTTTTTTATAGAGCGATAACATTTCACTAAAAATAACAAAATACCAAAAGAATACAGTCTGTTACAGATTCCCCAAGTGTGCCCTGGTTACACTTCACTTGGAGGAACAGTAACTAAGACCTATTTTTGACCCAGGTGGAGAGATCACTAGCTAAGTTATTACTAAGTTTTTAACAATAAGGAAATGAGAAAACTTCATATCTGTGGTGAATTTCTTAAATCTTGGCTCTGACAAAAACCATTCAATCAATTATATTAAAAAGGCTAAAATTACAGAAGCTAATGATAACAAAACTAATCTAATTTTCAGGTCAATGTTACTGAGATTCAAACTCACCTGAGATTTTTAGTAGATAAAATAACTGGAAACATTAAAACAACTGCTTTGACTATTTTAATTACTATGATGATGATGATAATTATGGTGATGTTTTCTCTACACAGCATCTAAAGGTTGCACCTTAGAAAAGGCTGAAGGTGAATGTAATGGCAAATATTTGAGATACTACTATGATTCCACTGATAAAAAATGCAAAAGATTCAGTTGGACAGGATGCCTCGGAAATGGAAACAGATTTTTTGACTACAACAGCTGCAATTTCACCTGTGCTGTTGTCCAAGGTGAGGACAGTGGGCTCTCTTTCTTCTACACACACTTCCAGATACTGTGTTCATATGTCAATAAATCACTGTATGTTTAATAGGTCAGTGCTAATTCTATCCAAAGCACGGGACACCTATACGTGTTTTCTCCAGATTTTCTGACTTTCTTAATGATTAATGTGGACAACAGATGATTAGTTACAAGTTACTGGAAATGAAATCCACCATTTAAAATAAAAATAATTTTGGATTTCTTACCTGCAATCTATCAGTATGTATTAGTCTGATAGATTTTCTTTTAGTCTGTTTTCTGCAATGCATCCACTGATTTTAAGTGAAACACAGTGTATTGTGCAGTGACTGTCTTATATTTTCTATTCCATCAGATAAATGTCATTTAACTCCTAATGAAGGTCATGGCTCAAGTTTCAACTTCGCTGGTATTATGATTCCACCAAAGATCAGTGCAGTCCTTTCATATATAAAGGTGAAGGAGGAAATGCCAACAATGAAGCAGAGTGCATGAGAAACTGTTCACCCAATGCAGAGAATATCTACCCAATGGATGGTAAGAGGACAAAAGAATAACTGAATAATTTATTATGTTTGACTGATAACCCTTAGATGGTAAGATGCAAAATATAATGTCATGTACACCATGTACAAAGTGTTCACATTGTGCAATAGCCATATGCCACCAAGTGCTCAAAGAGCAGCAGGACTACTAATTACGATTTTACAATTCCTTCAGCATACTTCTCAAAACATTTCTAACTTTCTTGGCACTGCAGACAAATTGTCCCAAACTGATCAAACATGCAGGGAAACATTGTAGATAACCTGCAAGATTATTATGCTTTACTCTACAGTTAACATGAACTCAAATTTTATACAAAATGGTGATGATTTTGCATGGTACACTTGGGATTAAGCATCTTTGAATCCATCATCAGTCACAGAGATGTCAATCTTCTTTAGCCATAATAGCCCAAGGGGTCAGAGACTTTTTCCACAAATATGTCAGTGTATATCTTTGTGTGTAGTCCTGTGACAGTGCAAATTAAGATTGCTAGTGAAACTGCTAGAATTTAAATTCTGACAATTTCTTCTATAGTGAAGTGTATCAGCATCTGGATAGTATAGTGATAAAACTACACACCGGAGCAGGAGTTGCAAGTTCGATTCCCACCCAGTATTCAGTAAGGGTCCTAGCTAGACCGCCCATGCTAAAACTAAGCCCTGGAATGGCACAGCTACGTCCTCAGCTTGGACACAAGCATTTCACTACATATCGTCCTCTGTATGATTGTGTATGTGACAAATAAAGGTTGTTTGTATCTAGAATATTTATTTTAATGGACAATCAGTATATGTATCTAAAAAGGTCTTTCTTCTTCTCTTTTCGTGATTGACAGGTGAGCAGTACACTGATTTCTCTTTGGTTGTTGGTAATATTATAACTCAGTGTAATGGTCTTAGTAGGCTTACAGTGGTTTTGGTTTGTGGTTTAACTCTTTTCCCCCCACTTTGGGTAATGCCTGTATAGGAACTAACCAACGAAAGAAAAAAAGAGAGAAAACACTAACAATTTTATTTACTTATAAAACTATGTAAAATGTAAGAAATATAGATAAAATGTCCTTTGACTTTGTCAGTTTGGTGAAATCTGTTAACAAAATGGAAAACCAAAAGATTAAAAACAACAGTCATACCTATTTTGATAATAATAACAAAATTTTCTCTGAAGAGCGTCTAAAGCTTGCCTCCTAAAAAGAGCTGAAGGTGGATGCAATGGCAACTGTGTGAAGTACTACTATGATTCCAGGGAGGAAAAATGCAAAGAATTAATTTGGACTGGATGCGTTGGAAATGGAAACAGATTTCACGACTACAACAGCTGCAACTCCACCTGTTCAGGTGTCAAAGGTAAGAACAGTGTGCTCTGTTGAGTCTACACATAGTTTCAGATATTTACACATGTTCACATATCAATAACTCATTACATGTTCTAAAACCATTAGTCAGTGATACTTCTATCCAAAATACAGGACAGTTACATGTGTTTTCTCTAGACTTTGGTAATAATAAATATTTAAAATAGATGATTAATTCACTCATTCTTTGTTACTTAACACTGAGGACCAATCCTCTTAAATGTGCAATTTAGAAACTTTTTATAAAAAAATCAAACATATATAAAGGTGAAGGAGGAAATGCAAACCGCTTTGAAAATGAAGCAGAGTGCATGAGAAACTGTTCACATAATGCAGAGAATATCTACCCTATGGATGGTAAGATTTATAAGGACAAAAGAATAACTGCATAATTTATTGTGTTTAACTGATAACCTTCAGATGGTAAATATATGTCATGTATCTTTAATGACCACCAAAAGCAGATGTGACAAGATGAAAAATATGTCATTGTCCTACTTCTTTGTTATCTGAGGTCTTCGGAGGATGAATTGTCTGACAAGGCAGAATCTTATATATAGAGAGAGGAACATTTGTGGTTTGTTAAGATTTTCAGACTTTTCTATGAACCATTTCTACATATAATTACTTCACAAGAGGCTGTAGGAACAAAGTGTTCACACTAAGCACCAGTCAGATGTCACCAAGTTCTAAAAATGAACTTCTCAAGTTCTCAGAGAATCAATTTTTAGTATTTGTAAGTTTGGTAAAATCTACTGGCAGCATGCCTGAGGCTTTGGTAAATGTTTACTGAGGCTTAAGATGTCTACATGTCTGAAAGTCGAATGCCTTCAAACATGTTGTGTTAGTATTTAAAATATTTGTGTTTAAATTTTACCTCTGATAAAAACCTTTAATATAATGACAATTAAAAATGCTAAAACAACCAAAACAAATGTTATGCCTATTTTGAGGATGATGATGATGATGACGACGAGCACTCAGGGGGTTGGGAAGCGTATCTGTAACCGGAAGGTCACCGGTTCGATCCCCGGGCTCTCTGTCCTGGTCGTTGTGTCCTTGGGCAAGACACTTTACCCTACCGCCTACTGGTGTTGGCCAGAGGGGCCGATGGTGCGATATGGCAGCCTCGCTTCTGTCAGTCTGCCCCAGGGCAGCTGTGGCTACAACCGTAGCTTGCCTCCACCAGTGTGTGAATGTGAGAGTGAATGAATAGTGGCATTGTAAAGCGCTTTGGGTGCCTTGAAAAGCGCTATATAAATCCAATCCATTATTATTATCATTATTATTTTCTCTGAACAGCATCTAAAGCTTGCCTCCTAAAAAGAGCTGAAGGTGGATGCAATGGCAACTGTGTGAAGTACTACTATGATTCCAGTGATAAAAAATGCAAAGAATTCATTTGGACCGGATGCGTTGGAAATGGAAACAGATTTCACGACTACAACAGCTGCAACTCCACCTGATCAGGTGTCAAGTGTAAGCATGATGTGCTCTCTTTTTTTCTATACAGTTTCGGATATTAACACATGTTCATATATCAATAAATCATTACATGTTGTAAAAACGAATTAGTCAGTGATAATTCTGTCCAAAACAACACAGTGATATGTGTTTATACATACTGACCTGAACTCCCAAAAAGTTGATTCTGTTCATCTGGAAGTAACGTTTTCAGTGGGAGAAACATTTCGAAAATGCTACGTCCAAATAAACAGAATCAATGTTTTTTCGATGTCCTTATGTAGATGATGGAGCATGCATCAAGACTGACATGAACTGTTTTGGATTTTAGATGGTCTTGAGGAGGATGAGGTGGATACTCCGACTGGTCAGTAGATCACACTCTTATTTAAAAAGAGACAATGTAGAATACGTTTGCTTTAGTCCAACCTGGTTGCCAACATAAATATATGTACTGTTTAACAGCTTTTGAAGATTCTGAGGGGTGAAACAACCTTTTGTCTTTAATGTCTTTAATCATTAAACAGGTCTTTTTTAAATTGCTATACTATGTGGAGTTTTGATTGTCCACTTTTAAGCAGTTTTTTATATAATTTTTATTTTTATATAATAATTTTTATTTATTTTTTATATATAACTTTTGTTTTCTTTTCTTTAGGCCCTTACTTGACTGGATAATTCAGGACAACATTTGACTCCATCAAATAATATCATGGTGGTCACTGATTCAATGTTCAACTTTTGATTTTTCTTCCTCGTGTATCTAAAAGTCTTACGTGATCCCCAATTTTACATTTTACTTACAGTTTTTCTCAGTCGCTTTGGTGCATTTCTCACAACAGAATTAAACATTGCACAACAGTTAGTTCAACCACCACAACATGTAGTCGTTTTGGCACAACCCTGTGGCGGTTTCACGTTCACTGCGTCCAAAGGCAAATGCCTTTGGACATGAAGCAGTTGAGTGAGTACAAATATCTAAAGAATGGTCACGTTTGACTTCCTATTCATCACTATCTCCTTTCTTTCATCATGAATGTCACAATTATTCATACTTGTACCGGCTGAATAGTCATTGTCCTTACAACTAATAGTCTTCATTGCATTGCTTGTGTCAGTGCACTCAAAATTGCTGAACAGCTTGTCAAACGATTCATACACCCATTTTGAAAACCCTATTTTGGAGGAGTTCCCATGAAAATCTCCATAAACTACATGTCTCAGGTGAACCTTATCTCACACTAATGAAAATTGGTGTGTGTCACTCCTACTTGCAACCAATGAAAAGCCTCTCCTACCCAGTCACAGGTGAACCGCGGCACAGCATCCCCCACTCCACAAGTACATATATACTGTAATGTAAACCAACAGACAGGATTGGCATGAGGTGCATACTGAATCTACAAAACAGCAGAACATGGAACGTCAGCCTCGTGGAAGAGGAGTGAGGATCGGTGGAGGACGAGGACAAAACCGGGTGAGAAGAGGCCAACCACATAGACACGTTCCTGACGAAATCAGGGCAACACTTGTGGATCATGTGATAAACCATGGCCTCACAATGGCCGAGGCTGGTCGAAGGGTGCAGCCAAATGTTGGGAGAACTACTGTAAGTTCTATCATCCAGACATTTCGTCGGGAAAACAGGTGAGCACACCGTAATCTAGTTACAGTATGCAGCACAAACTAATTTGCTCTGCACTTTCATAGTCATACAGGAGACTTGCATTAGGACATGACCTTACAGATCCTTACACATAGACGTACTGTAACTGAAGCGCAGACTTGGCCCAGGTGTGGCATAGTGTGCTGTGGTACAATACAGTAATGCTGTAAAGAAAGGAGTTTTGAATGATAGTCCTGTGACAATCACTGTAAGCATGTTTGCGCTTACATGTGTGTGTTTTCCCATCTGCATCTCAAAAAGGACTGCCAGACAACCTAGAGGAGGTGGAAGAGGTCCACTTATGACTCCGCAGCAAGAGGAAAGAATTTGTGCAATGGTGGCTGCAAACAACGCTTTGAGACTGAGAGAAATACAAAGAACTGTCGTAAACGATGACACCATCTTCGGAAATATTCAGTCAATATCAATTTCCACCATAGACAGAGTCCTCAGACGGAATGAAATGTCCATGAAGCAATTGTACAGAGTGCCATTTGAACGGAACAGTGATCGAGTGAAGGAGCTCCGTCACCAGTATGTACAGGTAACACATGTTCGCATATGTACCTCTGTTCACTGTAACAGTTTAGGCCATGTACTCAACCTACATTTATGCATGTTACTGTAATCCTATGTACAATTCCAACTGTACAATCTGTTCTGCCAAATGCACCATTACAGACCTGTCTGATTCTCATCCTTTGTAAAGCATATCCTGGAGTTGGAGGCCAGGGAACCCCTGCACATGTTTGTATATCTTGACGAAGCGGGATTCAATCTCGCAAAAGGCAGACGGCGTGGACGGAATCACATTGGAGAAAGAGCCACCATTGATGTCCCAGGCCAACGAGGAGGGAATATTACAATGTGTGCCGCAATCTCAGAGAATGGTGTTCACACCCATATTCCTCGTATTGGTGCATACAATTCACAACACCTGTTGGCTTTTCTGGATGCTCTTCATAGGGACCTGATCCCACAAAATGGAAGGGATGATCCTGGTGACAATCGGACAATGTATGTAGTGGTTTGGGATAATGTAAGCTTCCATCACTCTGCTGTAGTCAGGCAGTGGTTTGCAGCACACGACAGGATGCTTATGGAGTTTCTTCCTCCTTACAGTCCATTCCTGAATCCAATTGAGGAGTTTTTCTCTTCCTGGAGGTGGAAGGTATATGACAGGCATCCACATACCCAAATGACCCTGCTAGCAGCTATGGATGCAGCTTGTGATGACATCACAGCAGAGTCCTGCAGAGGGTGGATTCGACACTCCAGAAGATACTTTCCCCGATGCATCGATAGAGCTGACATACGCTGTGATGTTGATGCAAATATGTGGGCAGACAGACGGGAGCGTCTAGATATCAATGATTGATATGCAGCAGTGTCTGTTTTTCAGTTTGTTTTTTTTGAGTCGTAACTACTGCAGTGAGGTTTACTGTCTAGGTGAGTTTGTTTGCTGTAAAATGTTTGATTTACTGTATTTCCCCAGTTTGCACAATGCTGTGAACAGTTTCAATTAAATATTATCAAGAGTGCATATGGAGTGTCTTGATTGTCCTTTACAATTTATGGTTTTCAACATGCCATGCATGCGGTCCGGACTTGACATGTCATTGGGAAGCACCTACAAAGACATCCGTCACAATGGGAACATGTTCAGACCATGTGATTTTGTGACCAAAGGTGCTGGTCTAATGACTTGTAATTGTGACAGCCCTGACACTTTGTTTGGTATCAGTACTTGCTTTTGATGAATGTATTGTCTGTTTTGCTCAAGGGATTTGTTGTTGATGCATTGACAACTTATTTTGGACACCTGACTTTTCTTTTTGATGGAGTGACTCACTTTTGCAAGTTATCCACCATGTTTTGCAGTTTGCACTAATTGTTTTGAGAAGTGCCTTAGTAGTGGTGGAGAGTTCAATTCTGTTGTGAGAAATGCACCAAAGCGACTGAGAAAAACTGTAATCAACATTACAAATGTAAAGTAATGATTTTTTTATTCTATTGTTTTTCTGAGCACTTTTTAATAACTACTTTTCATATTGACAATTTTTTTCTTGCCTTGTGTTATAACAAACTTAAAATTTTGTCTTTTTTAAACTGTTGGTCAGATACAGAAAGTAATTTCACGTGTTATGAGTTGTGTTTCAGCAGTTCTGGACACCTGTCACTCAGAAGCAGGAAAAGAGGGAAAAACACTCAACAACAACAGCAAACTTTTAGGTTTTCTTAGTATGAGAACCTAAACGTGTAATTTTAGGTTCTCATACTTATTCACTTGTGCACAATTGCCTGAAGGTCTTTTAGTATTGTGGTCTTATAATTATTTAAATATAACAGCATTATCAGCTAGTGTTTTCTTGAAAACTGAACTAAATCTGAATGCATGTGCCAATTAAAAAACACCAGATATGTTTAAACCTGTTTTTGCACTGTGATGCCTTTTGACTCTGTTTTCTTGCTAGATATTCATAAATCTTACAATATAATGTTATGTTGCTTGAGTATTGTACTAGCTGCATAAAATGCATTCTCAGTATTCAGTGCCTTTTTAACAGTCCTAAAGGTTCATAAAATATGTTAATTGCCATCTACTGTTTATTATCCACTGCAGGAAATATTCTCAGTGTTGTTCTTCGTGTATTACCAAGCCTTCTTTTTAAGGTGCTTTTTTACTTAAAGACAAGACAGAACAAAGGCACACTTTGGAAAAGAGCCAGAGATTAATAATAACTAATGATTGAATGCATATTGATGTGTAAACACATAGTGAGTGAAGAAGGAACGCTCAGGGCATTATGGGAAGGCCCCCCCAGCAGCCTATACCAACTGCAGCATAAATACGGGAGGATTCAGGGTCACCCAATCCAGTTCTAATTATGTGCGCTACCAAAAATAAAATTTTGGGCCTAATCTTGAAATGTCTGCCCTTAATGTCTGTCTCCTGAATCCAAACTGGATCCACAGAAGAAGGGCCTCAAAGCCAAAGGCTCTGAACTCCCATTCTACTTTTAAATATCCCAGAAACCAAAAGTAAATCTGCAGTACTCTTTTTGGGATGTTACTGTGAGGTTTTTAAGAGAAGATGGAGCCTGATTATTTAAGACCTTGTAAGTGGTGAGAAGGATTCTGGATTTGACAGGGAAGTAATGAAAAGAAGCCAATATAGGAGAAATATGTGCTCTCTATTTCCACCCTTTAGTCTTGTTGCAGCATTTCAGGTCAGCTAAAGGCCTTTAAAGTTTTTAGGAGTCTAGCCTAGAAGCAATAAATGCATGAACTAGTTTTTCAGCATCACCTGAGACAGGAGATTTTCTAATTTATTACAAATACTAGATATGGGGTATTCATACTCATCATCATCATGCATTTGTTTTCTTTAAACAGGTGTGAGTAATGTGACAGCATCAAAATGCAATCTGGCTTAAATGAGAGGGCAGCACAAAGGTTGCCATGACGCTTACAGTGGCTACTCTCAACCACCTCCTGTCTGCTATCACCAGCGCCATTCTTATTTCCTGATTAAAGAATATCTATCTCTATAAATTGCTGTTTCAAGATAATCCAGATATGATTTTCTTTTGGTTAATGCAGCGGTTACTTCAAAGAAAGAAGGTCCTGGATTTGAATCCCGTCTTGTGCTCTTCTGTGTGGTGTTTGCATGTTCTCCCCATGTCTGTCAGCTCTCTCTGGCTACTCTGAATTCCTCCCCCATTTCAAAGATATGCATGGGTTTTAGGTTAATTGGTCATTCTAAATTGACTCTAGGTGCAAATGTAAAAATGAATGGAATTTGTCTCTATGCGTTAGCCCTGCCATGGACTGGCGACCTACTCAGGGTGTTGCCTTTCTCTCACCTTATGACAGATAGCATAGCCTCTAGCTCCCCCCACGACCCTGAATTGCATAAGAAGAGGAAAATAGTTGGATGACCTTCTTTTTAAAGCCTTCGGTAAACATACCACAGCAGACACGATGACGTTTTTATGAACATGTTTTACAGCATCTTTTATTAACTCCGGTGGCTGCTACAAACACACTCAGTCGGCTGCAGCCTTCCAGCTCACAGCCCGACTCACATCAACAACAACGCAACCCTCAGGACCCAGTGCAGATTTTCAAGCCGGCAAGGCATGATTGCAGATGCCATGCAGGTGGGTCCATCGCTCCTGCAGTGGCACCGCAGACCACGCCCCATCACACCTTACATCAAAGATTATCATATATAAACACCCACTTTATACAATAAAGGTAATAAAGCTATAGCTCTGCCATTACCTTTGGAAGATGTCACTGTGCTATAGAAGGTCAATACTGATCACCCACTCTCACTTAGATAGATAGATAGATAGATAGATAGATAGATAGATAGATAGATAGATAGATAGATAGATAGATAGATAGATAGATAGATAGATAGATAGATAGATAGATAGATAGATAGATAGATAGATATCGCAAAGACAAGGAGCAAGATGAAGCACCTTCTGTTTTGGAGGTTTGTCTTTTCAGCTTTCAAAATCTGACATTAAGACATTCTAGGTACATAAAAAGTTTTTCATTTTACTTTTCATAACGGGCCAGGTTATTAGCACATAGCTTGATGTCTTCTCGTTGTTTTCTGTCAGGGTTATGTTTAAGCTTGCGTCTGAACTCCTGAAATTGTTATTTTGGTTATAATTGGTTTTTACTGACTTCATGTTCATATTATGACTTGCAAGTGAATAATGACTGTCTTCCATTTTGACCATTGGTATTTACTGCACATTTAATCCCTTGGAAATGGTATTTACATATGTCTGTGAAGGTTCTCAGTCATCCAGGTCATCATAGTCTAAGGAGTTTGGAAAGAAAAGCGTCTGGACTTTAAGTAGCTTGAAGACGTCCCACCTCTCGTCTGAGAAGCTTCTTCAGTTCTAAGGTCAAATGGTGGAGAGTCCCAGATTTTTGCCCTATAGGAGTGTCCCCTCCAGAGGAACAATTGACCCCCTAATGATCCTCTACCTAATCACACGAGCCAAGGTGTCACCACGGGTGTAGGTCACAATTAGCCAAGGTTTCAGGTGACCTCATTGTGAAACCGAGCCCCACCCTATCACGTGATTTCCTGAGGTCAGAAGGCCCAGGATGTGAGTGGGCGTTAAAGCGTCTGGGAAGGGATCTCAAAACTGGATTATAGATGGCAGACAGTTGGTGTCGTAAGCCACCGCCTCTGTTCAAAGATGGTCGTTCAAGGTGGACATAGATGGCTTCTTTCACTCCTCTTTCAAACTATCTGCAGTGAACGTTACTTTTAAAATGTATTCCTCTACAGATTACAGAATACATGCCCAAAAATGTATTTTGTAACGTATTCCGTTACATTACTCAATGAGAGTAACGTATTCTGAATACTTTGGATTACTTAATATATTATTATGCTTTTTACAACTACACAAATGTACTATTGCTGGTTATTAACCATAGGAATACCAACTAGATTTTTAAATCTTAATATAAAATAAGTAACAGTAGGGTGGACATTAGGTAAGGCACTTTTTGCAGTGATCTCGTATAGAAAACTATTCCGCGCATATATGAAACAGGTCTGCGGCTCCAAACCGTAAAGGCATAAATCCGTAAAGGGGCCTCTGGCTAAAACGTCGGGTTCCGTGTTGGGCTTGTAGCCGAAAACTAGCTTTACTTTGTTGTCTGGGTTAACTTTGCTAGCGAGGGACAGAGAGAGGCGTTGAAAGGCTGCTCCAACGGAGCTTATTGTTTCGGAGGAAAACACGAACACGGTCGAGTCTTAATAGCTTACTTACAACTTGGCTCGTCAGGCACTCTTTCTGGCTGCAGTGGTTATTGTATTTACATGCTTCCAGCTCCCGTTTCTGCTCGGTGACAACTCGTATTTTTCGACTATTTTTCTCCTTCCCTCGCGTTTACAGACACATAACAGGTATGGCAGTCCATTCTCCCTGCACCACGGACTACACTGCCCATGACGCTACATTCTTTAGGGCTATGCCTGTAACACTCTGCCTATTGCCTTCATATTAAATCATTTTTGTGAATAATTTTAAAAAATATTTCTTCACGTCATTATGCAAGTAGGGGTGACATGGCCCGCGAGATTGAGACACAGGCATTAGAGCCTCTTAATGCGTGTTTTGTTAAAAATACAGAGGGCACAGGAAAATACTGCTGTGTAATCCATTCATTTCAACAAAGTAACTGTATTCTGAATACCACCTTTTTAAACGGTAACTGTAACGGAATACATATTTTGTATCTATTATACTCATATTTTGTATTTTAAATACGTAACGGCGGTACATGTATTCCGTTAGTCCCCAACACCGTCCATCTGCATCTAAAGGACAAAGGTCACTCCTTCGAGCATGCCAATGTTCACTTTTCAATGTTCACTGAAGAAGTCACTTGGATGAGTGACGAAATATTTCTCCCACTGAAAAAGCTATGTCCAGATGAACAGAATCAACTTTTGGGGAGACTTGGAAAAAATTTTAATATCATCCAGATAAACAAAGATGAAAACATTTACGAAATTTCCCTAGTATATCGTTTACTAGAGCTTGAAAAATGGCAGGTAGTTAGTGAGTCCAAAAGGGATTACTGTGTGGCCTAAAGGAGCGTTGAAAGCTGTTTTCCATTTGTCGCCCTCCAAATGCAGAGATCGAGTTTGGTGAAAATAGTGGCCCCCTGAAATGGTTCAAAGGCAGAGTTAATGATCGGAAGAGGGTATTTATTCTTTACTGTAATTTCATTCATGCCATGGTACTCAATGCATGGTCGAAGAGTCTTATCCTTTTTGCCACAAAGAAAAATCCTGCACCTACCAAAGAAAGAGGACGGATGGATGATGGCTGCTGCCAGAGACTCACAGATGTACTCTTCTATAGCATCCCTCTTTTCAATCTCCCTTTTCCCTCAGGCAATTATTGATCCTGAGTAAAAAGGAAACGACGCTTTTTAAAGATGACAGTTCATCGTGTGAGTTAACTCATCCTTCATTTAGTGAGTGAGCGCTTCAACAAACTCTTTGGAGATAGCTGTGCGAATTGGGTCTCCTCGTCCTCCACAAAAGAAACACAGTTCCATACACTTTTATGTATTTGAATATGTAACATGACTTAATGAAGACAAAATATGGACAATAATATATGGAAACAGTGACTACTCTAAACCAGCGGTCCCCAACCTTTTTTGCGCCACGGACTAGTTTGTGTCCAACAATATTTTCATGGACCGGCCTTTAAGGTGTCGCAGATAATTACAACAAAATAAAACCAGTACAAGTACCAAAAAAAAGAAAGAAGATTTATTAATAACACATGGGAAAATACCCAGGGAAACCAAGTTAATGATAAAAATGATTTAGAAAATTAACAATAAAAAACGATAAAACCCTGAAAACCATAAATTTCACACCTGAGCCTCGACTCTCGCGGCCCAGTACCAAATAACTCACAGACAGGTAGCAGTCCATGGCCCATGTTTTGGGGACAGCTGCTCTAAACCTCTTCTTTAACAAAATGGGACCTATTTACCTCCACAAACAGCATTTTTACTTTGTGATTAAAAGGGACCCATCTATCTCTATAGTTTGCTGTTTCAAGTTATATTGACAAATATATTTTTCTTTTTAACCCAAAGTCTGAAATAAAAAAAAAATGTTCAAGAAACCAGTTTTTATAGATATGCTTTCACCCCTCTGCAGTCTCTAATCTCGTTGCAGTGGCAGTGCAGGGTCTTCCGGTGTTGCTTGGGATGAATTGCTAATAGACTGCACATAGTGAGGTTTGGATAAACTGACTCTGGCTGACTTTGGAGAGCTCAGGCAGCTATTTTAGCTAATTTATTTATTATGTAATTTCAAATAAAACCTCTTATTTATGAAACTCTGGTGTTGGTCTCCATATTTATGTTGCCTTTGAGTCAGGTTGTAACAATATATATAAAAACTGGTTTCTTGAAGCTTTGAGCCTTTCTTATACTTTTGGATGCTCAGTTTGAAATTCAGAAGGTCATCTTGACCATATCTTCATATCCAAATCCATGAAGTTACAGCAATGCGATACTTCTGTTAGCAAGCATGAACAGCTGTACCTGAAAAAGGGTCGGTGAGTGTATATGTGTATGTTTCTGCTGTGTTGTACGCGATCACAATAACACAAAATAGGAGTGGCAATAACTGTTTTTAACTTCTTCTATACAGTAAATGTAATAAAGCACTATGACTACCCTTTGTTTCGATTAAAGGTGTCCCCATTAGAGAAACTCTGGTCCAAAGGTCAGTTATGACCACCCACTCCCACTGTAGTTTATAACCTTCTCTCACTCCATGAAAGACAGCACAAAGGCAAGCAGCATGATGACGGGCCTTCTGGTGTTGGGGATTGTGTTCTCAGCCTTCCAAATCGGCTATTCCAACATTCCAGGTATATAAAACTTTTTTTTCTTCTTTAACTTGCTAAACAAAAAGAATAGCCGAGCGCTTTTTTATACGTGAGGTTTACTTTTCATTATCAACCAGGCTTTCAGCTCACTGAGCTCATCTTTAGTGAAAAATCACAAAGACTGGAGACTTGTGTTGCTGTTTTTTTTTGTTTAGTTTTTTAATATGTACATGATTGGTGACCAAAACTGAATCAAATAGATAAGCTTCACCTTCAGTCCTTTCAGCCTAACATGGCGATTCTGTTATCAGTTTTTCTGAGATGAGTGGATGAACTGCACCACGCACTGGTGCAGTGTGTGGAATCACATAGAGTGTTGCTTAGACCTATTTTAATCAGTTCAATAGGAAAAAAAATGTTTATATTTATTTTGCAAGTCTAACGAGACATAAGTCATGTAGCGACTTCCAACTGATGCCAACAATGACTGTTTTCACTCTGGCTGTTTACCATACTGTAAATGTTATTTACATATTCTTCACGACTGCACAAAGCACTGAGATCGTGTTTGTCTGAGCCTGACCGTTATGGACATGCTGAGCTAAAACGACACTAACGCACAACTTCATCTCACTGCACCACAGAGTAATAGAATAGGAAAGGGTGCAGCTTTTCAGCACCCATAAGGTAATAGCAGGTTAAATTAATGGATATTTAATTGAATTAAAGTTTAACTATGTTTATAAAAAGTTTGAAACCACTTCCTTACTGTGAAACCTATGAAGGGCGGGAGAGCTGAAAATGTGCCATAAATGATACTTTTTATTGCCATCATAAAAACAGGGAGTTGGTCTCTGCTGATGAGGTTAGTTAAACATTAGCTACATTTCTGTTTGAACATTATATTTTAGAGTATACTATATTATGTGTATTATTTGAAAACCAAAACATCCACTCAAATTTTTTTTTTGCATATAAAATGTTTCTTACATTATGTTCTTTCTCATCCAACAGAATTCTGTCAACTACCTGCTGATGCGGGTCAGGGAACAAGCTTCAACTTTGCTGTGTATTATGATGTCAGCAAAGATCAGTGCAGCCCTTTCCTGTACAACGGTGAAGGAGGAAATGCTAACCGTTTCCAAACTGAAAGAGAGTGCTTGAGAAACTGTTCAGTCAATGCAGAAGATGTCTACCCTATGGATGGTAAGAATCATTTTGAATAAATCGTTTTCTAACCACTTACAACTTAATATGCAAAATCCAATCCAAACACACACAAAACATCTTCTGAAGAACTTGTGAACATAAACTAGCCCTGGCCTAGGCCAGACAACTCCTTCAGTGTAACTGACTGAGAGAGAAACTGACAGAAGAAAAAAGAAAAATGATCATTGTGTCGCATATTATCAGCACAAAAACCTTTTTTAACAGTTTTGTCCACATGCAATTTCTTTAAGTCCTAAGCAGCTGTAGGAAGGACAGGGGCTATTGAGTATTTGCAATGCGCCACCAAGTGGTGAAAGAGCACATCTTCCTAAAAATAAGTAAATGACTCGGGTGATTTGCCTTACAGTTATAATTAATCAATCAGTTAATTAGCAGCCATTGTTATGGATACTCTCAGTGATCAGTGACGATGATGTTTTCTCCCCACAGCTAGGAAAGCTTGCCACTTTAAAAAGGTGGAAGGTACATGCAATGGAAAATATCTGAGGTACTACTATGACTCTGTTTATGACAAATGCAAAAGATTCCTTTGGACCGGATGCCTCGGAAATGGAAACAGATTTTTTGACTTTATCAGCTGCAACTCCACCTGTGCTGGCATCCATGGTGAGCACACACATCTCTCTTTTACTGTCACTGTTACATGTTAATATATCAATATGTTATTGAATATTAATTAATGAGTCAGTGTTAATTTAAAAAAAACACGCAGTGCGATAACATGTTTTTTGTTTGTTTTTTGTTTGAAGTTGATGGTAATGAGGCAGAGGAGGATGAGCCAGACACTCCAATTGGTCAGTAGACACACTTTAACCTTAAAGGACATAATGTGAGAAAAACAGATTGTTTTAACTATTATGAGTCAACTTCTCACTAGCTTTTTACTTAGCACCATATCCATTTACACAAACCTTATTGTTAAACTGCCACCCTCTTTAACAGCGATCATCTGTGGAGTTTTGCTTGCACTCATCGTTGTTGCTATCATCGGAACGGTGGTTTTCCTAACGCTTAAGTCAAAGTAAGAACAATTTTGTTTGCCTTAAACGAAAAGAAAGATCATTCCCCACTGGTAATGGCAATTTTTCTACAATTACTTTAATACTCGTTTTACTTCCTGTAGGAAAAAGAAGAAGGGTGCTGGGAAAAGTAAAGAGCCCCAGGCTGATGCGCCTCTTCAGGCAGAGAGAGACATTGAAATGTCATAGAAAACTTCAAAGAGCAACATTTAGATTTTACCAGCTTGGTTTTGGGCAATAATCCGTCCACTAGTTTTGATTTCCTTATAACAGTCATTACATTATTAAAATATTGTGTTTTATTTCATTTCTATCTCTTAATTATTTTTTAAGCTTTGATCAATAGAATTAGTCATTGTTAAATGAATAGAAAATAGATTGTTGTAATAGTAGCAATAGTTAAATAATCAAAAAAAAAAACCCCTGAAAGACTTGCATCAATAATTTGGGGTCATTAGAACCCAGGCAGTGTTTTACACAAGCATTCAAACATAGGCAGGAGACAGGAAACAAGTTCACATTCGTTTGTTGCTTGAAAGGCTGTTAGTAGTTTGAGCTCATAATATTTCACTGTTTCCAAAACTGCATCGACACCTGGGGATTTGATGAAAAAACGTCTGAGGTCTGAATGCACGTGCCAATTCGAAGCCCAGCACGTATATTTAGAACTGTTTTTTGTACAATGATGTCTTACGCACTCTCTGTGATTATGTTTTCTTACTCAGCATTCGTAACTCTTGCACAGGCAGTAATGATCTAAATATAAAAAACGCATTCCTTCCTATCTTCTCACATCTTCATATTCTTCATTTAGTATTGCTTTATTTTGTATTGTATTCAGGGTATAAAAAGTATTCACAGAACATGGAATGTTTGATTTTAATAAATGTGCTGGTAGAAATTGATCTTAATGTCTTTTTCTATTTTTTGTTAGTGAGGAGGGATAAATGTTCAAAAAGACTGGAAATATCCTGAGCGTTGTTTTACTTTACAGGGTGTTCTTCTTAAGGTGCTTTTGTATTGTTTGAGTTGGAGCAAAGTTGAAAAGTGATCAAATTCAACTGTAACATTGTCTGATTGGTTCAATAAAAGATGCTGTTTCTTTTATTTGGATGTTAATTTTTTTCACTGTTAATTCCAGAAATACAGCTGGGATATATGCAGCTGCATTATTGGCTAGAATGTCCCATGCTGCAGAAGGTGACTTTTCTTTAAAAAAAAACAAAAAAACATGGGTCCTTGTCCAATCTCGTCATCTGCACCTCCATGTGGCTAATTTTACAATTAGCTTTGGGCAAACAGGATAGAACTATTTGTAATCTGCAGAGAGGTAATCACAGATTTCGCAATATTGCATTGCAATCTTAAATCTTTTTCATTCATTGGTATTTCCTGACTTCCATGTGGGAATTATGCAAGTACACACATACAGTATCTGCTCTGGGCCTGATGCTGGCTGTAATGTGTACAAATGGACTTTGGTGTTTTCTTACCATCTAGGAGAGAGCTACACTATACTCACAGAATCAGGGGTTAGGGTAGATAATCAACATTCTTTTGCTTCATTTCCATGACTATGGTAGAAAAAATACAGCACACTTTCAGAAAGTTATGTGGGCAGCAGGAGCTCATTTTTAAAAAAAATCAGTAAACAACATGTGAGACCACTACTTTATTAGGGTGAGAATAAGGGTGAAAATTACTATTCATCTGACCGCCCGCCTTTTGACTCGTGTGAAGAGACACCAACATATTACTCCGGTGATTGCTTCCCTTCATTGGCTTTCAGTGACTTTTAGAATTAAATGTAAAATCTTACTTTTGACTTATAAAGCGCTAAATGGCCACGCACCAAACTATTTGTCTGACCTTTTAGAGCTTTGTACGCCCTCTAGAGCCCTTCGATCAAGTGATCATTTACATCTTACCTTACACAAGTCTAGGATGGTTCATAGAGGGGATCGGGCGCTTGTGGTTGTGGCGCCGAATATGTAGAACGATCTACCTCTCCACATTAGAAAGGCCTCAACTGTCACTTTTTAAAAATCCCATCTTAAAACATATTTTTTCACTTTGGCTTTCGATACTACATGAGAGTTACCAATTCTTTTTATCCTAATTTTCTTTTAATTTTCTTACCTGTTGTTGATGTTAATGTCACTGCTTAATTATTACTTCTTTTTTTTTTGGTCAACTCTGTGTTGTCATTAAATGTGCTTTATAAATAAATAAATGAAATCTGCTTCTTAAAGCAAACCTCTAATGAGAGGATCACATGCATGGTCAAGATGTCCTGCTGAAGTTCAAACCAAGTGTCAGAAGGGGAAACAATGTGATTTAAGCAACTTTGAATGTGGCATGGTTGTTGGTGCAAGACAGACTGCTCTGAGTATTTCAGAAACTACGGATCTACTGGAATTTTCCCACAGACCATCTCTAGGGTTTACAGAGGATGGCCTGAAAAAGAAAATTTATACAGTGGCAGTTCTCAGAGTGAAAATGCCTTGCTGATGTCAGAGGAAAATGGTCAGGCTGCTTCGAGCAGATAGGAAAGCAACAGTAACTCAGATCTTAGTCGTTACAACTGAGATATCTACAAGCGCATCTCTGAATGTCGAACATTGAAGCAGATGTACTACGGCTGCAGACGACATCAAGTGCCACTGCTGACAGCTAAAGGTGGGAAAGAGAGACTTCATTAAAAAACTGGGACAACAGAAAAGTTGGAAAAATGTTGCTTTGTTTGATGAAACTTCTGCTGTAAAATTTGGAGGGCAGAGTCAGAATTTGGGGTAAACAACCCCAAAGCATGGATCTGTCAATGAACCAGAATCTGTGATGAATGTTCAATCTATGCCAAAAAGGGATTAAGGAAGCACTGAAGCCAAAACGGGGTCCAACCTGGTACTAGAAATGTGTAACTAATAATCTAGAAGTGAGTGCATGATAACTTTTAATAATGGGGTGAATGCGTTGGGACCTTTAAAGGTGAAGAAAGATGAACCCTGCATTACTGCTTATTACTTGACACCTTCTGCAAAGGGGACCAGTGTCAAGATCTAGTTTTTCTTTGTTATTTCACTTTATAATGTATTCATGTGGAGCATAGTCCTAAATATGCTAAATAAATTTTAGCTATGTGTAGATTATATTAGAAACTATTCTCCAATATTCAAAAGGCACATGTTGCAGTTTCAGCTAATGTGGTCAGTGGATTAAGGCCCTAGTTACTGACTACTTTCTACATTTAAAGACACTGTGTAATAGGTTCATCTGTTAGTTGTTAATGGTAAAAGTTCACTTTTTTCATAGGTTACTTAATCAGTGATATGTAATTTTAACAGACCATGAAGCTTTACAGGTAGAAGTAGCATCTGTCCACGTTTACTCGGTTATTAAATGGTAACAAAATCATTAAGTAATTTTTTAGGTATGATTGAATAATAGTAATTTTTCATCAACATCCCAGTTGACCAGAATGATATCCACATAAAAAAAATCTTAAATATTGATAATCTTGTATCGTCGCGTTTTACAAAATTGATGTAAAGTGGTCGTGAGGCCCAAGAAACAAATTATTACATTTCCCTAATAATTTGGCAAACAATCTCTATCCTCAGATTTACTACAACTCAAATCCCAGCGATTAATTGCAGAGTTACGTGGTGACACTGTTAAAGTTTTTAAACGTTAAAGTCCCCTTTGTCACCTACAGGACAGCACACGATGCCGAAACACGAAAATAGACGTCATCATAAGCTCGCATGCGTGTTGGCGACCGAGGTTTAAACAAGGGAAACTTACTAATGACCTGCGACGAAAAACATAACAAAACAAAACGTTATAGAGGACGTGGCAAAAATTGATGTTAATATTTGTGTAACTACTAAGAACATAACCTTTACTAGTGTTATAAGCTACTTATGCGTTTACATGCAATTTCAAAATGAAAATAGCTGCTGTTTTGTTAAAAACTGGAGCAGCAAAATATCAGTAAACATGACAGAAAGAGCTGCTGTCCCAGAGTAAGGTCGATTTACAACGTGGCTTTGGCCAGCTTTAAGCAGCAGTTAAAAGGGGGGGACGAAAACGGAAGTGGTGGGAAAAATTCTCTGGTTAAGTTTTTAATCTTTGTCTGTGTGTGTGTGTGAGCCGGCAGACAGTACGTCACTTCCTCAAGTTATTTCCATTTGTTTGTGGAAAGCGCCAGCAGTTATCTGGTACCTCTTAACACCAAGGATAAGGTTACGATTTCATCTTACAGTATGTGCGGGTGGAAGCAGCGGCTCTTTTTATTTATGTAAACAGTTTTAATGTGAAATTATGGAAGCTATACAATAGCTGCATAACGCGTCGGCGTAAGCAAAAGCAGGAAAACGTGCGTTCGCCACCAGAAGTAGTAGATCTGCTAACGTTAGCTAGCTAGTTTTAGGTTAATTGGCTAACTATTGTTAGCTTCCCGGGTCCCGGTACCGTTGGTGTGTTAGTGCTGGTTATAAAGTCGGTTCACTCACAATCGTGAGCTGATGGAGTGCCCTCATCTGAGCTCAAACATAAGCGGTGCCTTTGATTCTTCCAGGTTCCCTAACGGTACTCCGTCCTCCTGGTGTTGCAACGGTAAGAGGAGCGTTTTTCTGTCTTTCATTTTACTTCAGTAAAATTAATTTCGTTGTACATAAGCGTAGCTCGGTGCGCAGTATTTTTGGATGCCAACTTGTGAGCAGACTGCCATATTTCTGTCTGCTAGGTAAGCACTAGCCACGAGTCAACAGCAGATATCGCAAGGGCAAATCACAATTCGCCATATCTGTATGGCTGTTGAGAGAATTATTCATTTACATATGCGAGTTCATTAAACGGAGTCATCTTTTATGTTCAGTTTGCAGGTCTAATAAAAGTCCATGGATTTGCCTTACCTGTCTGATGGTTCATTGTGGACGGTGAGTTTTGGTTTTGTTTTGTCCGCTAAACCGCCCTCTTAGTAATTTTATTAAGGAAGCTATTGACTTTGGGACAAACAACTTCAATCATTCAGTCACTTAAGCACACACTAAATAAAGCGGTGTAGACTGCAGCCGGTGGTCACTGAGATGACTGTGAAAAACCCTCAGTTGTGATTTTAATATGATCGATCCTACTGGCCCTAGCCTGTGCTTATTCTGTTTAATAAAACGTAAAAAAATATTCTGCCAAACCTTTTTTTTTTAAACAAAAAATGTGTTTCCAGAATTCAATTCACATTTGTAAGCTTTATAACACAACAGACACTTGTTAAACTTCTGGGACGGGAAAAAACACTTCTGATTTTAAAACATTCCCCTTGTGTAATTGCGTAAAACCTTTTAACTAAAAATAAATACATTTTTGAGCATAACTATTGAGTCATTTCAAGGAAATTCCAGATGTGTGTTTATAAAGCTGTCTCTTTCCTCATAGATATGTCAATGGGCATGCAAAGAAACACTTTGAAGAGAATCAAGTCCTTTGTGTTAGTCAAAGGAAGGGTGAGAAACATGAAAAAGAGAAAATCCATCATTCTGTTTGCATGGACTGCAGCAGCTACAGTGTGTTTTGGTAAGTGTTCTCTCTGACTACAGTCTGACTCATCTCTTACCAGTCAGAGGATTGTGTTGTCATTTAAAAAAATAAAATGATCCAACTTTATTAAAATCTGTATCGATTGTAATAATTTCTTCCACATTTCTATGCTACCGGAGAAAGATGTAACAATATTAGTATATTTGTAATAATAATATTTTGTTGTTAATGTGTATTTAATAGTTACAGATGTGATGAATTTGTTGTGAACGACACCAAACTTGGGCAAGTGCAGAAGTTGCGGGAACATCTTCAGAGTTTAGAAAAGTAAGTATTAAACAATATGTTCCTCATTTTACTGTCATGGTTGCCTTTTACTGTTTAAAAAGGACAACTTTTTTTGATATCTCAAGAGTAGGGCTGCAATGATTCATCGAGTAGTTCGATTATAAAAAATTGTCAATGCAAATTCTTTGCTTCAATGGTTCATTTAACACACACACACACCATTGTGTTAAATGATATAAATACGAGTTTTTCACCTGCATTTGTCACGAAAAACAGAAATTCAAACATATTAAGGACCAGCATGTGAATAAAAAGTTTGACAACATTAAGCCCACACAGCTCCCAGTTTTGAACAAAAACACAACAGCAGCAGTGATGATGATGCCGACATAATTAAACGCGTAGCTGGAGTTTGTATACAGAGGTGGAGCCACGCTGAGCTCTGACTGAGTGAAAGAAAACACAGGAACAGTGATCATAGGAACAGTGATCACCAATAAAATCCTTACTGGGAAACAGCTAGCAGGAGGTCGTCATCAAAGCACCTGATCAACAAACTCAGACAAACTTTGTAGCTGCTCCATCCACCGCCATTTGTTTTACACCGCGCAAAAATCTGCAGTAAACCTCCAGAAGTTGTATTAAAATCTGCAGACGAACTGTTAACTTAGTCTAACACCATGTTTAAATTATACAGCTTACTGAAGGCTGTTTTTACATTGAAGTGAAACCTGCAGCAAACAGGGATGAGTCTAAAGGGGGGATGGAGTGTAGTAAACTATAATAATTTCAAGGCTTTTGTAACACTGTTCAGATTGAAATTGAAGTAATATAAAATATTGTATTAATTAAATAGCTTTTTTTAAACAATACAATGAAAAATGTACATGGGCCAGTACATTCTGAGTCATTGTCTTGGTGGTTGTTAAGCTGGACACTGAATTATTATCAGTATTAATTAATGTCTACAAAACGTCTGTTTCGACAACACTAAAACATCAACATAGGAAGAGCCTTCCAAGAATACAGTAAAGGTAAGTTTTTATGCCTTAGTTTAGTTTTAGAATCAGAATACTTTATTGATCTCTAGGGGAAATTATTTTGGTTACAGTGCTCCAGTATAAACGGTAACAAAGACAATACACTAAGTAAGAAATAGACACAATATATACATGACTTGTATGCATATAAGTCACTATTGATAAATAGCTGAATAAGAGGAGAGCATGTGCAAAAAGGGTGTAGCTATTGCAGTATACAGTGTGTTAAGTGGATGAGTTGTACAGGGAGATGGCCACAGGCAGGAATGATTTCCTGTGTCATTCAGTGGTGCTTTTTGGTACTCTGGTGCTCCTGTGACTGACCAGCATGTCATGCAGTGGGTGGGAGGTATTATCCAACATTGTCTTTATTTTGGACAAGTTTGCATATACATCTTGTTTTATTCAAGTTTGACCTTTGACTCTACTTGAGATTATTTCTATAGTTCTGCATTAAACAAAATGTTTAGTTAAAAATGTAATTCAGTATGGCATGTTTGAACAATCAGAGAGTTTAGTTTGTTTTTTCATTAGAAATTTTGTAAAACAGTTCAACTTAAAAATATTTCAGTATCGATAGATTACTTGATTACTAAAATAATTGATACCTGCAGCCCTACTCTAAGAGTATGCTAGGCAAGTTAAGACATGCACCAAAGTAATCTGCTTTATCCAGGTGACGCAAGTAATCTTTTCTGCTTACAGTTCAGCACTAATGGGTGAGCGACAGAGGAAAAGGAAACTTCAGGACAGCCCAGCAGGAGATGGCAAGCTGTTAAAAGACAGTGTAAGTAATAGTTCAAGGCAAATGTTTGCTGCCTTGAAAAAAGAAGTAAAGATAGCAGCTACTTTAGAATCACACTCCCAGCACAAAAGACTGCACCACTCTTAAAACTTTTGCAAGACTATTTTTTACACTGTGGTGCAGGGCTTCAATTAAATGAGTCACAGCGTCTTTATAGAGCTGTACGCCAACTGACTTTAAATGTTAGCTTACAGCAGAATTTTTCCATATGGCTTTAAACATGCACATATACTCGTCTCTCTCAGGATGGCGTGGCTCTATGTGCTACAGGCCTGCGCAACCTTGGAAACACATGCTTCATGAATGCCATTCTGCAGTCCCTCAGGTAAGTGCACTGAGGACGAGGTATGTGGGTGATGAACCGAGTCTGTGGCACAATTCAGTGGCTCTGCCCCTGTAGAGCCAGGGCCCCACGAGCAGTCATCCTTTATTAATATAGTCTGGGGCACAGTTAGGGGGATTACAGAGGCTGCTTGGAAACAAGACACAGTCAAAGGCCAGGTTTCCCTGATAATACACATTTAGTCACAATGCTAAAGGATTAGAGCAGTGGGGTTCCACATTTACAGACAACGAAGCTAGTATTCTTGCAAAATATCTTTTTTCTTTTTTTCATTTTCAATATATTGATTAGTAATTTGAACATCTAAAAAATGTCACGAATAAGCAAATTTGTTGCTTTGAATTTTATTTTGTCAGGTTGTCATCACCTGGCAACTTCTGCTGCCTCTTTAAAGTCAGTGAATAAATAATTAGATGTATTAAGACAGTTTCAGCTGTAGTTTTTTTCATTCATGGTTGCCAACAAACATGAAAACAAAGGTTAAAACCTTGTGTGGACCACAGCATGTTTTTTTTCAGGTTTTCCACACTTACTCTTGCTTTAAAAGTCCAAAGGTTGGATGTATGTTAGGTTCCAGCATCATCCCTTCAAATATGAAGTTAACTTTGTTTGAAAGCATGTACATATATTATATGTAACTTTGAGCCACACCTCTTAATCAGTGAATTCAGACCCTTTAACATAGCTGTACAGTGGGGCAAAAAAGTATTTAGTCAGCCACCGATTGTGCAAGTTCCCCCACCTAAAATGATGACAGAGGTCAGTAATTTGCACCAGAGGTACATTTCAACTGTGAGAGACAGAATGTGAAAAAAAAATCCATGAATCCACATGGTAGGATTTGTAAAGGATTTATTCGTAAATCAGGGTGGAAAATAAGTATTTGGTCAATAACAAAAATACAACTCAATACTTTGTAACATAACCTTTGTTGGCAATAACAGAGGTCAAACGTTTACTATAGGTCTTTACCAGGTTTGCACACACAGTAGCTGGTATTTTGGCCCATTCCTCCATGCAGATCTTCTCGAGAGCAGTGATGTTTTGGGGCTGTCGCCAAGCAACACGGACTTTCAACTCCCGCCACAGATTTTCTATGGGGTTGAGGTCTGGAGACTGGCTAGGCCACTCCAGGACTTTCAAATGCTTCTTACGGAGCCACTCCTTTGTTGCCCGGGCGGTGTGTTTTGGATCATTGTCATGTTGGAAGACCCAGCCTCGTTTCATCTTCAAAGTTCTCACTGATGGAAGGAGGTTTTGACTCAAAATCTCACGATACATGGCCCCATTCATTCTGTCCTTGACACGGATCAGTCGTCCTGTCCCCTTGGCAGAAAAACAGCCCCATAGCATGATGTTTCCACCCCCATGCTTCACAGTAGGTATGGTGTTCTTGGGATGCAACTCAGTATTCTTCTTCCTCCAAACACGACGAGTTGAGTTTATACCAAAAAGTTCTACTTTGGTTTCATCTGACCACATGACATTCTCCCAATCCTCTGCTGTATCATCCATGTGCTCTCTGGCAAACTTCAGACGGGCCTGGACATGCACTGGCTTCAGCAGCGGAACACGTCTGGCACTGCGGGATTTGATTCCCTGCCGTTGTAGTGTGTTACTGATGGTGACCTTTGTCACTTTGGTCCCAGCTCTCTGCAGGTCATTCACCAGGTCCCCCCGTGTGGTTCTGGGATCTTTGCTCACCGTTCTCATGATCATTTTGACCCCACGGGATGAGATCTTGCGTGGAGCCCCAGATCGAGGGAGATTATCAGTGGTCTTGTATGTCTTCCATTTTCTGATGATTGCTCCCACAGTTGATTTTTTCACACCAAGCTGCTTGCCTATTGTAGATTCACTCTTCCCAGTCTGGTGCAGGTCTACAATACTTTTCCTGGTGTCCTTCGAAAGCTCTTTGGTCTTGGCCATGGCGGAGTTTGGAGTCTGACTGTTTGAGGCTGTGGACAGGTGTCTTTTATACAGATGATGAGTTCAAACAGGTGCCATTCATACAGGTAACGCGTGGGGGACAGAAAAGCTTCTTACAGAAGACGTTACAGGTCTGTGAGAGCCAGAGATTTTCCTTGTTTGAGGTGACCAAATACTTATTTTCCACCCTGATTTACGAATAAATCCTTTACAAATCCTACCATGTGAATTCATGGATTTTTTTTTCACATTCTGTCTCTCACAGTTGAAGTGTACCTCTGGTGCAAATTACTGACCTCTGTCATCATTTTAAGTGGGGGAACTTGCACAATCGGTGGCTGACTAAATACTTTTTTGCCCCACTGTATAAAATCAAGCACCTATCCATGCACTCTTCCTTTACCAACATTTGTGAAAAATGTATCCAACTGTGTGGGAACCTTTAGAGAAGGGAGCTCGACTGTCTCGCAGAGCCCGACCTCAACCCTATTGAATAACTTTGGGATGAATTAGAGTTTAGATTGCAAGCCAGGCCCTCTTGTTAAACATTAGTGTCTAACCTCACAAAGGCTCTTCTGGATGAACGGGCAAAATTGTCAAAAGCCTGTTATACTGTATCTGCAAATAGATACAGAAGCTCCTGCAGATGTTGTCACCCAGTACGTTTGTGCATATAGTGTATTTGGAACTTGGATCCTCGATCCCTATAGTGAGGTGATCTGGTAGGTGTGTTATACTGGGGTATTTTTACTAGAAGCATTTCCATATTTTCAGGATAACACTGCTTCAGTTCATGGGGCATACTGGGACATTGCTATTTCAACTAAAGGTTTAGAGACTTTTAGAATGCGAAGGTGCTTTGAACCTGTTCTCCCAGCGTTTAATCGTCCAGCATTTTATTTTGACACTCTCCTGCTCTTTCCTTTAATTCGTGACCTGTCGGCTGTCTGCTGATGTTACGTTTGAGACGACTGATGGCAAAATTTGTTTCTTTGACAGCAACATCGAGCAGTTCAGCTGCTATTTCAAGGAGTTGCCTGCTGTGGCTCTACGCAGTGGTAAGACGGCAGGAAGAAGGATGTACCACACCCGCAGCCAAGGGGACAACAGTGTGTAAGGTCCTCTTCTGAAGGAGGGACGATTTATGGGCAATAATTAACGTTAATTTCAGCAAGTAAAATTGGCAACATTGTTAGTTGTGAGTGGTTCTGTAAGGCATCCAGTTCTAATGTTATTGCTGAAAAGGAAAAGATGGGTAGGCAAATGAAGAAGAAAAAAATCAGGTATAATTTAAAAATCCAGAAAATTATTTCGGTTAAGTCTAAAATAAAGTTTCTTTATGTTGAACAGATCTTTGGTGGAGGAATTCAGGAAAACTCTCTGTTCCCTATGGCAAGGGAACCAGACCGCCTTCAGTCCAGACTCCTTGTTTTATGCCATATGGAAAATCATGCCAAGTTTCAGGTACACCCACATTGTAAAAACTGTTTTCTATAAGTTAAGCTGCTAATGCAGAGCAGGAAACTGTTTCCGTTTCAATTCTGTTGTTGTTCCGAAGTGTTACCGTTTTTAGTCACACTACTAACAAAGGTGCATTGTGTTTCAAAAAACTGCAATAAACCATTGTGAGTCATTGCATGAATGCAATTTAAAGCTGTGTTTGTGTGTGCAGAGGTTATCAGCAGCAGGATGCCCATGAATTCATGCGTTACTTACTGGACCACCTCCACAGGGAGCTACAGTACAGCCGTAACGGCGC
Source organism: Maylandia zebra (assembly GCF_041146795.1). NCBI lineage: Eukaryota > Metazoa > Chordata > Actinopteri > Cichliformes > Cichlidae > Maylandia > Maylandia zebra. Next base: position 14,248,812 of record NC_135173.1, on the reverse strand, counting down.
GTCTCATCCAGTCTCACCTCAGGATGGAGTCAGACTCTCTAGTACAGATGGCAAATGCTGCACGTGAGTCCTTCTAACCATACACTGATTTTGCTTTTGTTGTCTCAGCGGGATCCTGAATTTTTTTGCATATAGTTAATATTTCCTACTTTTTTCCAGTTAACACAGACTAGTTGTAACAATATACTATCGGCATGACCATATTTAGCAGTAAGTCACTATAACTTGAATGTAAAAGCTACTGCATGTTTTGTTTTTTTTATTCTTTACAGAAATGGGACCGCCAGTGTTGTGACATCCATTTTTGGTGGTATACTTCAGAATGAAGTCAACTGCCTAATTTGTGGGACAGAATCTCGAAAGTTTGATCCATTTCTTGGTAAGACATAAACGAAACCACACACTGAGCGGCTTTTGTTGTCCCATACAGCAAAGTTCATGTGTCAGTGTTTGGCAAGATAACACAAAAATAAATTTGGGTTTCTGTAGCAAATCTTTTTATTGTTGCTCTACATCATAAAGCAAATAAATGAATGAAAAGCCATTTATTATAGAGTTATAGAGTTAAACTTGATATAGCCTGATGGTGCGTGACACGTCATGTTTTTCCCCTTGTGTGTTTTTTACTCAGATCTGTCTTTGGACATTCCCAGTCAGTTCAGACAAAAGAGAAATAAGGACCAAGAGCCAGTGCCAACATGCACTCTACGTGGTAAGTTTCTTGTAGTCAAAAATGATCTTTTATAGGCCTAGTTTCAAAGTTTGTGACACTAAAATTCTTCAGAGCTTTTCAATTTTTTTGTGTGTATTTGTTTTTGTTTTTCTTTAAGACTGCTTACATAGCTTCACCGACCTGGAAGAACTCGATGACACAGAGCTGTATTACTGCCATAAGTGTAAAAAGAGACAGAAATCAACCAAGAAGTTTTGGATCCAGAAGCTGCCAAAGGTTTTTTTATATATATATATATTTTAATATACACTTCACTGTATCTACTATTAAACTATAAAAACATATGTTTGCTTTTACTTCTTAAATAAATTGCACTTTTGTTTCTACTCATAGGTTTTGTGCCTGCACCTAAAACGGTTCCACTGGACTGCCTTTTTGAGAAACAAAGTGGATACCTATGTAGAATTTCCACTGAAAGGTCTGGACATGAGAGGCTACTTACTTGAGGTGAGCCCAACACTCACAGCCTTTTTATTTTCTTTGTTTTTCCACAACAGCTACATTTAAGAGTCAGATCAAATGCTGATCTGCAGTTTAATCAGGAGACCGTAAGATATGCTTTTAATGGCAGATAATACAAAGGCCAGAGTAGGTTGGTGAGAAAACACACCAGCTAAAATTCATAAAAACTGCAGTAAATGTTTGCAGAAATTTGCTACAATTTTGCTGGCTCCTAAAAACTCACAGTGCTGTATCAGTAAACACTTGTACAGCCAGTGATGATCATCTTTTTCCATTTTTCTGCTCTTACGACAGAAAAACAAGTTCACAGAAATTACCGTTGTGGAAATTGTTGGTATCCAAGTCAGTGTGGTAGGAAAGATCACAACAGGAACGTAGTTTACTTATGCTAGTTTGAATTTTTTGTAATGAAGCATTATAGTTTTGTTACTTAAAAAAAAATACATTTGAAAAAAGTAACACACATTTATCTAAATAAGAATTTATATCAACACAATGGTAAAAACACATTGTGGTTGTTGGCAGTGACACTGATTGTGATTGGTTGATGAGGCTGGTGTCCTAAAATGTACACGAGTGCTCTGATTGATAATAAAGTATTAAAGAAATATGCTAAATTATTAACAGTAGTGCACAGACCTGGGTTGTTAAACTACCATCTGTAGCAAATGCATTTTTCATTATTGGATCAGTGGTTACCACCTGCATTTGTGACTTTCTGATAGATCTCCAGCTGGTTACGTAGGAGGTCCGTGCTTGTGTTCACAACTTTGCAAGATGCTGTGATGGCTGATTCACACCTATGTCTGATTCGGGGACATGGAGTGTCTATTTCATTTCATTTCAGAGTGCAAACAGTTTTATACTGGGCATAAACTGCTTTTGATTAGATCTTTATGTAAGGTCTGGAATTCAGAGTACTTGTGACAAGTATTAATCTTGTTTGTCTGAATGCTCCAGAGCTTCAGGGGGTGCTATTCTACAGCAAATCGCTTTTCTGACCGCTGTGCAATAAGTATGTCAGTTTTTTGTTATAATACGAGAGCTTCTCCTAACATACAACCACAATTCCTAAGTAGTTGGGACACTGTAAAATGCCAATGTCTCATAAATCCATATTTGATTCATAATTGAACATAGAAAACACATCCAGTGTTTAAACTGAGAAAATGTACCTTTTTAAGCAATATATAAGCGAATTTTATATATTTTATATACAGCAACACATCTCAAAGGAGCAGAGACAGGGTTACATATAAAGTTTAGCATTTTTTTGCTGAAATATGCAAGGCCAACCTTGAAAAAGATGTCATCTGGATTAGGGCTGCTCAATTAATCGAATTTTAATCACGATTACGATCTGGGCTTTCAACGATCATTAAAAATGACTGAGCCGATTATTAGCCCCTCCCTCATTTATCCGCGACACCTTAAAGGCCGGTCCGTGAAAATATTGTCGGGCATAAACCAGTCCGTGGCGCAAAAAAGGTTGGAGACCGCTGATTAAGAGGACCCGAGGGAAGCTCGGAAAGCTAAGCAGAAGTTATTTGGAGAGGAGAGTGACTGCCGTTGGTTGAAAAGAGAGGTAAAAAAACTTCAGTGGTGTTGCACACTATGTTATATTATTTTTTAAAGTCATTGTTAACCCTTTAAATCCGGTCAGAGCAGCACGCTCCGTGTTGTGTAACTATTTTTAAATCCCTGTAGAACCTGAACCGTGTAAGCTAGCGCAATAATTTGTTTTGCATATGAAACCGGAGGAGTTGTACTTACAACTTATGCCATCAGCTTGTCCTCGGTCACGGTTTCCTTCCACATATAGCTTTGCAAAAACTGCATAAAAAGCGCTTGCAGGAACAAAAACATAATACTCCAGAAACACGCTTTGCCGATCCATCAGCTGTTCGTAACACTTCCCACAGTGAAATGATGCACCTGCTGTTTTCTTTGCAAATTTGCATCATAGGATTGTTTTTTGTTTTTCCTGCAGTATATAAAAATTGCTGTATCTCCAAAATAAAACTATGAAGACACTCAAAATAAATTTCCTGTTGTTGTAAACTATTTTTTGCAACTTTATTGTATTTAAAGTTTTGAGGGATAAACCTCTTAAATTTCTCCAAGTAGAAATATATGTAAACAAAACAAAAGTGATTTTCAATTTTTTTTGTAGTTTATTGCACTTTTTTGCAATTTATGTAATTACTATGGACTTAATGCATACATATTATTAAAATATGGGCTATAACAGTTGTATTGATGTATAGCAACTTGAAATGCTCCCACAAATGGCACTACAGCATGTAAAAAAAATAATATAAGCTCTGGTGGACTTGGTTCTATAGTAGGTCTTAAAGGGTTAAATAAATATCGTCAAATAATCGTGATCTCAATTTCAGTGAAAATAATCGTGATTATCATTTTTGCCATAATCGAGCAGCCCTAATCTGGATGCTCTAAAACCCATATGTGCCTTTCAGTGTTGATGGTGTCTTTCCAAGGCCTATTTCAAGTTCCAGTCACTCGTGCACTCCCATACTGTCAAAAAGGATTTCAAATTTCGATTTGTCTGATTTGTCTGTCTTTTAAATGAGCTTTGGCTGAGAGAAAACTGCAAGGTTTCTTGATCAAAGTCACATATGGCTGCTTCTCTGTATGATGGAGTTTTCCATGACAGAATCATGTCTGTTTTTAATGCATTGCTGACTGAGTGAAGATCACCACATCCAATATGGATTTTAAGCTTTGTCCCTTTGTCTCCAAATTCTGTGAATCCTTTCATTATTATGTACTGCAGATAAAGAGTTGTTACACATTTTTTTAGATGCCATTTTTTGTGGATTGGTGAACCTCTGTCTACTTCTGAGAAATTCTGTCACTCTAAGATGCTCTTTTTTTGCCCAATCATCTGTTGCCAATTAACTGGATAAGTTGCTAATTGCTTCTCCGGCTGTTCTTTTAATGGGGCATTCGTGAATAAGCCAGAATTCAGGATTTTTGAGTTCCCATATGGAATTTGATGTGGAATGCCCACTCAGCTTTTATTTCTCATTAGGAAAGTCGGTAGAGCCCACCAACCCTGAGTTAGCAATCCAAGATGGAGTTGAACGTAAACAGTAGTAAAACTTTTTTTTTTTCTTTTTTGTTTTTACATTATTTTGGAATTGGGTTTGTACTTTAAAATTATTAGCAAACATAAATCTTTAATGTTTGTGTGACTTTTTTTTTCAGTCCAAGAGCTCAGTTGCAGATCTGCTCCTTTTGCTCTGTCAACAGATAAAAATAGTCTTGTACATTGTTCTTCACACAGAAGGTCAAACAACACATGTACACAAATACAAGCAATGAGTGAGAGCTCGGGATGTTGGCAGCTAATTTGCTAAATAACAGGAAAAACTGGTCTAGTCAAAACGACAGAAAAATCCTCGGAAAACATTAAAAAGTGAACAGAATTTAAACCATTGCAAACACACACTGAGTGAAATTGTTTTGGCTCTGTGAGTTCAGCAGTGCTAGCAGCAGTGACCTTCTTTTCTGGGAGCTTCCACATGAAGAATGTGGTCACACCTGGCCTCGGCTGCTTGGCTCTAATCCAGTTTATTCCGGCGAAGCTGATATACAACTGCTTTGTTTTATTTTTTGTTTGTTTGTTTTTTAAAACATCAAAATACTGCAAAACAGCCTTGTTACCATGGTTGTTACTTGCTTTAATCTGTTCAACTGCCATCGAAAGTGTGGTGAACTGGAAGTGGTCAGTGTCCCTGTATCCCAGCTCAACCAGTAACTGCTATTGTACATGAATAAAATAAGAAAAACAGGCTTAACTGACTCGTAATTCTGGTACTGACTAGATCAGGGGTGGGCAATCTCAGTCCACGAGGGCCGGTGTCCCTGCAGGTTTTAGATGTGTCCTCGAACCAACACAGCTGATTTAAATGGCTAAATTAGCTCCTCAACATGTCCTGAAGTTCTCCAGAGGCCTGGTAACGAACTAATCATGTGATTCAGGTGTGTTGACCCAAGGTGAGATCTAAAACCTGCAGGGACACCAGCCCTCATGGACTGAGATTGCCCACCCCTGGACTAGATAGTGCAGCAGCGTTTAAACACGTAGTCCATTAATCGCGTACATCTCTACTCATAACTGAAGGAGTGTAAACTGTTTTGATTATTATCTGTCTGCCAGTTTGTGGCTTGTATCCACTTCCAGGTGTTAAGGGCATTTCCACAGCATTTTCCTTTTGCTCTGTTGTTTTTGCAGCCAGAGAAGTCATTACCAGGGAGCTGCCTGTATGACCTTGTTGCTGTCGTGGTGCATCATGGATCTGGGTGAGTAGTTTAACATTGTTGAGTCTGGCTTTCCTGATTTGTTAGATGGCGTAAAATGCGGTAATTACACAGCTTTCTTAGTCAAGAAGCATCCATGTTTAGAGGTCATGAATCAAAGCTATAATTAATAACTGATTTAACTTGATGACTAATTATTTCCTCTGGATAAAAGGGCCAGCTTGATCCATATTTTGTTTTTTGGTTTTTTTTTTTGTACAAGTGTATTTTTTGTGTTGTAGAAGAATAAGGAACTGAATCCTAACATGCATTCAAGACTGGGCTATGGATCTGTGCATTATTATCTGCCAGCTTTGAATTACTGTATAGCCGGATCACATCCGCTTTGTGAAAGCTGCAGTTTAAAAATTTATGTAGCCGCTAAAAGGCATTAGGCTTCAAGTCCTTGAAAACACATTTAGATTCAAACAGAATCAAAGTGCTTTTGTCTTTGGCCTCTAGGTGGCAGTGTTGCACTGCTGATATATTGTCGAGCTGAATTCTCCCCTCTTGCTTCAGCAACGATAGATGAACTCTTGCATGAAAGCAGGCAGCAGAATATGACGTGTGTTTGTGTTCACAGGGTTGGGTCGGGGCATTATACAGCGTACGGCAGCCATGAGGGTCACTGGTACCACTTCAACGACAGCACAGTGACTCTGACCAATGAGGATACAGTGAGGAAGGCCAAAGCCTACATCCTCTTCTACGTAGAGAGGACTGGTCAGGTGCCCTCTGACACAAGCGCATCAAACAGCACAGCCACGAATAAGCCTGCCGTGGACGCTGCAGCTGTGGACAGTGTTTCTCCAGAAATAGTTTCTCAGGACACAGTCGTAGCCGATACGGTAGCTACAGATCTGGATTTTGCGGACGCAGCATCGTCACACGAGGACGTCGCGGGCGAGAAAGAGGAGGTAGATGTGAACAAAGACATGGCTACACTGGCTGAGGGTGACACAGTATCAGTGAAAGCTGCAGCAGATGCAGATACCTCAGACAAGGCTGCAACAGAAGAATCTCACCAAGCTCTACAAACTGTTGCACAATAAATAATTCTTTGAGATTTCACTGCCTCAGACCAGCTCGTGACTTTTGTTTCGACTTCACCTCAATCACATTTGTCACCGTGCTTGATTATAATTTTCACATAACATTCACATTTTCACTCTTGTGTTATGATTTGTTTGAAAGCGTCATGTTTTAACTTGCTGCTTAATTTGTTTAGTAGACTTTTTGCATGTTTTCTCTCGATGATGTGCCCTCATACCGAGGTAGACTTCTCCATATCCAATAGATTCCAAAGGTGATCGTTTAAAGTTTAACGTATTGAAGCTTTAGCCTTGGAAAACCTCAGTTGGTCCAATGTTTAGCCTAGACTGAAGAGATTCATTGTCAAGAACACTGTGTAATATTTGGCATTTCTATTGTTTTTAAAGTTTCACATGTCATATTTTTCACCTTAAGAGCCCAGTAGTTCTGTTTTCCAGTCATTAGAGGATATTTTAAGATTTAGAATGCAATGCATTTGACTGACTGGTGCTCATTAGGGCTTTAGAAAGTTGTTTTAACTTCTTGACCAGAACCAATGTAAAAAGAAGTGATCATTCTCAAAAAGTTTGCCTGTACTGATGCTGGAGTATCATGTAACATTTTATGTTGATTTGAAATGGCCATACACGGGGACCTGAAGTGAAATTCTCTTCAAATGTGTACCAGGCAACACGAACATGACAGAATACAATGGAGAACATTTTATTAAGATGTTTGTGTTGGGCTGTTTTTATCATCGACGGCAACCGGCCGACCCGCTGCAGTAAAAGGCAAACAAGACGCCACGGTTCACGTTAGGTGGTGGTTGCTGCACTGTCACAAGGAAAGATGGTAAGACCAAAACTAATAAAGTGAAGTTCCAAGTTAAGATTTTGCAGGAGTGAATATTGAAGAAAAACATGTATAGAAATCTGTTCATTAGTCAGGAGTAGGGATATTAACCTAGCGAGCAGCTCTGGAGGAATTAAAGAACTGCATCACTAATGTTTCTACACTAGCCTCTATTTTTAAGCTTATACTGCGAATCTATTTTCTAAACAGGTTCATGTACTTTATGCAAATTAAATATCATCAAACTATTTATTGACGCGTATGTTAGGAACAGTTTTTTCCTTTTGTGTGTGTACAGTAGACACATGCATACTAAAATATATTTCATGTGTATTTCCAGTATACAACTGTCTCAACACCCTTATTATGCCTTGTAATGATTAACTGGCTTTGATATGACCCAAGTAGGACTTCTAAAATGAGAGCCTTTAAGTTGTCTTCCCCACACAAACACACACACACACACTCGCAGAGTCACCCTCCCCCCTGCACACGTGCCACCCAGTGAGCCGTCTCACTCTGGCAGGAACAGGCACTCCTGTATGCTGAGGAGCAGCTGCTCTTCATCGCCTGCACACAGGTGGTTGCGGTTTGTTATTCTGTCCCCATCAGTGATACAAGTGCCCCCCTTGTTTTGTTGTTTCAGATTTTTTGATTATATCCCAAATGTGGAAAAAACAACGTTGGAGATCTTGTAAGGGGCGTCGTGACACGGTGACGCAGAGTACAGAATGTGATCCGCCTTCCAGCAGTGGAATTTCCCAGTGTCCTGCTTTTTTATAGAGATCGCCGATAAAGAGTGACGTAGAAAAAGCTGGCAAGGAAGTGTGGAGTGATGACATGGGCTGAATGGTATTTTGCATTTTGCCAACTCTGTACGTCCTCTGCGAGCCAACTGAACAAACACTCTGAGTTGTAGTACTGTCTGTTCCTTGAGGCAAAGTCCTGCGTACGGCTTGTGACTTTCACTCACATGAAGCGTTTTCCACATTATGTGGCTCTCTGATGGTCTCGATCACAATGCAGGGAATGCAGATCCCTTTAAGTACATTAAATACAGACTTTTTTTTAAACATTGGTACATTTCGCAAAGAATCATTTAATGTAAAAATTTGACACTGATAAATCATCCCATTATTTTTCACTACCTCTGTTTTTAAAAGTATCACAGAATTTTTTCATAATTCTTGAGGTGTTTTAGGTTTGTTTTTTTTCCCTCCAACTTGACCCCTAACCGTAGTTGTTGCACGGGTGTTTCTGCACTACCCAGTGAAGGTGTTTCTCTTTTTTTTATGTCTCTTAGTGTGTATCTGAGAACTAGGCCAGGACAGTGTAAACATCTGGCTGAATCCAGCACTTGCTGCCTGTTGAGAGCCATGACAGATGGAAAGGGAGCGTATGGCTCAAACACTTCCATCTTTGACTGCACAGCAGTTGTCTTCCCAAAATAGCCCGTGCTCTACGGCCTTATATGTGCAGGCCTGTGTGGTGTGCCTGAGGGGGCATCATGTATCTAGGCCACACAATACGGGCTGTGGGCTCATTGTTGCTGCTTACCAGCAGGCCTATCACTGCCCCAGGGACGAAGCCTATCTCTATGTCTCAGGACAACACACCATGCATCTCATTCAGCTCAACCGTGAGTGTCTCCTTCACCTTTTCTCCTTCCTGGACAAAGACAGTCGGAGGAGTTTGTCCCTCACCTGTCATCAGCTGCGTGAGGTCTTCCTGGACCCCTGTCTCTGGAATCTACTCCACTTCAGCTCCCCTTGTCAGCTCAGGAAGGACAACTTTGTGCTGGGACCCTCGTTGCGTTACTTAACTATTAGTTGGTACTCCAGCATGGTCCTGCAAGTGTGCAACATTGAGGACTGGTTGAAGAGCTCGTTTCAGAAGAACATCTGCAGTAAACACGAAAGCCTGGTCAGCACGTTCCTGGCCCATGTCTGCTATATGTGAGTGTTTGTGTGTGGCTCTACCCTGCTGTGTTGTGTGATCAGAATGACAGCTGATAAAAGCTGAGAGAGGACACTGTAATATCCTGTAATAATACCTCAAGCACTGACTTTTAAACACCTTAAAAGTAGAGTAGAATTAACATGACATTGGCACAGCTTGTGTTCATCTTGACACTGGCACGAGAACAAATTGCGTCTCTCTTTATGTGTCTTGAGGATGCTCACACAATTTGGGGGAGGGGATGTTGCTTTCAGGGTCATTTACACCCACATCAGGGAACCAAATGGTTTTCATTTAAAGGCACGTCGCTCAGTCTAACTGCCATGTTTAGCTGCAGGCAGCATGGAACATGATCATTAGAAACAGATGGCATATCCACAACTGGCTGTGGAGACAGAAAAATGACACATCTGTGGGACACAAGACTGATTCTATTAACTAACATAACTGTGGTCACATATCAAAATATATTTAATGAATGACGTGACAGTTGGACTTGATAGGTCGCTGAAAAGTAGCCGTTTTGGCTTTTGGCCTTGTGTGCGTGGCCGGGTCCAGGCAGGAATCGTCCCGGAGAGGCGTAATGAGGTCTCTGGATAATTTCTTCAAGGCAGCCAGTAATAACAGTCGATGTGAGGGAGCTTGGCCACCACAGCTGGCCGGGACAAGAGGAAGGGAAAGGGGGAAAGGGGCAGTCTCAGTGGCGTGTGTACAACCCTGTGAGGACTTCCTGTATTGTGAAATTTGAGATTTGTGATGTGAGAGCTGTGAGATGAGTCAGAGTTTAGAACCACCCACTTCGTCTGAGGCTTGCATCTCTGTGTCCTTAAGGCACACTCTCTGCATACTGATAAACCCTCCCAAATTGTCAGAAGAAAGGAAGCGCACGTGACAAAGTGGGAGGGAACACAGAGGCTGTGGGGGTGATAAAGAGTGACTTGGCTCCAGACCCTCCCAGTCAGCTGCATAGTGGAGATTTATGCAGGCAGGTGGAGCCTACAATTGGCTCTTTGTTGCCGTCAGAGGAATGAACATGTGCTCTGTCTGTGCCTGCCTCTTCCTGGATAAGACTCCACGCAAACTCTGACGCCAACCTCGTGTCTATAGTCTCTTTTTTTATCTACATGGAAAAAACTATAAAACATAGCATGTCTTTGGGCCTCTTTTGCAGTGTACTTTCAGTGTAATACTCTGCAGAGCCAGAAAACTACAGTAAATCAATTTTCTTAAGGTCACAGTATTAGAATTATACAAGATTAATTAACATGCCTGATTTGCAGTATAGTGTGGGCTGCGCAGTGGGTGGCACAAGAAGCTTTGGCATGAGACTGGTTAAACATTTCTGAGTAGTTTTACTCCGATCTTTACTGTGCACCATTTGGATAAACTGATGCTTTCTCTTACATAACGAGAGCATGCGTGACTTTTGCTTATGAAGTGCTTAAGAGATTTATCTGACAGCTGCTTTGGAAAATATTTACTACTAAATCTAGAAAATAGAAGGTTCCAGCAATGTTTTAGGCTTTTTTTGACGCAAACCTTTCCCCTCAAACGACTGAAGGACACGAACAGTAAATGTACACTACGTCTCAGTTCCTTTTAGAGCTCACTGGATAATTTGACCAGACAAATTAACCGTTAGGAAACCAAACAGCTCATTACAGGCATGATTACAGGTTGGTGGTGTGGTGTTCTGCTTGTGCTCAACATAGACCAGTCTGCTCTTGCTGCTGTTTCTTTCAATGGGAACTACATCATGTCTCAAACATAAATTAAAGGCATAAAAAAAAATTCTGAACATTTTAGCCACACACTGCTAGGTGGAAGCACTTATATTTGCCCTCGCTACTTTGAGAAGATCAAGGTTTTTGCTTTTCTTTCATTTTCATTCAGCTGCTACGTTCCTACAGTTGGCGAACATATGAAATATTATGGGAATGAATTTGAAAACTAGCTTACAGACGGAACAAACAAAGAAACCCATTAAAAAGAAATTATTTTCCACTTAAAAAAACAAGGTGCTATGAGGCGGTGCTTTAATGCGCCAACAACTAAATGCCTGTATGTATGTAAGTGCACATATTCTATGTGTGTGTGCAAGACAGATTCAGATAAGTGGGTATGTACATATTGGAATAGCACACAAAAGAGTCTGCGCACAGTGGAAGTTCCATGAGAGGGCAGATTATGTAATGGGTTTAAAAAAATACTACTCCTCTTATCTCTTGCTTCTATCCACTTCCTATCCTATGTCATTAAAAAAGACAAACGAGTCTCTAAATGGAACTGTTTCTTTTTAGTGCACTGCCCGACTTCCTCAATATTTTGTTAATGTCAATAGCGTCCGATCACATGCTCTGCTAAAGTCTCACTCTGAGCCCATGCAACAATGCAGCAGGGCACATGGATCGACTGCATGCTCAGAGGTTACTGGGGCACTGCCCTCAACACTCGCAGGCAGCTGGAATATGTCGGGCTCACATGTGGTGAAGTGGTAAGATTATGTAAGTCTTTATGTAATCTGCATCTGTCAACATGAATGACACTCACTATCCCTTGCCATCCCGGTGCCTGTCTACCAGCTCTGGCCTGCCGCTAGGTTGCAGTGCACTGAATGACAATCCAGCAGTGCATGCATTTCACAGAAACACTTGACATTTTGTTTTCAGAAGCGGTTTTCTCATTAAAATTGTTGTCGGCTCTTTTTTTCTTCACTTACTCACAAAAGCTTTTTAAAGAAAGGAAACACACATGGCCCGGTGGGACTCGGTGTACACAGAAGGTCTAGGTATTTAACAGCTCTGTCATTAAACACATCATGTGTCCATCTCGCAGTATATATATCCCAAGGCATTATGAGTAAAGATGACACAGTACAGGTTTTGTACTCTATGTGTGAAAAGTGAAAACCTGCCTCAGTTAAGCGACATGACTTACGGATGTCTCTACCACAGGTGCCCCAACTTGCTGTCGCTAACCATGTCTGGCTGTGGACACATCACTGACCGGGATGTGATTTCTGTGCTGCAGTGCTGCAGGAAGCTACGCTACCTCCACCTAGAGAACTGCGTCCGCATTACTGACTGCAGCCTGGAGGGCGTGGTGGCTCACGGAGACAATCTGGAGGAGGTGAAGGTGGATTTTTGTAGGAATATCACTCAGGCAGGGCTGCAGCACTGTAAGGAGATGAAGCCAGCCCTTCAACTGACTGCTGAGAGGAGCGCTGACTTGATCCCCGACAGCAAGCCTGAGGAGAGGGTACCAATCAGGAGGACACTGCAGAAGGTCCTGCAGAATTCCTGATGGTAGCGGCTCACACCCACACTAACTGGGACCATAAAAGAGCATTCATGTAACTTACTGTGTAATGACTCTACTGTGATGTTTTGTATGATTTGTATTTAATTTTACTTTGTTATACCTTTTATATGACACACATTAAATATAAATTTCTTTTAAATCTTGAAGAAATAGTTTGACATTTTTGGAAAAACGTGTAGTAAAGATGAAGATGCCACCAGGAGCTGCACAAACTAGAAACGGGAGGGAGCAGATCGATTCTATCAAAAGGTTAAAAAAAGACATTTAGCAACTGCAGAAACACAAACTGTTTTCACACCGCAGCCCTGAACTTTTGTTGATTTTGAGAATGTGACAACACAAATGGATAGACATAGCTGGACTAGACACAAAACAATCTTTGACCTGCCAGCTCGCTTGTACAAAGTCTGTGCAACGTTCGATTGGGTCAGTCTGTGCCCGTGTGAGAGCAGCTGCAGGTATCAGTCCCGTGTATCCATGGCCTTTGCTCTGCTCTCTGCACTCTGCTCTCTCTATCCAGATAGTTCACCTGCCAAACACGCTAAACCAAACACAGTAGTGTCTGAGGCAATCTCAAGCTATGTCCCAAGTTGTTTTCCTGACATTGTCCAGAGTTCCCATGTGCCAAATAATGACAAAATGACAAAATTTGAGTTTGCATAAGGGGTCACGTGACCTGTCTCTTGGCCAGGACTAGTTGACAGGCAACAAATGGAAACTTCAGGAAGTTTCTTCTTCCAGCAAAGTAGCTGCTGTCACACTGAATGACAGATCTTCTTTTGCCTTGTCTTATTTCCAGCACAGGCATAGGAGTGTTATCAATCATCTCTGTGTATCTCCAAATGATTGAATAGTCATTTTCCCTAAATGTCAAACTATTCCTTTAATAGCATTTGATGGTTTGATTACATTTTTTACAACCACTCCAGCATTAAAAAGTAAAATACATAAAAAACCCTCAAACACGTGTGTGGTCGTGATCTCCATCCAGAGAGGAAGGATTCTCCCAAGGAAAAATGCCTTAAGCCTGAGTTGTCATCTTACGTAATAGTGACAAAATTAGGCTGAACAGGCGTGTCTGTAAATACCATGTGACAGATTTATGACAGGTGACTGCGGCAGCAGGGTACTCCTTAATCGCTAGTTTCCGACACTCAGTTTTCCAATTTTTAATTAACTGAAGCAGTTCAAGTCGAGTGAATTTGATATGATACAAAGATAAGATGTAAACCTCCAAAGCTTAAGCAATTAAACATCATCATCCAAAATCATGTGAACTTCACAGAAAACTGGCTTTTTTGGAGATTAGGAACTTGTTAAACATACAGCTTTTGTACTGAAAATTAAGCCTTGAAAGGCGATGCAGGCACCCCAAATTTTCTGATTTCTTGCAAGCCATCAGTCTATACCTAGATGGTTTGGTAACAAACTGTTATTACACTAATTGATGCGTTATTATGATAATACTGTACTGTAGGAAAGCAGAAAATGGTGAGAAAAAGGCAGGCAACAAAAGGAAGACAGACTGGTTAATCGAGAGTTTCATGTTACAGAAAGACTGTGACTCAAAACACAGAAAGAAAAGAACTAGATGGTAAGCTCCAACAGGTGAAAGACCTGAATTTAAACCCTATCAGGCTGGTTTGGGATTAACTGAATGGGCAGAAGAGTGAAAGAAAAACACTTGTGGGAACATCTGCAACGGTTTTGAGGGGGAAGAAAAAACTTTCCACGTAGTGTTTTATATCTATAGTCATAAGTCATAAGTAAGGCTGAGTGAGTGCAAATATTGAATGTTATTTATGAGACACACAGATTATGGGGGATTATGCTAAATTAAAGAGTGTATATGTATATTTGTATGAGTTTGACAAGAACATCTGAAAAGCACACAACTCACTACTTGTCCTTATCTAATTATTCCTATTTTCTTTTTGTTTGGCCATGCAAAACTGATTAAGCAGTGTAATGTGGTCCATGTGGTTTGGACTACAACGGTGGCTCTCAGACCACAGAATCCTGGACTCAGTGCAGCTGGGACCTTGGATGACCAGGTGGAAAATACAGAGTGAAACTAATAAGACTGTTCCTCCAAGTACAATGCAGCACATGTCAGTAATACCACAAACTCCAGAATGACCACAGAGTGAAATCAAAACATCTCTAAAACCAGTTCAACAAAAGCTGAACGTAAACCAGGTAGGGGTGGAAATCATAGCATAACTGTTAGACTTCATTAGCTGTAACTGTGCGTACCTAAAAATCGACAAGTCAAGTTTTATTTTCATCTACATGTGGGAGAGGATAGTCTAGCACGTACTGTTTTAATCTTGGTTTCCAACAAAGCAAGCCCCAAGCCAACTATAATTATCGTTCTGGACTGAAACACAGGTGCACTGTTTGGAGGCCAGACAACAAAAAGTGTATTATTTACCATCAAATACTGGCTGAAACTGTTAGGAGCTAAGTAGGGAGAAAAAGTCCTAATGCACATCCGGCTGCCTGCAGCAGTCATGCACACAAACAGCACTGAGTGTCAGACATGTAAAAACACGACTGTATCAAAGCATCACTGCTCTGCTTGTTTCTACCAGGGGCAGTGTTTTTATGGTTGGATGATTGTGAGGGAAGATAATGAAGAAAGACTTGAACACGTGTCCATGTGTTTTAGCAGCTACAGCTGATGTAATGTGATTTTTCCTTTACATGTGAAAAAAAGAAAAGGTTTTCACAGGACTCTTTGCAGTCCTGTGTGAAAAACTAAGTAAACCCTTACAGTTTCCCTAAAAATTAAGAGGATAAGCAGCAGCCAGGTGCTGCTAGTCAAATCCACTTGATGAACTGATCATCAGCAAGTGTGGGCATATCTATAAAAGCAGAAGTTCTGGCAGTTTGCTGGTCTGGAGCATTCAGGTACTTGTTAACACTCCTTCCCAAAAGTGGATGTGGATGCAAAATCACACTACAGGCCTCAGTTAGTGTGTTAAATGTTAAAGTTCATGGCAGGGAAACTAGGGTTGGAAGGGTTGCCAGGAGAAAGCCTTTTCTCACTTAAAAGAACATGGCAGCATGGCTTATGTTGTATCTGAGTAAACCACAAAACCTCAGGGGTAATCTCCTTTGGGCAGACAACACCAAAGGAGAGATGTTTAGCCATAATGCCCAGCACCGTGTTTGGAGACAACCAAACACAACAAACACATCATGTCAACTGTCAGACACAGCGGTGGCAGGGTGGTGATTTGGAGTTGTTTTGCAGCCACAGGACCTGGTCACATGGTTGCAGTCATCCTTGAACTCCTCTGTATAACAAAGTCGTTTAGGGCAGTGTTAGTTTTTGTAGCAACTTTTGATTTAGTTTTAGACACATTTAAACTCAAATCATATTGTTTAAGTCATAATTCAGGCATCTAAATACCTTTAGTTTTAGTCCACTAATTATCACAAAACTTTGATTAGATTCAGCTGACAAAAAAAAAGTGTGAAAGTTTTTCATGTTATTATTTTTCATGTTTGTTATTAAATGGTAAATGGTCTGTATTTGTATAGCGCTTTTTACTAGTCCCCCCTAGGGACCCCAAAGCGCTTTACACACCCAGTCATCCACCCATTCACACACACATTCACACACTGGTGGAGGCAAGTTACAGTTGTAGCCACAGCTGTCCTGGGGCAGACTGACAGAAGTTACCGGTGAGAGTTCCTCAATGTGGTTCAACAAGGGCCTTACTTTCCTTGATGTCCAATGTGAAATGTCTCCATATGTCTACTCTTCTCTTCCTCCAAAGGGTTGACATTTTGGGGAGCATGGGGCTAGCTGCACCATTTCCCATTAAATGTGGGTGTACTACCTGACTGCACAAGGAGATTACCTCCTACCTAATTATCTTCCCAGATTATTTTCATAATGTCAATACATTTCATCATATTTTGTCCTTTTACATCAGTTTTTATTTAGTTATTGGGAAACAAAAAGTAATTGACCAAAACTATGACGAAAATTATTGAACGAAATTAAACCAGGTCCAGAGTAAAAGGTGAGGTTACAACAGAATGTCTGAAAAAGAAAAGACAGGAAAGAATAGCCCAGTTAAAGTCCGGACCTCAAGCACAGAAAGTCCTGTGAACAGCTTTCTTTTTCATATGAGTGTATGCAGTCGCTTCAGTCTATCTGGACTATGAATAAGGTATTCAGGTCCAGCCTTCACACTTGTGGATTCTGGGAAAAGTAATTAGCAAAAAAGGCCGTTTATGCTTTCTGTTTTAGATATCTTTAGAGGAAGTTACAGTCTAAACTGAGCAACAACTTTCTGTGTTTTTCATGTATAAACCCATGTATCCACTGAATTTGTAGTCTTCTCGCTTCATGAGAGGACTGTTCATGAGAGTGCTGGTGAAATATAAATCCCCCCGAGATCAAATATGAACCCCCACAAGCATATGTCTCCACTTGTTTAAGCAGTCCTGGGAGAGAACACAGTGGATTTGGGTGTTGTGGATAACTACATCTTCAAACAGACCACACTTTGCAATTATATCCCCATTTTATGAGAATAGCCAGACACAACTTTCACGTTCCAGCGTCTCAAGCTGAATATTGTGCAATTTTAAGACTGAACTGAATGGCCTTTGGTCACATAATCCACTCAACAGGTTGCCCATCTGCAAAAGGATCTCAGCAAAGGTATAAGGCATGAATGTCACTCAAATGAAAATAGGCAAACATTAACAGCAGAACATACTCATTATGCAACACACTGACCTCCTGTATGATTATATAATCATATTACCGGGCTATTATTATAACTGATGCATCCATGTAAGGCAGCTGTGTGTGAAGTAAAATATTTGTTGGTAAAATAGCATGAAAAGCACAAGCCCAAAATGTGTATGTTAAGTGCTTGAAAAACTTTATTTTATTTACCATTTTATTCCTTCCCCCCAAGAGGAAGCTCATAACAACAGTATGGCGTCAGCTTCACTTTCTGCAGGCTTATGTTCTTACCTGCCAAAACCTGCACGTTTAAGAAGGGAGCTGGAAATCGGTGTACTCTGAGGCCTCACCGAACGAAAAGCACAGCAAGATTTCAACTCTGTGATCCTGTCGGAATATCATATAAAAAGCAAATTGCAAGGGATTGATTGAATTTGTTAATGTTGCTCCATTAGAATAACAAATTTCATTAAAAATCCTCTGCCGAGGGACCCAGCTAATCATTTTAATTAGCCGCTCTTGTGGCGTCACGTGGAGAGATGAAAGACCGTGATGTTAATGATGTGGCATTTTCTCGTGTTTCATTAGGCAGTCTCTTACATTTTAATGTCCATCAAAAGAGAAAAAGGTCATTTTTAATTCCAATAATTAATTTGTTAGTATAATTTGTGTTTAAAATATACAGCATGATGCTGCTGGTCCCTGACAGATGAGGTAACAATAGCAGATTAAAAACAACAGTTGAAAATCAACATGTGAATAACACCGAGGCGCACGCTTCCAGAAACACGTTCTTGCAAAGTTTGCTCTCCGTGCTCTTTTGCCATGAAATTATTCTGTTTATTTTAGTCCCCCAGCTTTTACTTAATGACCTCTAAAACTGACAAAAAGGGAAAGTTAAAGCAATGGAAAAGATCCTGAACAGAGATTGTGTTCTTTTAAGCAAAAGAAATTCACTTTTTTTTCAACTTAGCCCTTATTTGGTGATTTAGGATTGCACTCACTTGGCAGGCTAGGAAAGGAGACGACTTGCTTTTCATCTGCTGTGATCAGTTGTTTCATTGTAAAAACAACTGTTGACGGTCTTGGCAAAAGTTTGCACTGGTGTTAAATGGACCAGCTGTGACTTGTCCAGTTTCTACTCGAGTATATTTTTCAAATTGCTTTGCCTCTGATGGGAAGCTTGACTAAGTCTCACAAACCTCTAAAATGTAATGATGCAAAGAGTTCGAGCAGGTCTCTCCACCTGTAAAAGGAATAGTTTGAATATATTCACAAACAAGTGAAGTTCAAAGTGACAGTTGTTAATTTAACCAACCAGCAGCCCCAAAGTCAAATAATTAAAAAAAGAAAAAAGAAAAAAAAGCAATATAATGATTTAAAAATTGGAAATATTGAAATAAATAGGAAAATGCATAATGGGATTCATTATTGCAACAAAAGAGATCATTTGTGTGAAACACTAGAAAACTGTGAAGTTTCAATAGGATTTTTCTTTTCGAGCATTTCTTTGCCTAGTTTGTGTTTGTCTGCTTTGGATACATAATATATGTTATATAAAAGATGGAGGGACATCTTTTGTAACCAGTGAGTGATGTGACTCACTGGTTCATCCTTGAGCTGAGCATTTCAGCGGTTGCCGTCTTAGTTTTTTCTGAAACAACAGACCTCAGTCAGGGTTGGATCTGACTGAGAACCCTGGAAAGCTGCATCCTCATACTGCAGTGACGTGTCAATAACAAAGTGAGGTACACCATAAAGCATACATTCCTTTAGCCTCCTTTTTGATTATAATGGGGAAAATTATTTACAAAAGGAACCCCACGCTGCTTCAAACACAATGGAAAACCTGCAACTGAGGCCAAAAACTTCTCAGAAAACCGTTCACTGAGCTTATAGATGATGTGAGCAGTAGGCTAATTTTCCCAGACTTCTGTTCCATTTAACTAGTGTTTGAGATCAGAGGCTCTATCCCCTCCTGCAATTACAAAGAATTCATTTCTAAAGTAACTGCACGTTGGCGTCAGAATCATAGAACTAGAATCATTTTTATATACATTTAGTTTATCTGACTCTAAGTATTCAGTCATACATGGCTAACACCCTAAACACCAATGGCAGCAGAGTGTCTGAATAATCCAATCTTGCACAAACTCTTTCTTTGCTTATGAATAGCCAACCAACTGTACAACCTTACATATGAATATACATGATATCCATGATACTGGGGTGATTGTAGCTCAGGACAGAGATCAGATTATCTATTAATCAGAAGGTGGAGGGTTCAGTCTGCATGCCAAAGTATCCTTGGGCAAGATACTGAACCCCAAGGTGCTCTCTGACGCGTAGAAAAGAGCTTGTCTGAATATACATTAGCTGTCAAAGTTACATTTCACTCCATTCATCCTGTTTCCTTCCACAGTAACTGTAAATTTGAGAAGTGGCTTTTTAAAAGTGTGTTTAAACACCATCCAATACTGTTAGATTCAACATTTGAACTATATCACCCTTTTATCCACTTTCACAAATAACCCAAAATATTCCAAACCATGCTGCCTCTTGGGGGTTTACATTTATTTTGTCTTTCTGGCTGTGCCTTCTTGGGAACATATATGAACACTATACACAGAAATTCTTTTATAGGGAAAAGTGCAACTCATCTCAGCATCTCAATTTGTATCCTGCCATTAGCAGAGGACACTCCCTGTCTATAACAGCACTCAGGATGACAGCTGGCAAAGAAAAAAAAAAAAAAAAAAAAGAAGAATCTATGATGTTATCTTAAGAAGTCATGCTTGGAAAAGGCCTTTGTGGAGCTAGTAGAGTGGGCCTTTACCCTGTGTGAAATATGAGCTCACAGAGACAGGATGCTGACCGTAATAGTGGGTGGGGAGGGATGTAGCAATTGAGGTGAAAGGCAGCCCTAAATCCCCAAATCAGCAGTTTCCTGGCTGCCATATAAGGTCAGCCATGGGAGGCATTTCCAGTACCCACCAAGATTACTTTGGGATTGGGAGGGGGTGGACTAGGAAACCAGAGAGGACTCATGTTTTTGATGTTTCTGAGCTTCCCACTTTGTGTGTTTGGGAGTCGGTGACTGAGCGCTTGTCCTGAGTTGACTCAAGAAGGGGCTCTGGGCATTTTTCACTCTTTCAGTATAGTAAAAAACATTTTAAATCCAGTGCATGCTATTTCAACGATTGGCTGCTGGACTGCTGTGTTATATTAGAGGCAACAACACAAATCAATATATGTACTGCCATTTAAACAGTCCAAAGGTCTTTGTATAAGAATCAGTGGTATAACGTATGAGCTGGCTCCTCCCCTCCCCTCTCCTCTATGCAGTTTACAGAGCAAAGATGGGCAATATTTAATTGTCTTCATAAGAAACTGGGACTGTTGAGGAGGGCCACACCAATCAGCTCATAAAGATATCAAATTAATATTGAGTGATTTCAGCTTATTGGTAGAGCCCTTCACAACAGTCCCAGTTTCTCATGCAGCCTCTTGGGTAATTAACTCCCCATCCCTGGTTTAGAGATCAGTAATGCAATGTGGACAGTGGAAATAAAGTCTTTTACTGTGTGAGACAAGGTGTAAATAGGTTTTAGATCAGTTACATTTAGCCAAGGGTCTGCAGGTGTGAATACAAACAGAATCCAATGGTTCAAATTTACAAATCTAATTAACTCATGTTGTATTCACAGAAAAACTAGAAAATATATAGTGTTTAAAGATTTCACAAAAAATATTAAACATTTTGAATTTGATGGCAGCAACACGTCTCAAGAAAGTTGAGAAGGGCACAAAAATAGCTGAAGAAC
This sequence comes from Maylandia zebra, assembly GCF_041146795.1. Classification (NCBI taxonomy): domain Eukaryota; kingdom Metazoa; phylum Chordata; class Actinopteri; order Cichliformes; family Cichlidae; genus Maylandia; species Maylandia zebra. The sequence continues at coordinate 14,227,589 of NC_135173.1, read as the reverse complement.
ATTTTGCAACTAATTATGTTTATTAACAACTAGTCAGTAACATCAGTGGTCATAAAAGAAGACCTTAGAGTTTTTCAGAAGGAAAAATGGCAGAGACTTACCAATCTGCAATAAAATACGACTACAAATTGTGACAGAATTTAAGAAAAATGTTCTTCAATATAAAATTACAAAGACTTTGAGTAGCTCACCGTCTACATAATATCATCAATATAGTGTTATCACAATTTTCAGAAAGTTTCTGTACGCAAAGCATAAGACTGAATATTGGATGATTTCTGGATGATCTTTTGGCCCTCAGGAGACACAGTGTTAAAAACAGGAACACTTCCAGAAATCATTGTGAACACAATTCCCTGAGTCATCCACAAATGTAGGAAGATGATGGAGAAACGCTGTCATCTTTTCTGGGCCAAAGCTCATTTAAAATGGACTGAAACAAAGTGGAAAACTGTTGTGTGATTGAATTTTGACATTCTTTCTGATTTACACAACACAGATGCTGTGTAAATCAGCTTGTTAGTAACACTCAGCGGTGCCTATAAGGAATTGGTCACACATCTGGACGGGCACCATCAAAGCTGAAAGGTAACTACACATTTCAGAGCAACACAGGCTCCCACATCAACATCCTTTATAGGAAAGGCCTTTCATATTTCAGTAAGACAATCTTAAACCACATAATGCAGCTGTTATAATAGCATGGCTTCATAATCGAAGAGCTGAGCATGTGTCACATTAAAAGATGGAAAATTTTTTAAAAAGGCATCCGTGGACTGGTGAGCAGCTAAAATCCTTTGTGAGACAAGAACTGGACATCATTCCTCTCCTAAAAGTCCAGCAACTGCTCTCCCCAATTCCCAGATGTTTACCGACTGTTATTAAGAAAGCGGAAACACCAAACAGTGGTAAACGGACTTTATCTTTAACTTGCTCTATTGAAAATTGAATAGGAGTTGGAGAATGACTGAATTCTGTTTTTATTTGCTTTCCCCCAGCTTTTTAGGAACTGGTGTTGTTTAATTCAACACATTTTGGGGAAAACACTGTGTAGGAAATATATGCAGTTACTAAATTAGGACATTTTCTCACACAGCAATTTAAAAAGTAGCACATACAGTTAGCTTAAACTGCAACACTAATATTAAAATGCTGGTCAAACATGGGGCAAGAACAATTTCCCTATATTTCTCCCATACGTTTTTATTGTTTCAAGTGCAGGACTTTAATTTCTTATAGATGATGTATACACTGGGTAATTGCTACTCTTATTTAAAAGACCAACTTGCATTTCCTTAGTCAGACAAATTTTTTACAATTTTGGACGCTATAGTTGGTTTCAGTTTGTGTAGAAAGGTGTTTGGACGTACTAGCAGGGTTAGAGACACATGAGACAAATATATCTGTGAGAATGAGATGTCTGAATTCCCTGTTAAGAGTTTAATTAAATTTACTGCCTCATAAGTCTAATTTTGAATGGCATTTTAGGCAAGGCAAGGCAAGGCAAGTTTATTTGTATAGCACAATTCAACAACAAGGTGATTCAAAGTGCTTTACAGAGACATTAGAAACAAGAACAAATAAAAAGCATGATTTAAAATTGATTAAAACAAGCAAATAAACTAACTAACTAACTAATTAACAAACAAACAAACAAACAAAACAGTATATAAAATCAAAACAGATAAAATCAGAACAGTAGATAAAATCAGTAGTTAAATGTAAGTTTTGAAATTTAAGCTTAAAGTGTGGATTTGGTGCTTTATTCAAATGCAGCTGAGAACAGGTGAGTCTTCAACCTGGATTTAAATAAACTGAGTGTTTCAGCTGATCTGAGGCTTTCTGGGAGTTTGTTCCAGATATAAGGAGCATAAAAGCTGAATGCAGCTTCTCCGTGTCTGGTTCTGACTCTGGGAACTGATAAAAGACCGGATCCAGATGACCTGAGGGATCTGGATGGTTCATACTGGGTCAGGAGGTCATTGATGTATTTTGGTCCTAAACCATTCAGAGCTTTATAGGCCAGCATCAGAACTTTAAAGTCTATCCTCTGACGGACAGGCAGCCAGTGTAAGGACCTCAGAGCTGGACTGATGTGGTCCACTTTTTTGGTCTTAGTGAGGACTCGAGCAGCAGAGTTCTGAATGAGCTGTAGTTGTCTGACTGATTTTTTAGGTAGACCTGTAAAGATGCTGTTACAGTAATCAAGCCTACTAAAGATGAATGCATGGACTAGTTTTTCCAGGTCCTGTTGAGACATCAGATCTTTTATCCTTGAAATATTCTTGAGGTGATAGTAAGCTGACTTTGTTATTGTCTTAATGTGTTTTTCTAAGTTTAGGTCTGCATCCATCACTACACCCAAATTTCTCGCCTGGTTTGTGGTTTTTAGATGTATAGATTGAAGTTCTCTGGTGACCTGTAATCGTTTTTCTTTGGCGCCAAAGACTATTACCTCAGTTTTGTTTTTGTTTAGCTGGAGAAAATTGTGGCACAACCAGTCATTGATTTCCTCAATGCATTTACCAAGAGCCTGTACAGGGCCTCGGTCTCCTGGTGACATTGTGATATATATTTGTGTGTCATCTGCATAGCTGTGATAGTTTATTTTGTTGTTGTTTATAATCTGTGCCAGTGGGAGCATGTAGATGTTAAACAGAAGGGGTCCCAAGATGGAACCTTGGGGAACTCCACATGTGATACTTGTCTGCTCAGATGTGAAGTTACCTATTGATACAAAGTATTTCCTGTTTTCTACGTATGTTTTGAACCAGTTTAGTACAGTTCCTGAAAGACCTGTCCAGTTCTCCAGTCGTTTGAGTAATATGTTGTGGTCAACTGTATCAAATGCTGCACTGAGATCCAGTAAAACTAGGACTGACATTTTTCCACTGTCTGTATTCAGACATATGTCATTAAACACTTTGGTCAGAGCGGTTTCAGTGCTGTGGTTCTGTCTAAAACCTGACTGGAAGGCATCGTAGCAATTATTCTGTTTTAAGAAGTAACTGAGCTGTTGAGAAACTGCTTTTTCAATGATCTTACTTAAAAATGGGAGATTTGAGATTGGCCTGTAGTTGTTCATTTGTGTCTTGTCAAGATTGTCCTTTTTCAGTATAGGTTTGATTACAGCAGTTTTTAGTGATTCTGGAAACACACCTGATAATAAAGAAAAGTTGACGATCTGTAACAGGTCTGACTCTAAAGTCTTTGAGACCTTTTTGAAAAAACTTGTTGGCAGGACATCTAAACAGCAGGAGGAGGAGTTCAGTTTACCTAAGATGTCCTCCAGGTCTTTGCTGTTAATAGGTTGAAACTGTTTCATGGTGTTTAAACAGTTTTTTGGTGGACACAGTACATATCCTGGATCTGCTGTTGATGTACCAATTGCTTGTCTAATTTTTTGGATTTTTTCAGTGAAGAATTTGGCAAAGTCATTGCAGGCCATGGTCGAATGAAGTTCAGCTGCCACTGACACAGGAGGGTTTGTTAGCCTGTCAACTGTAGAAAATAAGACCCGAGCATTATGGCTGTTTTTAGTGATGATGTCAGAGAAGTAGGACCTCCTTGCATTCCTCAGTTGTAAATTATAATTGTGAAGTTTCTCTTTATAAATGTCATAATGAACCTGGAGGTTTGTTTTTCTCCATCTGCGCTCAGCTTTCCTACACTCTCTTTTTTCTTTTTTCACCAGTGTGGAGTTTCTCCATGGAGACTTTTTCCTTCCAGAGATAACCTTCACCTTAATGGGAGCAATAGTGTCCATTACATTTAACATGTTAGCATTGAAGCTATTGACGAGCTCATTGACTGACCCTCTGGGCAGGTCAGGTGTTAATGGGAAGACCTGGTTAAAAATTGCACTACTGTGTTCAGTTATACACCGTTTTGTGATCACTGTTGTTGATATATTTGTGTGGGCTGAGATTTTACTTTCAAAGAAAACACAGTAATGATCAGACAGGCCCACATCAGACACAGTAACCTTTGAAATGCTCAGGCCTTTGGAGATCAGTAGGTCAAGAGTGTGTCCTCTATTATGTGTGGCCTCTGTTACATGCTGAGTCAGCCCAAAGTTGCCCAGAGTGTTACTCAGGTCTTTAGTCCCTTTGTCCTGAGGGTTGTCCACATGAATGTTAAAATCCCCAGCAATAATTACACAGTCAAAATCAACACAGATCACAGACAGCAGTTCACTGAGGTCATTAAAAAAGTCTGTGCAGTATTTGGGAGGCCTGTAAACATTAAGAAACACAACTTTGGATGGGGCCTTCAGCTGTAAAGCCACATATTCAAAAGACTGAAAACTTCCAGGAGATAGCTGCTTACATTGAAATGATTCATTAAATAAGACAGCAACCCCTCCTCCTCTCCTGCTCGCCCTGACCTCACTGATAAAACTGTAGTTAGGAGGGGTCGTCTCGATGAGAACAGCTCCACTGTTACTTTGGTCCAACCAAGTTTCAGTTAAAAACATAAAATCAAGGCTGTGCTCAGTGATTAAATCATTAATTAAAAATGTTTTCCCAGCTAGAGATCTAATGTTTAATAAAGCCAACTTAAGTGTTTTAGAGGTATTACTTGTCCCCTCGTGTTTGGGAGCAGTCTGTGGCACACAAGGTATGTTTACTATGTTTAAAGATCTTTTAGAGTGCAGCTCTCTGTGTTTTGACCAGGCCACATGTCTCCTGTCACCTAAAAGTACAGAAATTTTAAAACCTTCTAGTAAACAGGGTCCCAGCTTCTCCTGGGAAAAGTCATCACTGCCATAATCCTCACAGCCCGGACCCTTCACACATCACGCATCAGACTGCGGAGACAGGGCATGAAGAGGAACTAAGGGGGGCGAGGCTGGGCAATGTGACTTCGATTGCTCTGTTGAGGGTGGGGCTCGATGGCGAACCTTTGGCCGCTCTGGTGGGGGGTTTATGGGGGACAAAAAGGGATTGGGACGGGGGGTAGATCTGAGCCCAGCATTGACCCGCTCCATCATCTCCTCAGTGAATTTCAGGTGTGGGGAGGAGGGAGAAAGGGAGGGGGAGGAGGGTGATGGCCTGTCAGGGGTTTGGGGGACTGGGGAAGGTCGTGGTCCCTTGTCCTGGTCGTTGGTGTTGTTGAGAGAGTTGGAGGCAAATAGGGACCCCTCTTCTTGCCTTAGATGTCTCTCCTTTCTGAGGCTCTTCCTCAGATGCCATGGATGTCTCTCCTTTCTGAGGCTCTTCCCGGGTGGGGGCAAATGGAGCTCCTCCTCAAGGTTTCTGCTGGGCTTTGTCTGTTCTTGGAGTACTGTTTGTTCCTCTTTATGAGATAACTCCTCGTTTATCTCAGCCTTGGCACCAAGCACGGATGGATGACGTATGGAATAAAACAAGTTGGAGGTGAACAGTTTCACCCCTGACTTGTTAAAATTAAATCCATTTGCTTTGAACAGATGCCTGCGTTCCCAAAAAATATTAAAGTTGTCGATAAAGTGCACTGAGTGGTCAGCACATGCTGATATAAGCCATTTATTCAGTGTAAACAACCTGCTGAATCTCTCGTCTCCTCCTCTGACCGGCGGTACAGGTTCACTGATGAATACAGCTGCATTCAGAGAGTTTACAGTATTTAATAATCCAGTAAAGTCCCGTTTCAGAACCTCCGACTGTTGTTTGGACACATCGTTTGACCCTGTATGCAGAACAATGTTTGTCACAGTTGGATATTCATCTGCAATTTGAAGAATTCTCTCCTTCAGGTTGTTGACCATATCGTTAGGAAAGCAGAGGACTTTAGTGTTCTTACCGCACATCCTTTGTACATCCTTTACGGCAGAGTCACCCACAATCAGAGTTTCAGGCCTAGCCTTTAGCTTTCCCTGTGGCCTTTCACTTTTCAACAGATATTCAGACCTTATTTCGCTGCTTTTAGATGGATGGTTGTCCGATATAGATCCAGGGTCCTTTGATAGTGGAGCAAATCTGTTCTGCAGTTTCACATTCAGTTGTTTTGGAGGTTTGTTGTTAACCTTCCTATTCACGGTTGTCCAGTCCTGTTTCCTCCCGTATATAGGGGTAGAAGAGCTTCTCTGTCTCGTAGGAAGTGAAGGCCAGTCGGTTTCAGAGATTTCAGCTCGCTGTGCCCTGCCTGTGATACGTCCTCCCCTTTCCAGGAGACATGATTTATGTCTTGGTTTTGCACCAAGACAGTCTAAGGGGGGATTATCACTTGAGGATTTATAATAATGCACAGAGTCTACTTTCTTGGTCATGTTATCTGTGCTCCTTAGCTGTGTACTAGCTTGCTCATCGCCATTGTTTTGAATCAAAGGCAAGGTTGTTTCATTTCCACACAGTCCATTTACCTCCACGTTTACTTCTAAGCGATGAATTTTTGTCTCCAGTACTGCAATCTTCTGCAGGAGGCTGTGGTAGTCATCTGTGGAGAGGGAAGGCATCTTGTTGCTAGTTAGCCTAGCGGTTAGCACCTTTCCAGGCTATTGAGGCTGCTCGGTGCCCAGACGCTGTAATCAGGCTTCAGCTGTGTCTAGGCCACAGACACACGGAGCGCTGAGGACAAGGTAACCATAAAATGTTGCTGTTTCTGTTAAGAACACTCTAGTCCTAATGATCTACAAGTGTCCAGAAGTTATCGCAGGTAAGCTCACACGGAAAAAAGGGAAAAAATCAGCATAAAAATCAATAAAAATCAATATAAGAAGCAAAGCATTCAAGAGCAAAGAGATGAAGTGTCCACACTCACAAGTTGCATGAGTGTTGTATGTATCTTTATGTTGTATCTGGCAGTAGGTGTGAGTCTGTCCTCAGGCCCCACTGTGCTGATGGAGAGCGCATATTAATAATATAGCAAAGCTTTGAAGCCCCTCTCTTGTCCTGGGATACTTTATTCTCCACATTTCCTGAAGGAACTCAAACACTCCATGCCTGAGGTCTCAGTCCTGAGGTAGCTCTCTCATGTCTACCCAGCAGCACAGGCCACAGTTCTAAATTATTTAGGTAGCTGTGCTACTGTAGCTATGTGTGTATATTTCTAGGTATTGCTCTCCACCATGTTGTACCTTTCTGCTTCCAGTTTCACATTCAGTTCTTACCTGAGAAACAGCTTCTTCACTCCGCTCCTGCTCTGACGCTGTGAGGTGTTGTGTACATGCGATAGCAGAGAGGGAAATACAGTGAAATAGAGGATATGCAGTGGAGCAGCTTTGCAAAAGGAAGCCAGCTCAAGGACACGTGAAGTCCGGGCAAGAGACAGGTTTTGCGTCTGTCACAACATGACAGCAAGAGAAAAAAGAAAAAGAGAAAAACCAAAAGAAACGGGAGTCGCAACACAGATGGAGGTTTGACTCAGTCATTGGCAGTCTCTCGCCTCCCACTTTCACACGCTGTGAAACCTCATCAAGATTTTATCCCGGTTTTATAGGCAGACTTTGCTGCGAAAACTCAATCTTCCTTCCTCGGAGCGAGTTTTTACTGAATGCGCAGTTCTGATATTACATTTCAAACCTTCACTGATGAACGCAGGATAATAACTCTAAATTAAATTCAGTTTCTACATTGGGCTGGCATTTTGCACACTCAGTCTCCAGATGTTCTTTCCGTGAGCTCTCCTTTGTTCTCATTACACGTAGCGCCAACTGTAAAATGTCTGACTAAAAAAGGAGGTCCTGCTTAATCTAATCACCACACGCACAGCATCCAGGAGGTCAATGACTGCTCGTTCTCTGTAAAAAGTGATACTCTGAATTTACTTTCTACTCTTACGTTATAACTATGCAGTTTTCAAGAGACCTGCAGGTTACTGCAGATCCATTTTAAAAGGTGACGTGAGGTAAATGCAGGCGGTGTTATTTCCCACTAAGCTGCTCCAGATTTCACCCTGTTATTGACAGAGAGATGAAAGCTCCAGAAATCAACCCATTTTCATAACAATATGTATTTATGCACACATTTTTCTTCGTCCCTCGATACTTTCAGTGTGATCTAATAATTCCAAATTTGATTTCCCTGTGGTTCCTTTCTAACTTGTTGTGGCCTGAGGCACAAAAGAAATAGGAGGCAAGAGCACACAGAAGTGGGGCTAGTGCTCCCCAGTGAGCCAAACGATGGGTCTATTTGAGGAGCTATTTCTCTTTCTGTCTGTCAGAGCATCTACACAGGCTGACGAGCTCTGGCCGGAGCACATGTGAGGCAGGAACTGGAGCACTAAAGGGGAAGGGATGATGGTCTTTGGCCAGGCGTGAGGCCAGGACAGAATTAAAAGCAGCGCAGGATGTGAAGCTGTACACTGAGCCGATATCGCACACCGCATGCTGTTTCCTTGTCCCCCCCCCCCCCAATGTGGCCTGATAATTAGACAGGCAGTATGAAGGGCTCTCTGTGTCTGCTGTCGATCACAGACTCTACATAGAGGTTTCATCCTCAGACCAGGCTGCCTCTCCAACTGGTCGCACTCTACTGGGAATGTAGGAGGACAGCCAGCCGCCTCTGACGTTAGAGGACAGAGCAGCAGATGACATGTGCAAATAGGAGTGGGCGGCTGAATGAAGCTTGCATGTGAGTCACAGCGTGCACACATGAGCGAGCTACTTATAATTGCAGGCTTTCAACTTGAGTTCATAATGTGTTCACTCTTTTGATGTCAGCTCTAAAATTGCAGGGGAAACATAGATGGAGAGGATTGAAAACACAGAGAGCCATAATGGCTTCCTAACCTTGGAGAACAAAAGAAACGCAGCAACAGCCTCTTGAGCTCGCAGTTCCTTGGGTTTAGTAGCCAAGGTCAATTACCTCCACCTGAAGAATAAAAAGTATTCTGATACACACTAGCTGCAGCCTGTGGCATGAATTCATCTGTGAGCATGTCCTCAATATCGTCTGTTCTTCTGGGTGATCTGACCAAAACTATGCGATGGAACATGAGAGTGCCATAAACCTGTCTGTCAGATCATTAACATCCAAACCGCTTTCATGAGAAAACTTTATTGGACAAAAAGCTTTGGATAAGACTGCAAGAAAACTTCTATTCATTTTCAGGATATTCCATCGCAGACGGAGTACAAATTGTACAAACCCTTTTTTTGATATGCCGAATGACGTTTTCTGTGGATTTAAATGTTTTTATCACTAATGCATTGAAATGGGACTGCTATTTCTGGAGCTGGTCAAGGTAGAGTTCATTTAAACTAATGGAGCACAGCCTGCAAGCTTGTTCAGGCAAGCTGCACTTTCATGCTCACTCTCCTCACATTATATGCCAAAACACTCCCCACCTAACACTCTGCACTCCCCCTTCTCTTTAGTGGTCTGCGTTATTCTCCCATTTCTCCCTTTGACAGCTCATTGCTGCTGCCCAGCATTGCTGGCTGATCTTTGGTCTTCCCACCACCATGATGATGTTTGCACATCACTCCCCACCTTCCATATGTAATGTGATGAGCTCAGAGTCTATACACCAAACTCTAACTCTATTCTACTTTAGTAATAAAGAATTTCAAATGTGAGTGGTCCGACTGACCTTTAGTAAGTGGGAATAAACTGAAAGTTGAGATTAAAATTAAAACAGACAGAGCACTAAGAATATTTCAATTTTCTTTCAAATCAGCTAATCAGAGCAATCTGTAAAAAACTGTATCATGTACCCATTTTAAATAAAAACAATTTTAAATCTCTTTAAGAAGCCAGTTACTGTCTATAATCTCTGTAGAGGATAATCTTGCTTTGCTAAATAATGCATTAAAAGCTAATAATCTGGCATGTATAAAAACAGATGCGACACACACTGCTGCTACCAGCCTGTCTTCTGCATGGTTAAACAGTGTGATGCTTTTCATAGGGAATCCTGGGACCTCTGACCTAATTTTTGTGACTCTCTCAATGAGCTGTGACATTTTGGCTGTGAACATTTTAGAAAATGAACTCTGACAGGTCAGACAAGAACACAGGTTTCCAGTTGCATTCTGCTCAAAAGCCAATGCCACCCGTCAAGTCAGGTGTATGAGTGTATGAATAGCTCAGTTTTCTTTTCTCGTCATTACCTTCCTGCAGAAGCAGAGGGGAATCAATACTTTCATAGGCAATAGAGGCTTCACCATAACATGGTAGAAAAGAGGTCCAAGTCCATTTATGCAAAATATATTAATATTTTGAGTGCCTTTTTTTTCAAAGATTATAAAATAGGTCGTATTGACTCAGTGATTAAAAACGACCCAACGTTTTATAGGAGGCCATGCAGACTGAGAGTTTATAAAGAGCAGAAGGACGAAATGCCAGTCAGTCCACCTGCAGCTCAGACCAGAATTAATGTTTTCTTAAGAGATGAGCAGCAAAGCTCCACTGAGACCAGGAACAATGAAAGGTCATCATGTGTTAAGGACCAGCCACTGCACAGCCGTGTTATTTCACAAGTGTTTCCGGATCTGCTCTGAGAGAGTCGTTGTTAAGATACGCAGTGCCGTCATTGCAGGTAGAGCTGCTGATTGCTGGCAGGGCTTTTAATAGGTTTCCCTCTGAGGTGCTGAAGCTCATTACTCGTCTCTGTTGCTATAAACCTCCACGCTGTCGTACATCTGTTTTTGAGATCACATCAGTGGAAATGAGAAGGTTTTCATCCACATTTCCATTCATAAATACAAGCTACTTCGCTAATTGGTAGCTCTAAAATAACTTGTGAGATGGCTTCGCATACATTCACCAGTATGCAGAAATGTACACAAACTCGGTGACCCGCTGAAAGCCCATCCCCCGGTTGCTGTTTCTCTTTGCTCAGAAATACCAACTACCAGGCTCAGCCATCTGTGACTCTCTGAACCCACTGACCTTGTGGAAAAGCAAATCCTTGAATTATACTAATGCATTTGGCTGAACCTTTTCCTCCTGAGGATCAGTTATCAGACTCACTGTGCTTAGCTGTGTTTTGGCGCCACTTCCCCTCCATTCAAATCCCTTTACCGCCGTACACGTGCATCTGAGAGAAACGCTCCACTGATCGTTATTTATCCTCATTGGATAAATATATGACTTTCCCTTCCAGGTCCGTACAGTATGTTCATTATGCATGCCATAGTGCTGTTGCCCTTTGCAAATGCGCTTCGCTGTTTCCAGGTGTTGATCTTTGCAAAAGGGAAGCATAATCAGAGGAGTGCGCATAAAGATATTTATCACAGGGGAAGTTGAGAAGGTGTATCTGGAAAAATAACACACAGTCTAACTGTATCACGTTTCACTGACTATATGAAAATACCACAGAGAGGATGGGCTTAACTCTGGCCGCCCAACACAGTTTGAAATCATAAGCAGAGGCTCATTTAACAACTATAACAGGGGAAATTTAGTGCTTTCAGGGAAACGAAAATATATCATTCAAAATCCCAGAGACCTAGAGGAAAGAAGATTAATTGCAGGATAAATTGTTGTAATGCTGAATATCCCTGACTGGCTTAGTTTGTGGCTATACATAATTACCCGCATGGCCTTCAAACTGTTAAACTGAGATCTGCTGAGCAAACAATACTGAGTGGATTTCGCCCTTTGAAAGGTAATGGACCAGGAGAGGGCTCAGGCTAAAATTAGTTACTGTAACGGTGTTTTATCCTGACAATGAGCTTTCTGCCCAAAGTCCACACAACACCTCACCACTGCCTCCCTCCTCCCTGTCACCACTACTCTTTAGGCTGTTGGCAGATTCATTTGCGCTTGACCTAGTTAATGTCTCTGGAGAAATGGAGGAGTAAACACACACATGCAAATGCTCCACTCCAGAAAACCTGGAATTTTCCATTCTTCCACACCCAGTCCACAAGCCAGACCACGGGAGGAACATTTTGGGCATGTGATGCACTGCACGTAACAGCCTGATAACATATTGACAACACCAAGCCTAGTAGTGAGGTCACCTGTAGTAGTGAGGTCATCTTCTGAATTACCTCCAAAATGCATTTGATATTTACTTGATTGTCTCTTGAAAATGTTTAAGGTTTCAATTATTTTAAACTACAGTAGAGTGAAACTGAGGTTCATATTATTCTTCAGGCATGCTAGATTTCATTTGAGTATGCCACTAGTGGGAACTCTTTAAAAGAAAAGTCAAGGTAAAATAAGGAGCGCGTGTATAATATGTGCAATGTAACTGGAGACTAGATTTCCCTGGTAAAACAATTTGATCAAATTAACAATGACTAATAAAATGAGAGCAAAAGCCATCTCAGCTTTTCTTCAGTTGTTTTCTTTTGTTTACTGCCATCATTTCTATCCACCGAAAAGCATCCTGCAGATGGCAGGTCTGGCTGTAAATAAATATGACACCCAACATCTGCCCAATATTTGCATTTTCATGAAAACTGGTCTGATGGGGTTATATTTTCGTGTCCGTATCAAGTAAGCGCTGTTTAATTGTTCCGCCCAGATAACTGCCCATTCTTCTCTTTGATATGCCCATGGAATTATGGGAAATTCAAACGTTTAGCAACTCCAATAACGTGGCTGGCAATATTTTACTTGTGAGTCTGTGTGTCCTCATGGCAAAATCTGGTTCTGGTAACACCCACTGCAGTAGGGACACCTCAACGATATTCACTGCAACAGCACAATAGTTTTGCATCTGTACATTCGCATAGAATAAAATAGATTGTGTTGCAGAGATCAAACTGTAGTTCAAAGTTGTGTGCACTTCTATACATGTGTACTGAGTAAAGAGCTGCAATGTAAAGGGACCAAGGGGTTTATTATCTCCCACAAATCTGTCAACTACGGTGTCAGAAAATTGGTGTTTATTAAGTGTTGGGTTAAAATGGACTGATTCTTTTATAGTGCATTTCTACTTGATCACATGCCTCATTCATCCAAGCAATTTTTCTTTGCCCGAGTGCTTTCTATCTAACATTCCCACTCTGCTAAACTCATGGGAAAGCAATTTAAGACTCAGTATCTTGCACAACAATACTTTGGCATGCAGATGGGAGCAGCCAAGGATTAAACTACTAGCCTTCCGATTAATAGATGATCTGCTCTACCTAATGGGCTACAGACACCCCATAAAATAAAAGCACAAGATTTGGTGTGACTAGTCCTAATCTCAGCGCTACAATGTCAGCGCTTACTTTTATACTAGTTCTGAGCTGTTGTTATTATTGTTAAATACAATAGCAGGAAAAACACAAATAGCTCAGTAAGTCATAATGGTGTCACAGTGAGCCGGCATAAACAATACTGGGACACTAAAAATGATGCACAGCAATAACTTTCTTATGTGAAATGTAAAACGATCTAACATACACACTTACAAAACACTTTAATATATACATACTAGTATCCAGTAGCACTGAGTTGAGATTTTATGTGCATCAAATAACAAGATGAAAAATTTATAAGCTGTAAAATTTAGACTCTGTGCTTATGTGCTTGTGTACGCTGCCTCTCTCTATCTGTCATTACTAATGCAGATGCCTGATTTGATCTGATTTAACCTGTGCTTTACCTGCAACGACTGTTTTTGTGTTCTGTTATAATGCATCACTGCGTCTCTTAATTTAGAAATAATTATCTGTAGACTGTAGTCTTCAGCTAAAATCCATTGTATGGGCACAGAAGACAGGAAAGACTGACAAATGGATACAGTGCAAACTCTTATGTGGATAAATTAAGGTTCTGGGGGTCATAAGAACTTTTTAAAGTAAACACTGAGTCACGGGCATGGAGATTTAGTCTAAAGAAAAATGTCACCCTGTTCGCTATCTGCTGCAACTGGCAGCTAAAAATTGCCATCTGGCTCATTCAGCACACTCTTGAGTATATTTCTTGAGTGTTACTGCTTTCTGAAGCACATAATGTGTTAACAGAAAAAAAAAAACAGTGGCACACTGCAGCTTACATCATCGCTTCTGGTAATAAGCCATGTGCAGTCTATTTTTAAGAAGATTCACAAACTTCTGCATTTTTGCATTTGCAGTTAACAAATTGAAACATGCCAAACATCACTGTTTGTGTGGCACTACAATGTTAAACTTCACATGGAACAAGGATGCTACTGAGCATGTGTGCTATTGTGGGGTAAACAGGATGAGGAAATGGGCTTTGAGATGAAGTCTGGCTGGAAGATCACTGAAGGAATTACAACAGGGGTGTGAAAGTGTCAGAAATGGCAGTGAGGGGGCTGGAACAAGATTCACAAACTGTGTACAGAACGATAGGAGGTATGTGTGAGTGAGAGAGAAAGCTGAGGACAGGAGACTGCAAGAGTGTCACGTGTATGCCAGAATAAGCATAGAGTGCTGCAATCTCTGGACACAGTGGCAGCAAGTCAGGCCCTCAGTCCCTCAGGTTCCTCATGCTCCTTCCACATGTATGGGTGATCGTGGCTCAAAGAGTTGGCAGTTCGTTTTGTAACCAGAAGGTTGCCGGTTCGAGCCCCAGCTTGGACAGTCTCGGTTGTTGTGTCCTTGGGCAAGACACTTCACCTACCGCCTACTGATAATGACCTGAGGGGCCGATGACGCGATATGGCAGCCTCGCTTCTGTCAGTCTGCCCCAGGGCAGCTGTGGCTACAACTGTAGCTGGCCTCCACCAGTGTGTGAATGAATAGTGGAATTGTAAAGCGCTATATAAATGCAATCTATTATTATTATGTAGTTTTCGTAGCGTCCACACTTTCGTCACCCCTCCTCTTGCTTGCCTTATCTAACCTTGTCCTCTTTAAGATTTGCGCTCTAGCTGTCTTGACAATTTCCTGCCTCGTGTAAACTGCTAACACGAATCAGAAGCATTTTGTTGCTGTAACTCGGGCTTATTTTCACTCCACTGATAAATTTTTGTCTATGACGCTACAAGAATGACTTCAGCTTTGCATGTATACATATACTACAGTACCATGCAAAAGTTTGGAGTCCTCCCTAATTTCTTTATATTTAGCTGTCCAGACTTCTTGAATGAGATTCAAAGCTCTTCTTTGAATGTTGGCTGCCTTTCATTCAGTTCTCTGTCTAGATGATCCCACAGTGCTTCGATAATGTTGAGGTCCAGACTCTGGAACTCAACATTACTGGTCCAGTAGGTACCTCTTGGCTAAGTATAGCTCTGGACCCCTGACTGAAATGCAACCACAAACCATGACAGAGCCTCCACCGTGTTTTACAATTGACTGTAAATGCTCACTGTTGTACCTCTCTCCTGACTTCCTCCACACATGTGGATGTTTTGAACTAAAACTGCATCTCCATAAGAACTGCTGCCACTGGCTTCAGTCTAGTTCTTGTGTAATTTGGCATAACTCAGCCTTTTCCCCCTGTTTCCATTTCCTAATATTGGCTTTTTGTCAACCATATTGAGACCATTTCTGATGAGACTTCAGTGAACAGTAGATGGATTAACTGAGGGGCCAGATGCATTTCTCAAGTCTTTTGTCAGCTAAATTTGCTTGTTTTATTCCCTGTTTGTTTAGTAAATGACTTTCAGATACTGGTTATCTACTGTATATAGGTTTTTTTTTAATTTTTTGAGCCTGTTACTTCTTCTTTTGTCCTCAGTTGTTTTAAAGACACTCACCTAATCACTCTTTGGAAATCATCTTGATGGTGCAAAAATACTATTTTATGCCCATCAGAGTCAACTAAAAAATGAGAAAAAAAAAGTTTTGTGACAGGTTGCTGGTAAAAATGCCCAAGATTGAATTTAAAATGGGTTCTTTGCTAAATTGTCTGTTGTGGGAAGACTCAACACAGGTTCATCCCTTTAGTTAGGTGACGTTTTCATGCTTCAATGATTCATAGATCAATGTTAAGTGGTTAAAAAATACATTCCACTAAAAATGATCAGGTACAAGGACTGGACTGAAAATGAGTTGAAAAGAAGAAAATGTACAAAGAAAAACTTTGACAGATAGAGAGAGCTATTGCTCAAAGCCGCTTTTAAAATTTAAGTCTTGCTCCTCAGAACCAAAACATAAGCAAATGAGGAGGTGACTCAAGACTTCTGCACAGTACTGTACATATATACTCCACATTTTGAGTGCACATGAGCTTGATGCAGACTAACTTTACTGTTATGTTGTTGGCATTTGAAAGCCATTACACAAACTCTTTTATGACCATGCATTAGAGCAGGTCCAGCAGGTGCCCCTTGGCTAAGTATAGGGTGCAGTCACTGCTTAAATGTGCCATCTTGTTGTTTCTGTTACAAAGAAGCTGATGGAGGAGAGTAGGAGTGTAACACCCCTCTGTAGCCCTCTGAATCTCAGCACTACTCCTCCTCAGAAGAAGAAGACTGGAGAGATGCCAGGTACTTTTTTTTCCCACTTTAAAAGGTTGGGATGACATCCAAACAAAAGAGCACAAGTCCTAATGTGGGCCTCACAATGTTATGCAACTATATTACTGCAGCAGCAGCATAATAAAAAAAATATACATAAGGCAAGTTGAAGCTTTTCTGTTCCTATTGGTGAGCAAAACACAAACCTCACTCCTGGGGCACGGCCAAGGACACGTGTTAGCCACAAACAACCCCTGCTATTAAAGGTTTGTTCTGTGTGGAAATTTCAGCCTGACTCTTCAACCACACTGTAGAGCACTCTGAATGGGTGACTAATGCATGTGTGCTACTCTGCTACACCAGGGAGTTGTGACAATGAGATCCTGCTTCCTGTGACTCCATTTCAGCTCATACGAGCAATATATTACCGACATTAAACGTAACTAAATCACACTGGCTTAATGGTTGAAGAAGACCGTTCAAGGAATTAAATGCTCAAATCCACCATGGCATTGTCCAAAGTAACCCCTGAAGTATGCTTCCACAGCTACATATTTAAAAAGCCTTCTCACTAATCATTCGCATAATGAGAAATGTAATAAAATCTTTGCTTTGCTGTTTAACAGCCAGCGCATAGACTTTAACACATTCTTAATGGCTAATTTCTAAGTGTCGTAATGTAATGGAGGAAGCTGTAATTGATTCTTTAATTACCTGATATTCCTATAACGGCATTTGACAACTGACATGGCTGTTCTATATCCCCTGTTTAAATGGCTATATCTTTAATTCATTAAGACAAATACAAGCAGTATTGTGTTTATGTTTCCTCAATAGTTAAATATTGATCAAAAAATTCATGTTAATTATTTATAATTAACTGTAGGATGTTCAAAAATAATTATATGGGGCACAGAGACTAAAATAGAATAAAAAAGCTAAACCTTGACTGATTAAGGCAAAGTTCACAAAGTCCAACAAAGGAGTGACACAAGCTAGGAATTCAGAACTGAAGTGTAAGAAACAAGTGGTTGACAACAACAGGATGATCTGACAAAGGGTAAAGGGAGGGATGCACCCAAGGCCAGGACACACAGTCACACAGTTAATGTTAACATGGTGCTCATATTAACACAGAGTCGCTAAACACAAAGAGCCCCCTTAGGACATTCCCGGTCGTTAAGTGATGACGTGAGGAATCCTACTTCCGGGCCTAAAGTAGTCTGCGTTTAATATGGCTTTTGTATTGTTAACATGTTTAATGTTATGTATTTTCTTCTATTTAATCTCAAAAAGCTCCTAAAACAGTCATTGACCACTGTTGACCTCCCCCTGCTTTTATTACCGCTAATCATTTATTTAAGCTCAGTTTTTAAAACCTTAGGATGTAACTACAGCCCAGCCCTTGCAGCAGTATATGAACGACTAACCTCGTATTGTGGATGGATTATCTCAGTTGTTCTCCTGGCTGAAGTTTGGTCCTTTTACAGCATCCTGCCATGCGATTACATTTGTTCCTGACCACCGAGAACACTCACGTTAACTTTTATCAAGTGGAAAAAAAGTTAGCTTGTTTATATTAAGCTAACATAGCTGTGTCGCTAGCGGTCACGTAGCACATCATTATATACCAGCTAGCCAAACTTCAGTAACCCTACAAACGTCACTGCTGTTTAGTTTTCTGTCTTCATTTATGTTGGAAGTGATAACATAGCTGTACATTTTAATTTGTTTCCAAAACCCCGCAGTCAGGACATGCTATATTATATTTAGATAGAAGCTAGCGAGCTAACTTCCTGCTAACTTCTAACTCCGTTAAATGTCATAAATTCCGTTTTCATGGATGCCTGGATGGTAAACTCAATTGTTACAGCTGGTAGAGCAGAACGCTGATCATTTTATTAAAGATGAAAGACTTCAGACAGTTTTTCAATTCTCAGTAATGCCATAGTGATCGTTTGATATATGGACCTTGTTACGAAATCAGGTTCACCCCGGTTCTTTTATTCATCGAAACTTCCAGAGACGGCACCGGAACTCAGTAGTTATTTCACAAAACCTTTATTCATCGTTATTCATTTTCATTTAAGCATGCACTTCTAGAAGGGAAGACGTGAGTGCACTCATGTGCCTATGTGAGTGCACATGAGTGAGTGTGCGTGTGGATGTGTGTGCATGACAGTTAAAACACTGTGGGTGTAGGTGACTCCCTAGAGGTCATAAAACCCATCTCCCTTCCAGACCACAGTTATCCAGTTACAAATGTTGAGACCTCCACCCAAACATTCTCTGGGGAATTTCCACTCAGCATTAACTCCTCTCTGTTTTACTTTCACAGTTCAACTAGGGAGGGTCTCCTATACTCTACTCCTAAGTTCATGACACAATCAGGCCTTTATTACCAGAGGTGTGGACTCGAGTCACATGACTTGGACTCGAGTCAGACTCGAGTCATTAATTTTATGACTTTAGACTTGACTTGAAAAAATGTTCTAAGACTTGTGACTTGACTTGGACTTTTACACCAATGACTTGAGACTTGAATTGGACTTGAACCGGTTTACTTGAAAAGACTTGATATTTTACCCCAAATATAAAATTTAACATGCATATTATATAGAGATTGAAAATGTGAGGTCATTCACGGGTAGAACCGCAAAGGATTCTGGGAACTCGTGGCAAGCGGTACTAGCGCACGCAGGCTTTCAATTAAAATCAGTTATACAGCGATAAAAAGAAACACAAAAATGTCAAGAAGCTGTTGTATTATTAACTGCAATAGCCGGTCGCATGACAGCCACGGGAAGCCGACGGGTAAAGAGATCGGTTGTTATCGGATTACGTCGTTGAAGAGAAATTGTTCGAGCCATGTTTCCGAAGTAACAAAGACGCGACGGATGGCCTGGATTGCAGCCATTCAAAGACCAAATATAACGTCCCAGAACACTCCAGCTCACAGGTTAGTCTGCTCCAAGCATTTACACGAAGGTCAGTGTTTTTTAGTAGTTAATACGTCATTTTCATAACATAATTAGTGATATAGGTTACAAGCAAGTCTGGCGCTGAACAGAAATTGTCGTGCTATGCTCCTTTATTTATTGTGCATAAATAGTGAATTGTCCTGACACAATATTGCGTTTCGCTTCTGTTATTATGGTAC
Source organism: Maylandia zebra (assembly GCF_041146795.1). NCBI lineage: Eukaryota > Metazoa > Chordata > Actinopteri > Cichliformes > Cichlidae > Maylandia > Maylandia zebra. Next base: position 14,208,193 of record NC_135173.1, on the reverse strand, counting down.
ATTGACAAAAACATATACTTTTATTCACAGGATAAAACAGGTTTTTTGTATCACTAATTGCCCAGTGCGATTACAGACTGCGGTAAAGTGAGCCGTCATTTGTGAGCCGCGGTCAAGCCAGCCGCCTCCTATCCGCGCGGTGATTACAGCATACAATATTATTGTCACTGCTACATTTCTGTAACGCTACCAGAAATTATTTCCACTACTAATTAATTACCGTTGAGCTCAAAGGTTATATTAATAAACGGTTAACGAATGTGTATTTATGACGACAATTTGTGAGACTGGTAAACTTATGATACGTACGATGGTCTTTCGTTCTACACGGTGCATTTCAAGGTCCTGCACCCATCCGTCGGTAAACTGTACCTGGGCTTGTTGCAGTGACCTGAAGTTACTAAACTTCATGAGTGTATGCACTCACTCCAAGAACCGTATAATTATAAATATGCATATAAATATGCTAAGATGAGATAGCTGACTTCATCTAACTAGCAAATGTTGTCCAGGCTACGTTGGTGATACAGTTTTTTTTAATGTGTATGATATTTTTGTCATGCGATTTTAAAGCCAGTCCTACAACCGCATCCAAGAATAACATGCAGCTTATCTCAGAACTGTCGGTGAAAATTATTCTTGGAGCTAGGTTTAATTGAGCTGCATTTTAAAGAGGTGCAATTTCACAATTTGTGTATATTTTCTAAGTTCACTATTTTGTCATGTGTTGAGAAAAACACAGATTTTAAAATTACATGGTCTAATATTTACATTTAGCATAACTGCAACATTATTTTTTCGTTTTTTTTTTTAAAGACTCGAAAGGACTTGAAATTCAAAGTTTCAGACTTGTGACTTGACTCGGACTTTTACACCAGTGACTTGAGACTCGACTCTGACTTGCCTGACATTACTTGAGACTTGACTTGAGACTTGAGGATAAAGACTTGAGACTTACTTGAGACTTGCAAAACAATGACTTGGTCCCACCTCTGTTTATTACATTGAGGGCAGTGTCAGTGTCTCTGCAATAATTCTAGATTCTATGTTAACACATTTCTCAACTCTAAAACAGGCTACACATAATTCTACATTCTATGTTAACACATTTCTAAACTCTAAATCAGCTAAGCATTTCTACAACCTGCAGCGGAGTTTAGGCCCAGACACGGCTAGTGAAGTCAGACTTAACGACCGGATTCCACGGAGTGCTTGACATTGTGTTTGTGTCACCTTTTGTTTTACTTTTGCACGTGTGAACCTTGATCTCATCGCCTGACCAGTCCCTTTGACCCTTTATCTTTTGTCACTGTTGTCTTATTCTTTCATTCTGGCACCCCACGATCCCCTTTATCAGAACCTTTTATTCTCTGTATTTAAATGATAAAACCCACTGTTTTCTGTTGGACATCCCCTTCTTATCTCTAGTATTCTTGTAGTAGCTAGTCCTGTGTTGGCTAACCTTCAAGACGCACTCTCTTGGCTGGTAAACCCACTGTGTACCAAAGTACTTAAGCCTAGATTAACCCTTGATTATACTTCCTGCATCTGCAAGGCCATTAGGGCCCACTAGGGTCTGCTTTCGTAATCAGCATTCACATGCGTGGCTGTTTTGTTTGTGACCTAAATGGGAATTTACATAACAATGGCCAATAAGACTTTGCATTGCATTACATTACAATTATTGTAATTTAAATTCTAAAGTCACAAAAAATGTATGTGGAGCTCCCAAGAGCTCATCGTCTGATGACAAAAGTCACTCGAACCCTAGAGGGCTTGGGGACATTGAAAGCTTTCAATGAAATCCTGAGGAACTACACTTGAGTCAGATTGCTTAATAATCCAGCAGTAATTGTTTTTATCATTTAAACTGATATTTCACATCTCTGAAAAGACACATGCTGCTGTCAGAAGAGGCCTGTGAGGAGATTTGGGGTCGAAACTCATTGCTATGAAAGAGCTATGATCCTCCAAGTGAGGTTAGATACTTTGCTACAAAGAAATTATCAGCCCATATCGCATCACTTCTAGTTAGGATCTTGCACTAAAACGCCCACATGATGATTCCATAAAAGTGGCAGCAGCGGGAGCGTGGGCAGCTCTACGTTGGACATAAATTTGGCGGCTAGCCTGTTGTCACTCGTCTCATCAGCTCTCCACAGGGAGCCTCAAATACAGAATTGGTCAACCTATGTAATGGAAGTCCAATTATGTGCTTTATTTGTTTTGTTTTGTCATCACAACCCACAGATACATCTTTTAACAACAGTAGACGAGTGTGAACAGAGTTGTCAAAGCTTTTGCCGGGTAACTTTTTTTGGACTCGTGTTTTTTTTTAATCTCTCAAAAATCCCCTTACATAACCCTAACCTTCACATTAAGATTATAGGCTATTACGCTGCTGCTACTAACTCACAATATTACATCATCTGGAATCAATATGGCTGCATGGCAAAAAAAGCTGTAGTAACAATGAATCACAGGAGGCTAATATTTTTAGGTCTTTTTTTGACGTGGAACCCGATACTTTAAAGATCGTTTCTCTGAGGTGTAAACTGGCCAAAGTTCCAACCTAGTGCAGGAATTATTCAATGCTTGTGGTGAGCTCACAGTGCTCTGCATCATGTGTAGCCCTCCTCATCTGTGCTTGGAGAACGCAGGCTGGAGCACTTACATAACCTAGTTAAAATATACCCCAGTCACATGTAACATTCAGCCCTGCAGATAGATATCCCACTGTCGCTTGAGCTGCTCTGGCAGCCGTTCAGACACTAGAGAGAGTATAAACATGCACGCACGCACACACACATACATAAAATATTTGTCAGTGGTTTGCTGCCAGACATTCTCAACTGCCTGCATGTGAACTGTCTGTGTGGAAAATGGTCAGGGAGCTTTTTCTCTGGATGAAGCACATGTGACTGAAGTTGGAAGAGGGAGAAGGTGCAAAAGGAAGAGGGAGGGTGTATGACGGGGCGCCGGAAGTCCAACCCTTTAAAGCAACAAAAATGCAATGAGTATCACTCTGACTGCATAACCTCTAATATCAAATCTAAATGCGATTGGCTGCGCATACAACTGACACCCCACCCCGCTGCAGCGTGCCCACAGTACATGCAGTTACTCTTCTAGTGTGTGGGTGGGGTTTATTTGTAGAAGTAGCATTTACTGTAACAGGATGACATATCTGGAGGAGTAATATGCTACACTAGGGAGAAGTGGAAGACATATTTTCTAACCAAGATTAAAGCTAAACAGGGTCCAGACATGGTGAAGGATTGCCCAGATTCAGATTAAAGTCTAAAGCAATTTCAGGCATTCTGTTATTGTCACGTGGAACATCTGTGAAGATCACTGTAAAAAACATAAGCAGAGAACGGGATCCAAGTCACAAAGTTCATCTTCAGCTAGATTGATGGGAAAATTAGGTTTTATTCCTCAAAGCTGAAATGCTCAATTGGTGGCTGAGACTTGAGGGAGGTAGTCCAAGGCTTTGCAAACATTACAGGAAAAAAAGTTATGTAATCCTGTTATTACAAGTCTATGAATCACTGCAAGGACCCAATATTTTGTACCGATGTCAATTATGTGCAGCCAGAGGACGTTTTTAATGTCTGGTACACCTTTGTGTTTACATTTGTGTTCCCTGCAGCAGCTTTAGTTGTCGTTAACACAGTTATGGACATTCCTGTCGGTTTTCTCCTCCATCTGAGCTCCAAACCAAAACCTGTCCCTAAGTCGCACTCCTGCTATTAGTGGTGAGCAGGCATAACGTGAACAATGGTGTGGGAAGTCTGTTGTTTGCCGTCCCAATTTAAAGAAACCATGCATGTGTGTGTCACCATAGGTCAGGTTTTGAGTTTGGGAAAGCATATGGAGCAAAGCCAGGGTACACCCAGCTGAGTCATATACACAGTTCACACGACAGATGTTGATATAACAGACACAAACGCAAATACGCTCCCGTGCAAATGGCACCCAAACACTCTCACATGTATGCCTGCGTCCCCTTGCAGCATATTTACCGGTAAGGCCACAGTCTCTCTCATTCCCTCACTTTATGCAAGTGTAACACGGGTCAGTTTAGGTTATTGGCTAGTGCTTTTGATGGCAAGTCATTCCATTAGACATGTGACGCTGCCTGAAAATGAGAAACAGATTTTACAATACCGTAAATCGTGCACACATGTACTTGAGTTCAGAGCTGCCTTTAGTCCATAGGGTGAGGTGCGGTTGATGCTCCCCACGCACACGTGCTGCGTCTTTATTTTTTATTTTTTCGAGAAGACAGGGTTAGACAGGGACAGATGTTCAGCGTATGCCCTATAATAAAGTGGGTGTGAGTCTCTGATTGGTCTTTTATTTTTTATGAATGAGAGCGGGAGAAATCCAGTCTCTGTGGGATATGTTTTCAGCCTGCCTCTCTGACAAATTGAAAATCGCAGTGCCAGTTTGTGTCATGTGACTCATCTTGGATCCTGACAGGAAAACGCACAGATAAAAAGAGTTCCCTTTTGTGAACAGACTGCAAATTGCTGCTGTTGTTCTTTATGCGAATGACAGATTGTGAAAATTGGAGAACGGCTCCGTAGAATTGGATTCGTGTTAAACACTTAAGCATTCCTGGCGAGTACACAAAATACTGAAACATTCACGACAATCTGTGGCTAAGGTTTCTATATGTATGATGCCATGCGTGCGTGGTTCAGAATGCTGAATGTATGAGCCCAATAAAAGCTCTTTGAACATCAAATGCATGCAGATATGTCTGTTTCCTGTGCTTTGAGGTGAATGGGATATATATTTCACAGTGACAGCCTCTAAGACAAATAAGGGAAATGAGAGTTTGCTGGAAAGCTGTAGGAAGCTCTCTGTCGTCACAAAGTCTGGGGTCACCAGGGGATCAGAGCCTGGGGAGCAGAACAACAACAAGCTGTTTGTGGGATGTGTGAGAGACCGCTGTGACTTAGAGGACAATTAAAATTCAAAATGAATCTCTAACCATGCCAGTAGGTGTGTCACCTTGACTGGTTTCAGAATGCATTCTTCACAGCAGGATGTGATTACAGGCTCATCCGTAGAGAGCAAAGCTAGTGTTTGCTGGTGCCCTCATCCTGCCTGATCTTCATTGTGACGGCAGCACATAAAGCAAAAGTAGCCACATATGCTACTCTATGATCACTTGACCACAAATTGCCTTTTCAATCTAATTACAATGGTACAAGCTCATTATAGAAGGCAAAGATGACAGTCCAAGAAGTCCTTCTGCATTATATCTCAGACAGATTTGCACCCGGTTGTTAAAACTGTCTGGGCAGCGTCCTCGGCTCTGTAAACATCTCGCGGAGCCTTTTCGCATGTGACCTGTTTACTCTGGAGAGAGAAGGGGGGGAAATGTTTTGTTTCAAATCCTGTCTATCCGCATTGTCAACTGAGGGAGATGAGGAGACCAGGCCGTTTGTGCTTTTTGGGTGGGCGTCTCCCGGGCGCACGTGATCTCTCTCCCCGCCCCCCACCACTGTTTGCTGTGAAAGGGTTCGTGACTCACTGGCTCCAAGCTCAGGATTCTTGTCTGGCCTCTGACAGAGGGCACTTAATCCTACTCTCTCATGCAGTCAAACAGAGGTCCTATGAGTCATCAGTTTTACCATCATTGTGCCTAGAAAAAAATAAATTATAAATTTAAAAAAAATACAGAGCTATGGTCAAGAAGAAGCAGCTTTGCGTGTGGAAAAGTGGTTCTGGTTTCGTGTATTTACCTTCTCAAGAAAAGCAAAATGAAACAATTAATGACTAATTCCACTAATGATTCATCTTAATGCATTATTTACTTAGTCACTCACAACTTGGAGACATCTTATGTAATGTCTTGTGGTATGCAGAAAGCATTCATGTACTTACACAAGTACTGTATAGTTTCGCAGCAGGTACTTTCTCTCGTCTATTTCTCCTCTATTTTCTAAAAGCTAGTTACTTTGCAGGTCATTCAAATTAAGCGTGTTATCATTTTATAACGTTAAACGATAACAAAGTAGCCTTATATTACAGATTTAAATGTCAGAAATGACCTAATAATATATATTACATGGACAGAATCTTTCTTATAATAAATACATGTGAATCGATCTTACCAGTTGCCCTTTACTTTCTCCCCCCCCCACTCACCACACCACCACCATTAGCAAACATATTTTAAATGTGCAAAAATAAGTGCCTGCTACACTCTACCGAAGTGTCCTTGGGCAAACTCATTAACTCTCACACTTGTTCCTGAAATTGCTGACTGCGTCTTTAGCAGTGCCGCTCAGCTTACTGACATGCCTCAAGTCAAGCATCATCATCCAGATGATATAATGCCCAAGAATGCCTGTAGAATGACCACAGCCAGCCCTGGCTTGACTTTTCACCCAGCTGCTGAAATGAAACCGATCCGCGTGTCCACGTGTTTGTGTCATTTCCATGTCATTTGCATATGTAAACCGGCCTCGCCTATTGCTCCGCGACTGCACTGAACGGAGGAGCCGATTGGACAGTCGGAGCCGCTCGAGGAGCAAATGGGAGCGCATGCTCCTGCTAGTCCCGCCCTCCCAGACACGTTGCCTTGGGAGAAGCAACACGGGCCGATCACTGGATGTTCTGCCTCCTCTCTCTCACGCCGCACGTCCAGCACATCAGCTGCTCTCTGCCTACAGTCCTACTGGATTTACCGCTAAACAAAGGAAGAACGACCAGCCGCTCCATCCTGAGAAGGTAGGCACCCATGCTCATCTCCTTTTAATGCCCAGAGCCTCCCGATAAATATCACTTACTTTGTGTTTCTGAGGGGACTAAGCGATATCCTAGTAATATTATTATTTTAAATCATCCAGAGGCATTTCACACAGACAACCTGGTCAGAAAAACAAAGAGTTTGCGGTTGTGTTTAGTGCTGCGATATGGTAGCCTTCCCGTGACAGGGACTGGTATTCCTGTTTCATTTCTTTCTTTATTGTTTAAATATATATATTTATATTTTACAAATTCAGCATGCTGCCAAATTTACTGAGACTGATGAGGAAGTATATTGTGTCTGTTACCCAACTGATGTGAAACCCGCATTTAGGCGGACAGATCAGACCTGCCACCTTATCTTCCTATGCGCGTTTTCTCTGGCGAGAGATAACGACGTGTGAATATCGGAAATATTCTCTTATATTTCAAGCATATCGGCGTACGTGTTAAGCGCTGGGCATCTCTATTCAGGTGCCCCACCTACACAGGTAGATGTAGACGTCGAGGTCGCGGAAGCTAACTGGTATATATATATTTTTAAATTGCTTTATGGGACCACCTTTCCTTTGATTCAGAAATCCACGGTGTTAGCTGTTATCAGTACCTCCTACTGCTATTTAAAGTGTTATTAGAATATAACTGTAGGCCTATATGAGCATGCAAAGGCCCAGGGCAAGTGAATATTTAGTAAGCTCGCCATGTGTATGCTGTTTTTATCACAGAAAGAAATTAGTAGTAGCGTGGAGCTAGTCATGGCACATATATGTTGATATATTTTCTCAGTGCTATTGGATTCATTTAGAGTTAGTATATTAATAAGAAGGGCGACTTTTATACAATTATAGAGAGAAATTAGATTTTCTTTTTGCTACTGCAGTGTCTGTGCATGTTTTGTGTTGTGTAATACAGTATTACACAACACAAAACAGACTGACATTGCAGTAGCTTGGAATTAGATTCAAGATTCTTTGGGACTTTGCTGAATCTCTTCTATGGCGCTCAATACTCACGTGCTCCTGTAAATCATTGCTTTGATTTAGAGCAATGATGATGTATATGTTTTGCGTTTTATTCAGTATATCAGTAAATGTCCGCTCCACCCCTCCTCTGTAACAATAAGATCAGAAGGCGACAAAGAATCAGGGAGCAATTAACCCCTCTACCCTCAAATTTTACAGGAAGCAAGAGACATGGCAGTCCTTAACTCTGGAAATCCTAAAATGATCTCTGTGCTGAAAATGCTGTTCTCACTTCCCCTCTTGTAATAAACACAGAGGGAATATACTGCAATTAAGCCTCCGTGAAGAGCCTTTAGTTGGATTTTCTTTTTTATTCAGAAGGCGTTCATTGCTGAAGAACGCTTCCCATTTTCTTAAATCTCTTTTTTCACCCCACAAGTGTCACTTGTGTTGATGGGAGGTCTGCGGTTCGTCGAACTACTAGTCGTCATGGTGGCAGACCTCTGCCCCTTTGAATAAGCAAGCGAACGAAGTGCATGAATGAATGTGGTGGTAGCAGCTGGCAGGCCAGCTGACAGAAGCGGACTGAGGGTGGTGGGGGGGATAGTCAGGGTAGCAATTGTGAAATTTAGAAATGTGTTTGTTTGTGATGTGAAGACGCTTGAGGGTTGCAGTGAAAAAAATTTGGAGGGACAAATGACGTGAGCCTCCCACCCACCACCCTCCGAGTATTGGATGGGGCACGGGACCGTTTGCTGTTTGCTTTTGATGGTGGCTGGCCTGTGTTTACTGGCTCAGGTGTTGCATCTGCAAAACAAACAGGTCATTGTGGTCCCAACAACTGTTATCTCACTGCCACCATCTGCTCCGAGTACACTGCTGTCCCTCCTCTGTCTTTATTGTTATTTCTGCTTGGCTGGAGTTTTTTTGTTCTTTCTTGACTTTTTGCTCGAGAACACTACATTTGATTATTTTGGCTAAAGGCCTTGATGTAGTTAATTTTTAATTTACTGTTTCTCGTCTCCGCATCTGTTATCGCTGCTCCCTTTAATATGTTTCGTGTTGTTGCAATGTAATAACGGTGAGTTTCTCTTTGTCAGGTCGGTGATGGTCAGTGCTATTTAGACCCTGCAGCTGAGGATGTCTGCTACAGATTCGGACAACTCCATTGACTGGCTGGCTAGCGACAATGAGGATAATGAGAACGAGCAGGAGCCTGACTGTACCAGAAAGCACAGCCAGACAGAAGCTCCTTTATCCCCCTGTGCCTCTTCGCACCTGGGCCCGACTGACAGCAGCTGCCGCTGGAGCAGCGACTTGAAGGAGGGCGACGGTAACTGGAGCGGGGTCAGGGAGGTCTCCAGCCGGGGATCTCCCGGCTGCATGGAAAAATGGGACAGAGACACCGCCACTGGACTGTGTAAAACACAGCAAGGAGAAAGAATGAATGGCAACAACACTCAGCAGGCACTGAAGAGACCCCGCGGCTCTACAGAGGACGAATGCAAAGAACGGCAGCTCATTGCCAACATGTCAGAGAAAGAGAGAATTTTTAGCAGCAAGGTGAGCGCCTCTGTGGTTCATGTGTGCTTTCCACAGACAGTGGTTGACAGTTTCAGCAAAACTAGCGCGTACCCTGTCACCCAGACTGATTCCCGTAGTGGTTTTACAGAGTGCTTCCTGCATGACATTTCCAGTAAAAATGACCTTCCCCTATTTGCTATCCGTTTCTAAAGAACTAGACTTTTTCTGTCTTAAGTCAAACAAAGCTAGTTAGTCATGGAAAGTTGTTGTCAATTAATATAACAAAATGAACTGGGGGGAGGCTGATTTATTATGAGCTTATCAGAAAAGGTTTTTAAGTTGTTTTATTACCCACTAACACTAATAAATCTGTTATTATTTTCAGTGCATGGAGTTACAATGCTACATTCATCCATTGTCATCAATCTTGAATGGCCTTCGTTCAGGGAGATACAAAGAAAGTAAGTCAGCATTTAATATGTCTTCTGCTTCACACACAAGATATTAACCTGATTGAACACAAAATGTCTTAGTTGAGTCTGTTTTTCACGGTCTCTTTTGTCTCAGAAAGAAAAAAACAATAGAGCGCATAGACTACGCAAGTCTTTGTGGAATAGGTGTCCTTGAGATATGAGCGCGAGACGTCTGAAACATGCATTGTCGTAGGACTGTCATCTAACCACAAGCATTCCTTGTATATGTGCGCATGTGTGTGTAAAGTGATGCAGTTCTTGAGTCAGATAGGCATTATGAGGATCTCTGAAAGAGAGCACCGTGTTCAGGCGGGCGCAAAAACTGCTTAGTTTGGGATCTTAGTCAAACCCGAACCTTGTGTGACCCAGCACTTCCTGGCCACAGAAGCAGGGAGTCTGTTCCTTCACACACACATTTCACACTACCCATCTGCTGAACAGACTCAGCCCTGCTGTCAACACAGTTCATGTGGCTCATGCTACAACTTTCTTCTTGCCAGGACTCAGCAGTTTCCAGGAGAGTGTCGCCATGGACCGGATTCAGAGGATCATGGGTGTTCTGCAGAACCCCTACATGGGGTAGGTGACCCACATTCTGCCCTACATGAAACAATGATAATCGGTACTTTGACATAAATGTGTCAGCGTAGAAAATCTGTGTGCTCTTTTCACTTGTGGTTTCAAACCCGTGTGAGAACCACAGTGCATCCCCCAGCATACATATACAAGGGCTACCCAATACTGCTTGCTATCTGTGGGTCGAAGTGGTCTCCGTTATGTTTCTGACACATGGCTCACAGCAGGTTGCTGCTACCCCCGCACATTCAGGATAAATTTACTGCAGAGATGGCTGCCTCTCACTAAAGCTGGGCATCTTGTTAAAAATGTATCAGGCTTCACTGTGAGAGCGGCCCACTTGTGTCTGTGTGATTAGCTCTCCACCGGCCAGACAGCATAATGGAATATGCTATCACCCCTTTCAAGGAGAAACTCTTATAGTCCCTGTTTCCCAGTCAAATTTAAAATGTTTTGATATTTCACATTGTTAAATGGAAAAAAACTACCAATTCTCAAGTCCTTATGATCTGATTTTTAGTGCAGTTTTTTCCCCACACATATAAAAAAGAATATCTGTCCATTCATTTGCGCATTTTCTTAACTGCTGAATAGAAAACTTCCATATCTGATGAACGTTGCTATCAAAAAATTCCAGAAACTCGTGTAATATATGTTTCAATTATCTGGAAACAGGAAACTGTCACATTTGAGAAGCTGGAAAGTTTTGAGTTTTTGATTTGAGTAATCACTTTAGAGCATAATTTCACAGAGCGATTGCACTCAGCGATCGTATCAATACTATTTGATTACACTGAAACGAAATCCCGGCATCGTGTACAGTTTAGCTGTGAAACTGAATAGGAAGCTTTGGGGTGCAGTTAGCACAAGGCTTTGCATCAAGGTATATTAGACAAAGTGCTCCTGAGCCTAGCGCAGACTAATTGGAGCCCTCACCCACCAGCTGCTGCCTCCATAAGGGAAACAAAGAGTGGGTGTGGCAGCCTCCCTGCAGACAGCCAGGGCAGAGGCTGGAAGGTGGACTAAACCCCTCCCTCGTGTCTCTCCTGGTGTCTGCTCTGTGTTGCCAGCTGGCAGCCCCTGGAGCAACACAATGGTAGATAGGATCAAAGTGACTTTTTTTTAGCAGCCACTGTGGCGGATAATCTTTCACATGAATTTAACATGGGTTGGACTGAATATAGCAGGAAGGTCCCGATCGTACGGCCCAGGCTAATCCCCGCTCGCCATCTGGTTCTGACGGGCAGCAGTTAAGGGGGATTCTGACTGCGCCCACCTCCGACGTGAACTGCGTCAACTGTTTTATTTTTACACTGACGCTGTGGGAGAACGTTGTGGCTTTGGCGTTTATATTTAGAGGCGAGCGGGAGTATTATACGCCAGTCCACGTGTGAGCTCAAAGCATGTGAGAAATGTACTTAAGACAATGTTCCCCTCCCCACACACGGAGAGCAGGCTTTGTTGAGCGAGCGAATGTGTTCGCTTGCCTTTCAAGAGCGCATATTTCCTGTGCGAGCTTGATGGGGAGGTAGATTTCAGAGAAGAGGTTACCAAGATTTTTGCTCGATTACTCAGATTCGCGCGCGATAGCTTGAGTAAATAGCTCTCTCTCACTCTCTGTTTCTTTTCTTTTTTTCACCTCTGCTTCCAGGGAGAAGTACATTAATATCATTCTTAAAATGGAAGAAATGCTGAAGAGCTGGTTCCCTAATGTAAAGCTTCAAGAACACCCACTCACTGTCACCCAAACAGAGGAAGCTGCTCCCACCAAGAAACTGAAGGTAAAGTTAAAAAAAAGAAGCTGTTGTGTAAGAGCTCTTCGCCTAGATAAATCCCGCTGCCAAGAACATATGGTGACGACGCAGTGAAAGAGCGACTAAAATATCTATTATTATTTAATCACAGGTCTGGAACAGGGACAGGAGGATTAAAAGCTATTTTTACTGAGGTATTACTGCAGTCTCAGGTTCACTAAGAACAATGACAGAGGAGAAAAGGTAATTTTGGAGGAGTGTCCCTAAGGGGATAAGAAAGGTCAGGATACTTTAGAACATTCTTTTGCATTTAATTGGTGAGGAATTAGTCCCGACACACCCTGTCATGAACAGGATTTTATGATCTACATTAGGTTTTTTTTATTCTTTATAACTGACTACACCCACTATGATCGATACTGCTCATACCAGATCCCTACTACCAAGTCTGATTGCTACAGTGTGTAAATTATGCAGGTGGTGCAGCTCAATCGGAGGAGGTTCCCAATTCAAGTATTTCTAGTAGCGCGAGCGTGGCTGAACGCAGACTATGTCTTGCTCTGTGCTACGTGTGAGAAAAGAAAACTGGGGGAATTCTCACGGATTATCTAAAGATGGTGTGTTTAAACAAATACACAGAGAATTATCGCCCTCAGAACCGTGCTCATAATTTTGGTCTTATTCCTGCCACGCTCTTCAGCGTGTTATTTACTTTCTGGATAAAAACATCTCATTGGACACTTAGTGTCCGGCACCAGATGGCAGACAAAATAAGTAGCTTTTCAACAAGCTGGGGCTTCTAGTAACTAAACAACAAGATCCTCAAGAATTAGTGGAGGCCAAATTACGGTTCAGAGAGAATATTTTAGAAACAAAACTCAAAATTAATGCCAGTGTTTACCCCTAATGTTAGATATTAAACAGAGGAAATTAAATCATTTTGAGGCGCTAATACACTGTGTACATGTGTGTTCGGGTTGTTGCAGCGCCCCACCCAGATTTTGGGGCTTATTTGCTCTCGGGCCATTTTTATGGCTCCTGCAGTGTGTTTAGGGGTGGCTGTAGCTCAGGAGGTAAACCAGGTCATCTGCTAATCGGAAGGTTGGTGGCTTGATCAGAGTGTGAACGTTCGATGGAAAGCACTTAGAGGAGAAAAGTGCTTGTGGTATAAAGTGCTTTGAGTGCTTGAGTAGGAAAGCGCTATAAAAGATCAAACCATTTACCGTTTTAGTGTTGCTTTCAGCCCTTCCATTATCTGGGCCTCACTCAGATTTCTGCACGATGAATATATTATTTATATTTCAGGGTCCTTATAATAACTAGATGGACAGCAAATGAAAATTAGGTCTTGGTAATCAATTAGAATCATCGCTGAATAATAAAACTTTTTTGTCATACTCAACAGCTGTCTCCAGTTACCACATCTGCAGCAGCGAGCGCCATCACTACTAGCGATCCTCCAGCCACCGCCAAAGCCCTGAGAGTCACAGATCTCACTCCTCCTGGAGCTTACTCTGCCAATAATCTGAAGTGGCTCCACACGTCACCCATTTGCTCTCCCACAGCAGAGCAGGCCCAGGCTGGTCCCAGGCCCCTGCTGACCCCCAGTGACAGAGACCTAACGCAGGACAGCGCCGTGTCCTCCAGCACAGACAGCCAAACTAAGACAAACTTGGTGCCCAGAGGCCCGCCGCCGGGCAAAATCAACGCGCCCTGTCTAGAGAGGCTTCTAAAATCGACGGACAGCATCATCACACGTAAGGGAACAGGGCGTTTGACGGACAGCAGCTGGTCCTAGTCCACACAGAGGGCTCGGTGTAAGCAGCGCGCAGAGGAGCCCCGCCTTGCCCACCCTGCAGGGAGCCAATCAGCTCACTTAGCTCATTCCAGCCTTCAGGAGAGATGAGAGCCTTCAAAAGGGATGTTACCGATTCCTCTTTTAATATGGAAGCGGTGTCGACGAACAATGTGACTTTTCTGTACGGCGGTGTACCCTCTCTAACACGACAACTATCTGCTTTATTTCCCTTTTTGTTGACTTATCTCTTCTTTTTTCCCCCCTCTTCTCTCTTTTTATTTTTGCACTCTTCAACAGCGTGTGTGAGAGTTGGAAGGATAAATTTCACATGCCGTGATACCGGAGAAAGTATTTTCATAACTGAATTTGTTCGCACTGGCTTGTAGATGTAAAAAAGAAAAAAAAATACAGTCTGAGTATCTGTGAAGCTGCCATTACGAGTGAAAGAGAAAGAACTGAAGGAAAGGTTTGTGCTGAAAGGAAGGAAGATATGTCAGTGATCTACATATTGTTGTGCTGAAAATGTGGGTGAAATGTGATGTTGTTCCCCTCCCCTCCCATGACTCCACTCTTAAGTTTATTGATGTGACTGTTACTCATTTGTATTCTTTATAAATAACTCTTTTGGTACAACTGTTCTACCTCAGCGAGCACCACGTCACGGTTAGTGAGTAAGAATGTGAACACTATGCTCAAAGTAAGGACACCTCGACAGAGCTACGGTGAGCCACCAAATGGCCTCTGACGACAAGGTCTGCAGCGCAAAGTCTCCCCTCTTCTACAAACGGAGGATGCTGTCTCAGTGGGGATGCTCTCGTGGCCTGACTGGTGCCAGTGTAAAGAATGTCAACTGCAGATTTCTTTTTCGAGTCTCCCAGTAGAAGGCAAACAGTGCCTGTAACGTCAAGCTGTGCCTGTAAGCTGGTTTAATAAAGAGAAAGAGAGAGAACCGTTTGGAAACCTTGCTCCTCTGTCCTCTGTGGGATGTACAAATCAGGAATTCTCACTCTCCTGCCGTTTTCCTGTTTTGAGTAAGTTATTCAGATCTCGCCAACTATTTTCTGTGGTGAAGCAGAACAATAGCTTTTTTTTCCTTTTTTTTTTTTTGCCACAGAACTGGACAGTATGTTGGACCAGCGGAGAGATGGACAAGCTTTTTTGTCTGTGTAAATCTTACAGGAAGGTTGTCAATTTACCCTGAAAAGTGGCCTTTACAGTGTGAAATTTTATACTTTCAAAATAAATGTGGTTATATTTGTTTGATGCAAAACAAATGGCTACAGATTCTTCTGTTGTGAAATTTCTTAACACTGTAAAGCCTAAACCATGAAACACTAGTGTGTTTATTGAACCTTCTGACAAATCTTTATTAGAAGAATTTAAACATCAAACTATATATGAGTATTAATTTACAGATTTTTGTTGCCTACTACAACTTATTCCAGCTCTTCAGGGAAAAACAATCACACTGATGATGTAGAGGTCTCAAAACCTGATAAAAATCCAGGTATTCAATATGACACACTTGGTTTTCACCAAAGGTCTTTCAAAGGGTGACGTATAAGCAAAAAGAATATACACAATGGCCTGAAAATAATTCTCAACCAAGAGCTAAACCCGCTCAATTATGCATCAAAGACCCCCCAAAGAAAGAAGAAAAGAGTGCTATCTGATTAATGTCGTAGTTGGGCCAATTATAGGGTGAGTCACTCAAAGCGAGCCTACTTCCTGAGGGAATAAAAAGATTTATTGTTTGCAGGGTAGGGTTTCATCTTCTTTGCCTCAGTTGTGCTGTACAGGCAAAGTGAAATTACTGCTTGCAGGGCTCAGTATCACTTCACATTTCTCAGAAAGTGTTGCCACGCTGTGTTTTTACATGCCTGTAGACAAAGAGGAATTCCAAGCGCACAGTTTTTCACAACCTGCAAGAAAGAGGGAGAATGGCTCTGCCTGTGCCAGATTTCACATTTGATTTGCAGATTAGTTCATGAAAAAGGCAAGAAGCAAGTCTTTTATACTCTCGTGTGTGGCCACGATATAAGCATTTAGCTCCACTTCTAAATGTATTTAGAACATATTTGCAATCCAGCAAGCAAATGCCTCATGTTTGACAAAAAGAAGATGCTTTTTTTAATTTTATTTGTTAGGCCCAATTTTTGCTTCTGAACATTTTGTGAAACCACTGATACCTCTGACTGTGGATTCACTTTCACTCAGCTCATGTCGAATTTTGTTTCTGTCAGTAAGAACATGTCATGGCCACGAGGTCTGAAAATAGAAGCATGTGGGAGTTCTACAGCCTCGAAAACAACCGTTCAGGAAGTTAAGGAGAGAAAAAATGGTAGCGATCTACCCCATTTTCATTTGTGCTTCACTAAATTACACATCAGCGAAGCACGTGTCTGTTTTTCCGAGCTGAAAGGCTTGATTTGGTCGATTAGCCGCACTGCTTTGTTTCAGTGTTGCTGCCCCAGATCTCATCTCTCAGGAAAAGGCTAATGGTCTGGACTCACGTGCACAGATGACCTGACAGCGTTCGTGTCCATCGACAGCTGGCACAGATCGCCCAGAAAGTTGTTGTTATGAATGATAGGAAGAGCTGCATCAACAAAAGACAGAACTCTCAATATAAACACCCTGCCAATAATGAACTTGTGATGTGATGTAATGTGCTGGGAAAGTGCATGGAAAGCAAAGTGCTATGAATATAAAAGTAAGTAGGTGCAGGATTCTGCAGACTGAGATGGGTGAGTTTAAAAGTACTACGAGAACATGCTCAAAAAGTAAGACTAGAATTTCTCATTTAAAATCATTTTAATAACTGTGAAAGATCAAGAACTGCCTACTCTACTAGAGAGTTTAAGAAAAGGTAAGTTGTAAGTGCACAAAAAATAACCAAGTACCAGAATACATCAAAGTGATGGTAAATTAGATCCTTAATTTTTCAATTATGTTCAACAAAGCGGTACCAGAGTCACCAGATAACATTATAGACCAATTCTACCATGGACAAGAAATCTCATTGCTTTCCTTTTTAAAGGTCCACAGAGGTTATGCTGCACAAAACTGATTGATGTCTGAGGGTTTTTTTGTATGTATGGGCAGAACTACAAAGACCTAATCATTACTGCAGCAGCAGACATTGGAGCCTTTTATCAGAAGCATTCAAAGGCGAGTGGGAGAGAAGAAAGAGGGTGGACAAGGGGTCTGTGGTTCCAGTCACAAAAAGCCACAAGGAATAATAAATAGGGCTTCATTTTCTCTAGCTGCTCTTTTATTGTAAAAAGGCCCTGATTTGAGCTCCAGCTGGGTTTAAAATGACGAAGGGGGTGAGACTGAATCACAGCTAAGGTGGCAGAGCTTCCCCCAGCAGTAGTTATTTATACACCTACTGTATTTATAATCCTCCCATCCAGAAAGAGCCAGATGTGGTGAGTGTGAAATCACTAACAATCCAGTCAATTCATGATATCAAAAGAAAGGCCAACTGCTGCAGTACAGGCAGTGAATAAAGGGCAGATATTTGCTGATGGTGGCATTCGTTTAAAAAGCTTCATGAAATTGTTAAGCATTCAAACCTTCTGTAATGTAATCATTCCTTTTGTGCTGATGCTCACCGTAGCTCTGCTCTTTTAGACTGTAGTGTTAAAAGACCCAATCACACCATTATCACAGATATTACATAATTACATGTTCTGAACTGCCATCAGCATGTTGTGACCTAGCAGCATGTCAGACCTAAACAGAGAAATACAGCCGTACACGTTTGTCGCTCACGTGATCATATAAGTGCAAAATCTATAAATAAATAAATGACTGATTCTCTAAAAAATTTGCACATTCTTGCACCGGCGGGTGAGCAGCGTGTGACTGCGTGTGACTGTCACAGATTTTGATTTGGGCTGTGCAAAGCAACAAATTGACTCATTATGTTATTATGAATTGCGGCTGATTCATTCACACTCCACAGAAATAATGGTCTCATCTGTCAGAGGGCTGAGCGCTTTTAATTAAGAGACCCGTGAACCCAAAATATCCCCCGTCCAATTATTAGAAGAGCAGGTTATACAAATGGTGAAAGAGCTGCGACAATCCATGGCTGCTCCTCCGCAGTCCTCGGTTTGCTTATCAACCCTCCATGTGCAGTTTAATATGAACTTCTTGTCTCATCTTCCACTACGCAACCTGAAATTGAATTTGGTGTATGGTTTGTTGTTACGTTTGATTTCACAGTTAAGTGATACGGTATAGTATGAAGTCAGATGCTGTTTTTGCTTTTTTTTTTACTGATATTGCACTGGGAACATTCTGGTCTCCAGAGCCAAATGACCACCAAGTACATCGATGCAGACACCAGGGGTCTCTGCAATTCAGTACAGCGCTATTGATTTTCCTGTCTCCAGAAGGTTATCCTTAGCCCTTTCAGAAAAAAAAAAACCAATGTTCGAGCAGCACCACCGCCATTCCGCGTGGGTTTTACCAGCAGCACCTTTTTTTTTTAAATATTTCAAACATCAGCAGCAAAATGCTGAAATACATCTTCAGAAAACAAAACGTTTAAAAGACTAAACATAATGTGAAAGCTTCATCACAAAAACTGTAGTTATCAAGGACGCTCTTCTATGAACACTTTCAGTGCATGCTGGCAGCAGAAATGATTGGGCTCATAAATGTGATACTTAAACATTTGATGCAGGAATGATAGCTATGGTGACAAGTCTGTTGTTTTTTCAACACAAGGCCTCAGAGACTAATTATGTGAGCAAAACATCATCGCGCCCTGACACCACCACCATCATCCACATATTGCCAGCTAATTGTCTGCACTTAGTCTTGTAGCTGAGGAGAAGAACTGATTCCTGTATAGACTTACTTGAAATATGTGAAGTATAATCTGGGAAGTCCTTTAGTTTCATATTCTGATCTGTTTCCAGACATCTACACGTGACAGGAGGCAAAGTGTTCCTTATAGCAGCGTGCCTTTGGGAATACTTTCATATATAAAGGTTCACAACACTTTCAACAACCACTTCACACAATCAGACGTCTATTTTAACTTCACGGGAGGCTTGAATCGACTTGTTAAAGTGGGTTAGGATAATCATTGTGGATATGTAGAAAGGTGGAACGTGTAATTTGTATTAAGAACATAATAACATGCCTTTGGCAAAAACAAAAAAAGCAACATGATGATAGATATTTGTGTGAGCCACAGTTGTTTGTCCAGGTGCAAAGCATACTAACTTTGATGAAAAGGTCAGCCAATCAAATTTCCTTAAAGGGGAAGACTTGTCATTCTCGGTATCGCAATGAGCAACACTTGTCACCTCCCTGTGGTCTAATTGCAAATGTACCTGTGATGCACATCGCTAAAGATGAAGCAGTGAGAGAGATGAGATCACTGATATGCCACCCAGTGACATATCAAGAGCACAACCACCCACACACTCACCCACCCATTAAGTCTCATTTCCAAGAATAGGGGGCAGACTGTGCTCTTGTAGGTATGAATAATGAAAGCAGCCTCCAGGAGCTCATTTCCAGAGAGTGATCATCAGTAAAGTACGGCCTAATGATCACACAGATAAAGTGAGAGGCTGGCATTCATGATTAATGCCCTCAGGTCTGTCTCCACAGCTACACGGCCTCTGCCATCAGATCTTCTGATGCGCACTGACCACAAAGCATCAGGTGCATCAAGGAAAATAAGATAGACCATAATTTACATGAGTCAGCGCATCGCTTCGTTCCTATAACAAAACTAGCTGTAATATATCATAGAGCAGATATAAAGAATAAGAAAACATGTTAGTTTCAATAAAGCTGTAGTATTTTGTTTTATCTGATATGTAAATGCTTTTTAGGCACCAACCTATCACTTGATATGATTTTTATGTAGCTTGTTTAAATGCCTGTGTGCTTTTTTGATGTCTAATTTACAAAATAAACTCATTTTTAAAAAATTCCTGATGCATGAATATCTTAAGTAGTCTTCAGGAATAGTTTTCCAGGCTTCTTAAAGAGTGTTTCTTTTGATGTTGGCAGCTTTTTGTTCAGTTGTCTGTTGAGATGATCCCACACTGTTTCGATAATGGTGAGTTCCTGGTTCTGGGGAGGCCAATCCACGAATGATAGCGTGTGAAAAACCAGGCTGTTGCCAATCAGATGCTTTCCAGGCAGTGTTGTGTGGTGAATAAAAATCTGACAGTACTTTCAACTGAAGGGCCGGATGCTCAGATCCTGTGTCAGATCTTTGCTAAATCATTTCCTATTTCTTAAGGACATAACTTTTAGATACTGTTCATCAGCCGTGGCAGGCCACTTCTTCTTTTGCCTTACACTTGTCCAGTTGTCACATTTTTTTAAGAGCAGACTACACACTATGCCATATGAGCATATGAAATATGCCACATTCTCAGTTAAATTCTCTTTGGGAATCACCTTGCAAAAAATACTGTGTTATCTTTGGCATTTTTTGTAGAATGAGCTCAAGAAATGGGATCAAGCAATGTTTTTGTGACAGGCTGCTTGTAACAAAATGCATAGAGCTACAATTTAAAATACAATTTTACAATTTTGCTAAGTCCTCTTTTTGTGTAGACATACGGAAAACACAAGTCATCCCTTGAGTTTGGTTGCTTCTTTGCTTAAATGATTAATAGGTCAGTGTTAAGTGGCTTAACAAAGAAACAAATAAATAAAAGGCACAAAGAAGAGAATGAAAAAAATAATTAAAACAAAACCTTTTACTCAATACTGTATATGCATGGTTTTCTTTAGTTTAATTGATTTCTTTTTACTTTTCCCCTAAAATAATTTCTTGTAACTATTTATTTCAGGGTATATGGTTGTAGTTTTTGTTATGCCCACTAGATGGCACCATAGTAAAAGAAAAGCACAGCATATCACTTTTTTGCTGCAGGCAATGGCCTCAACATCGCAGACACAGTTTTTTAATGGTAAATTATTTATCTACAGCTCACCAGCAGCAGCATTCATGTTCCATTAAAAATAATAAGAATACCAATAATGGGCCACAGTAGCACCAGGGGCCTGACCCATTTAAGTGGAACAGGGTCATGATGTAAATAATTACACCTGTGTTTCCATGTCAGAATGGCTGGGTAGCTGAAAAGGGCCTATTATGCTCATCATGTGCTAACACTGACACATCTCTGAGTCAAGCACTGTTCCAAAGACACCCTGAAGGACACACTTTGAGCTGACAGCCCACCTTATTTGTCTGTGTGAATGGATCATCAACCGGATCATACCAACGTGAGTCGGCTGGAATTCCATGATCCCACAGAACTGATCCCACCATACCAGCCGTGGCTCTCTTACATGAGATGCAGACCTCACTGTAACGGCTGACTGGAAAGCATGTCATATCACTGTCTACAAAAGACTCAGCTCTTATTTCAGTGAGACATGGCAGGAATATTTACAGTCACCAGCTTGTGTCATCAGGGCGAATAGAGACGAGTGACCCAAACGTGCACTAAATGTTTTCTCTCGTCTCATCAAAGGCCAGTAACTCACAGGCTGTCATTAAACAATAACAGGAGATGTGCTAACATGGAAACAGACTACAGGAGTTTTGTCTGACATAGCGAATTAAATGTGAATCTAAATATTTTGTGCTGCTATAGAGAAGGACAAGAAGGCACACTGTTTTCAGACTGACCCACTTGTTGATTATGACACCTTTCTCAGTATTTGTGTTGAGCTGGCCCAAATTGTGTAGGTCAGGCCAAATTATCCCTTCAATCTCTTTCAGCTCAGCTGAGTCCAAACAGCGCCACTGTTGTGAGGCTAAATAACCAAGCAGTGGCCAGAAGAAATGGCAGCGGCCAACAAAGTAGGTGGATAACACACTGATATTGAGATTATTATTCCTCGTCAAGAGCTGCTTTGTATTTTTTTTTTTACTTTAGTGTGTTTGGCATATTTATGGTTGGGATTTCTGGGTCATCTAGACACAATCACACTTTCACTGTGTAGGAAAATCATTTTACACTTTGCTTGGCCTTAAAAGAAAGGAGATGGTGAGAGTTTAATATCCAGGACTCAGGGTGTAGTTGTCACTGATGCCTCACAACAAGGAGGATGTGGGTTTGAACTTCATGTTGTCTCTGTGCACACAGTTTCTTCCCACAGTCTAAAGGGATGCATGTTATGTTAATTGGCTGTAGGTATGGATGTGATCATGAAGGCTTGTGTGTCTCTCTGTGTAAGCCCTGTAGGCTGGTGACCTGTGCAGGGTGTAACCTACCTTATGCAAAGCACCAGCCCAGACAGGCACCAGTCCCTTCCACAGCGTTAAGAAAATAGATCAAATCAACAAGTTCTGGTTTCATAAAAACGGTCAAAGTAACAAGGTTCATTAATTTATTTAACACATTCTCAATTTACACTTTATACACATTTAAAGAAAGTAAAATGCTTCTTGAAAACACTGAAGGCTAAGATACAGGCAAAAGTGAACTTAAGACATGATGTATATCTATTTATAAATACATGAAAGTATTGCAAGACTTATCAATTCCATTTAAAACTGCAGAATTAGATTCACATATTAGGCATACCGTAGATACATGCAGTCAGTGAACTCGTCAATGAAACACAGTTACAGTCTCAGAAAAATTTGCACAAATTAAAATATCCTATGTAAACATATAGTATACAGATGCTTTAGGGGCTTATATCTTGAGGTTAACAGTTAATGATAAAACATCGTTAAGCACAACACGTAAACATTTGAAGATCTGCTGTCATGTTGTTATCCTGCAGCGCTAAACCCTTTAATTTAACACTCTGGATGCTAACATCTGTTAAAATATATATCAATCAATCTGTATCAATACTGTGCCAAACAACAGCTTGAGAACTTTTTAGACAGAAGCTGTCTATAGCATACACATATATATATGCTCACATATATGCTAACATACACAACAGTTCCTGTCAACAGCAATCAAGCTATAGCTACTAGTGCAAGATTAGCACATGTTTAAACATGCCGGAACGATGTCCGACATACAGCAGAAGTTGTGCTGATTCAGAATGAAGAAGTTGCCTTAAACTCTAAAAAAAAATCTACTTTTACTGCTGTCATGTCAAAATATATTGTAACTATGCTTAGTGGCGTATAACAGTTGCAGAGCATGCCCTAAATAAAGGTGCAAAGTCACTGTTCTGCATGTCTGACGGACACTCTGAGGGTTGCTCTCAGGAAGTGCTGCTTCTCTTTCTGGTCCTTGGTCTCCTCTTCATAGTTTCTTCTTCTTGGTCGCTTTCACAATTCCTCTGACAAGACCAACACATCCCAGTTAGGAAACAGTTGTAACATAGTTACTGTTTGTGGTGATTGTGAGTCTCCACAACTGGAGACAGCTCAAAGACTAAGCATTCTTTTACATATCTCTCTCTATTTTTTTATTTTTTTATTTTTTTTTTTTTAGCTCCAGCAGCATATAGCAGGATAAAACTGTGCTTGCTACACTGCAACACTGTGGAACACAATGTCTGTTGTAAAGATACTCCCAGAGAAATAGTTAGACATCTACATCTGTAAATGCTGTGGAAATAGTGTACAATAAAAGAAACTCATCACCACATTAGTAAGTGCACCTGCTTATTAAGTAAATATCTAATCAGCCAGCCACATGGCAGTATGGTGCAATGCATTTTGGCATGTAGACATGCTCAAGACGACCTGCTGAAGTTCAACAGGAGCATCAGAATGGGGAAGAAAGGTCATTTAAGTGATGTTGAATGTAGTATGATTGTTGTTACCAGAGAACTAGTCTGAGTATTTCAGAAACTGCTGAGATTCTTCCTGCACAACCATCTCTAGGAATTACAGAGAATGGCCAGAAAAAAAATGTTTCCTATTGACCAGGAAACATAGACTCGCCAAAATTGTACAACAGAAGATTGAAATATCATTGCCCATTGTTAAGTCCAGATTTCTGCTGCGACATTCAGATAGTAGAATCAGAATTTAGAGTAAAGAACATGAAAGCACAGATCCATGCATGCACGGATTTATCAGTTTAGGCTGGTAGTTTAATGATGTAGGGATAACTTTTTTGCACAATTTAGTTTCAAATGTGCATCGTTTAAAAAAAAACAAAAAAAAAACCACAGCCCGCTTTATTATTGTTGCTGATCATGTCCATCTCCACAGAGTACCCATCTCCTCATGGCTGCCATGTCACAAAGGTCAAATCATCCTAAACTACCTTTATGAACTTAATGACTTCATTGTACTCAAATGCCCTCCACAATCACCAGATCTCAGTCCAA
Source organism: Maylandia zebra (assembly GCF_041146795.1). NCBI lineage: Eukaryota > Metazoa > Chordata > Actinopteri > Cichliformes > Cichlidae > Maylandia > Maylandia zebra. The sequence continues at coordinate 14,184,027 of NC_135173.1, read as the reverse complement.
TAGAGCACCTTTGGAATGTAGTGGAACGGGAGATTCACATCATGGATCTGCAGCCAATAAATCTGCAGCAAGTGTGTGATGCAATCACGTCGACATGGACCAAAACCTTTCTGAATCTCTGCCATCAAGAATTAAGGCAGTCCAGAAGTCAAAAGGGTTTAATCTGGCACTAACAAGATGTACCCAATAAAGTATCTGGGGAATGTATTTGCAAAGTTAAACTAACCAGCTGTTGGTTGAAGCAATATAAATGAGAGCAGCTCAATGTGTGTCAGTTTAATGTAAACCATTGCACGGCAACCTACCCCGTCCTCCTCAGGCAGCTTCTCATTCTTATGGTTCTTCATGATTCGTGTTAGGTGGTTGCACAGAGCCACAATTCTGAATGACAGCTATTGAAACCGACAAAAGTAAAAAGAAATGGGTTACAAAGCAAGACATGTGCAATTTTTTTTAATGCAATCTTCCTTTAAGTAATAGTCCAAGTTGGTACCAAGGCTGCATTTTACCTTCCACCTGCGTCGAGCATACTGTCTCTTGAAGTTCTCCAAGTTGACCACTGATAGTCTCTTCACCAAGGCCTGTCTGGGGTTCAGAGGCTGCAGAAACACAGTGAGATGTCAGAAAGCAGAACTGTCCCTCACGTCAGCTGTGCGCATGTGCTTGTCTAATATAATCAGCTATACCATGAAGACATTTCAGATCATGAATGACAGAAATTTAAAAAAAAAAAAAGAAAAAAAAAGAGTCATAATTTCTAATTAAGATTTATTTCATGGTTGACAAAAGTGTAAAATGTCAGCGCACAAAGACAAAAGAGTGCTGAGTGTTCAGACGCTAATACTGGCAAAGGAAGTGAGAAATTTTTAGATAGATAAGATCTTATCATAGATGTTGTTTTTATGGTTAGCGCAAAAACATCTCAAAGAAAGAAATAGAAAATACTTTTGAAATAAATAACTCAACCTTCAGCAATAGAGCACATTAAAATCCATAAAAAAGATCCTTTCTTTTAAAACACTATCATTTACAAATGGAGTATTAAATAGGATTAATTATTATTTCAATAAAAAAGAAAATTGCAATTAAAAAAAACTTAGATCAGTCAATAAAAAAACATTTGAACTTATCGTTCACTCCACTGAGAGAACCACTGCACAGTACATTTGTTTCATTTAGTTTTACTAAATCAGCTAAAATAATCTGCTAAATGCTCAGGCAGAAAACACCAAATTAATAAATAAACGTAGTTTAATAAATCCATGTGTCACAAAAATAAATAAATAAATAAATAAAATAAAATATTGTGCCACTTATCCCAGTTAAAGGACTAATCATGTTTGCTGCTGTACCTGCTGTTAAGATCAATACTTGTCTGTCATTTAAAAAGCATTCCAGAGCCAGTAAGAAATTAAAGCTCAGCTTATCTTTGGCCTACTAAAGAAAAAAGGCAGGCCGACTCTGTCAAAAGTCAACAAAAGAGATGTCAACGCTCGGGGCAGCAGTCCATGAGCAGAGGCAAAACCCCCTCTCTCTAGTCACCTGGGGGTTAGGGTTCAATGGGGGTTTCTGTAGGAACCTGAGGCATTCCAAAATACCTAAGAGATATAATCTCTCCGGAATGATTTAGGTCTGCCTTACGGTCTCCTCCCAGAATGTAGATATTTGTTTAAAATAATGGCAAAACCTAATGCACTAAGATTTCTATAATTGATAATGTCCATCCATTTTCTTCATTCAGTTCAGGGGACTGGAATCTATCCCAGCAGAAGCGGGGTATACTCAGGACAGGTCATCAGCCTGTCGCAAGGCTAACACTGAGAGAGAGACAACTATTAACGCTCACAGTGGCACCTTCAGCCAGTTTAGAATTACATGTACATGTGCATGTATTTGGACTGTGGGACGAACCTGGAGGGTACTCACGGAGGGAGAGGGAGAACATGCAGAAAATAGTGTTTATAATGTGTGTTTATGTTTGTTTAACCTTCGGACAAAGCCAGGCTAGCTTTATTAACTGATATAACCATCTTCTCCTTTAACTCTTTATCTTTTTTGTTTAAACAATAAAGAAAATCTACAAATAAATAAAATTTAAAGAGTGCAATTTAAAAAAAAAAAGAAAGAAAGAAAGAAAAATTGTTGACTCTTAGAAGATTTTTCAATGGTTTATGTCAGCCAGACTCAGTGAGGGGCTGTTCAGCCTCAGAGCAGACTTCTCCTTCACAAGTCAGATGCAGCAGGTCCTCCATTGCTTTCTTTACATGTGTGCTCAGACTTCTGTTATGGATGCTACCACTGGTTCCCTCAGGATGCAAAGAGCCCATCAGATCCTGGAGCCACTGGAGCTCAGAGTTCAGCTCCTGCCTCAGAGCATCCAGTTGGCCCTGCCTGTGGTTGTACCTCTTGCTGATGCTCTCCAGACAAACATCTACTGCCTTCATGTCTTCTTGCACCAGCTTCCTGGTGGCCTCCACTTTGCGAAACTCGTGGCAGGCTTGCGAGAGCTGTTTCTTTGCGGTGTCCCGCTCCTCCTTGTACCAAGCTTCCTTGTCATTGTGAATGGAGAGCAGTGCTTCTATGTCACCCTGCAGGGTGCGGTAAGCTTCCGCCACCTCGGACAATCCCGTCTCCATTAATCCGATGTCTTCCAATACATGGGCAAAACGCTCAAAGTTGGCATATGTGTTGTTTTGGGACATGCTGGAGTGCGACTGGATAGTGTACTCTTTAAGTAGTTTTGTCTTCAACTGCTTTGCTTTCTTCTCAGAGGCAGCGCTGTCCTCCTCCATGTGGCCGCAGGACTTCAGACAGAAGGGTAGGGGTGGGGGAGGGAGACTGAGTGAGAGGATGTCTTATTGTTGCATCTCGAAAACACGTATAGCAGTGAAAAATCCCAGCAGACGTGGCACTGGAGGATTAGTGTGTGACCCCAGAGCGAAAGCCACGGCTGATAAGGGGTGCCAAAAAACAGCAAACATTCCTGGTGAGCGTGTAAGGTTTCCCGGATCCATGCTTGCATCAAAACAGGATGAGGACTTCACAGCAAAACACCACTCACATGCATTTCATCAGCCTGAGTGGGAGGTAGACGGCTTCACCACAGCACAATGTTAAGTTTCCATTCCATTAAAATACAATTAGCGAGATATTGCAAGAGTCAGACCACTGACTTTGTAGACAAAAGGAATATTGCAGATGGCGTGAAGATGGATGAGATGAGTGTGAGATGTGAAGGGAAAAACAAAAATTCCCAAACAGGAACAATATACATACTTTAACTGTGGGACAGTATGGAAACATCTATCCAGGACAAGTACACAGTTAGTGGGAGTGAACACTGGAAAAAAAAAAAAAAAGATCCTGCTACCCCGTATGTTACCTTTGACATTAGCTGCAATAGATTTTACTCCTCGTAGAAGGGGGGGCAGGGGGGAATGAAGTGCTGACAACAGTCACAGGTTATACAAACCATGCAACACTACTGCATAAATCATGTCCATACCTTAATCCAAGGATGATTCAGTGCATCTTCTATTGTCATCCGTTTTCTAAAAGAGAAAATGCAGCTGTGTAAATATGCCAGAACAACTCCATCAGACAGGGCACGTAGGTCAGTCGTGCAGCAGACGGTGACTCTAAGGATTACAGCGAGACCAAACTTCCACAGAAATATTCAGTTTCCCGAAGGTGCACGTAAACGCTTAAATGGAAACACATGTCAGAAAGTAAGAAGAGGATCACATTTTACAAAGAAAGTGTTTTTGCAACATTTTGTAATAGTTTTCTTTTCTGGTTTTATATATCACACCGTGCAGCAGAAATATATCCTTACTGGCTGGCTGGCTGTTTATTCTCATGTGGGTCAGGAGTGCACTTCATTAGGATTTTATAAAGCATAGCCCCGCCTGGTACTGGGCTTTGTAATGAAATTTCAAACCTGACCTTTGGCCTTGACCTATTTGTTAGTAACCTAATTTCTTTCTTCTTCTTTTTTCCTCTTTTACCTCGTTTCCTTTTCCAGGAGCCCTCTGATAAAGTTCTTGGCCAGCTCACTGGTACTGCTGAAGAACTCTTCATCAAATTCGTAGTTCACCGCTGAGATGTTTGCTAACGTTTCCTGCTTTGTGTCACCGAGGAAAGGTGACGCGCCGCTCAAACTGAAACAACAGCACAAACGTTTGCATGCGTGACTCAGTCGATAATCGTAGATACATTAAAATTCCCAGACGTTGTGAATCTCAACTTACAGTATATATGTGATGACGCCGATGCTCCTGCAAAAAAAGGCGCAAGATTAATCCAAAGTTATGCACTGCAACCTGTTGTGCAGATGTCAGCAGAGTCAGAGGTAATTAAAAGCTCTTACCACATGTCTGCTTCCAAGCCCAGTTGCTCATAGTTGACTATCTCTGGAGCTGAAAATAGACAACACACACTCAACATCACAAACAGCGTCTGGCCAAACATCAAGCATCTCATTAAAATCGTCAAGCTCAATAAAAAAGAAAAAAGAAAAGAAAGAAAAACTTACCAACAAATTCAGGGGTGCCAAAAATGTTTTTGAAATCCGTCCCATCTTGTATTTTGTGTGCTAGTCCAAAGTCTATTATTTTGATGCGGGGTAAGGTGGCATCCCTGTCCAGCAGCATTATGTTTTCAGGCTGCACCAATGCAAATAAAGAAACAAAGCATGTATGTCAGCACATTTCCACTAATAGCAAGGCTCAGTAATACAGACAAAAGCAACAAATTACCTGGAGAAATCCTCCTTTTGTGGAAGCATTAGAGAAAAACAATTAATCACGCTAATTAGTGTAAAGGTGTGTCAGTGTGAACTGAAAATCAAGGCTTCAGGCATGAATGACTCAAACACCTAGTGCGTTGTTATTTTGCGTACCTAATCCACCTTCAGTTATCAACACAAAAGCATCATCAGTGAAGAGGACTCACAATGAGCCATTCTTACATTTCTACTGTTATATGCTCACCAGATTCATATGGGGCATAAAGGGAACAACAACAAAAAAGGAACACTATCACCCAGTTCTGCATTCAATTAGTAAGATGTGGCCTCTTGTGGAAACTTGTCAAAGGGGCTCCCTGTTTCCCAGCGCTGCCCTTTGGCTCTGTGCAATATAATAGGCCTGCAAATCAAGAACCATTCACATTGACTTTGAAGGGTTATGGTGCTGGGGTTGGCTTGTGTTTATTTAGCTGTTCTGAAGCTTTATTTTAATCAAAAAGGGGGATAAGAATTTCTCAAGTAAAATTCCAAGTCAAAATGGGGTTAAACAGGAGGGTTAATGGGTGTTATAGCTGACTGATCTGATGAAAATAGACCTTGGGAACGTAGATGCACAGCTAGAAAAAAAATCAGACAGGATAGCGACTTTCAGATAGAAACGTGGGCGATACAGCTCTGAAACTAAAGAGATAACTTTGAAGTGTCGGTATCTGAGAGTTTGGATGGTGGCCACAAACAACAGGAAGGATGTGTGAATCAGAATAGCAGAACTGTGCAGTACGTACATTAAACACCTGCTATAGATAGATAGATACATATACATAAGGTCTTTATGGCATTGCTTGTGCGTAGTAATACAGTTGCTATGGAGGTAAAGAGTTTAACTGTTTCACAGAAAACAAATGCAGTTTAAGATGCGCAGCACAGGAGAAGCACGTTTACCTTTAGATCAAAATGTGCAATCTTCTTGGAGTGGAGGAACTGCACTCCATGTAGGACCTGCTTGATAAACTGAGTGGCCTCCTCCTCACTGAGGCTCTCCTTTTGAGCTAAGAAGTCAAACAGCTCTCCTCCAGAGACCCTGCAATACGCACAAACACACACAAACTGACACTCGGTGACTGTGGGCTCAGACAATCTGGAGCAAGCCCTTGCTAGCATTTTTATCTAAAGTGTGTTCTCAGGAAATTTGATGCACAAGCCCTGGATGCCTGAGATATGTTTGTCTGTGGTGCCAACTTGCTTCTGTTTTTAGTCCATTTGCCCTACTTATGGGCCAATGTATTTTTCCATAAACATAACTGAAAAAATGGTATGAAACCTTGGCCCATAAGCACAATGTTCTCTACCATTCATACAGAGAAAATGAGAATGAAGGACAGTGTGTTATTCTGCAGCCATTAGTCATATTTTTTGTTTGAGTTTTTCAATTAGTCCTAATCAGGCCTGCCATGTTTCTCGGCACTCAGCGACCCCAGACGGGGGCCCTTTTTGGCCTCTTTTCAGCACAAGCATTATTGACTTTGCAAGAGACATTTGGTTCTTTCTGGCAGACATGATCAGGGGCAAATGGTTTTCAGCAAACACAGCTTCAACAAACAGAAATAAACTCACAGATGAGTGGACTTTTGCAGTTTTACAGTATTCCTGCCAAACATTCAAAAGACTGCACTGACATAACTTTTCAATCCCAATAAAACACATTTTATGTTATGCAGGCTCTTATCTATTGTACATAGATGTTTGGAGTTTTCAAGAAGTAAAGCATGATAAAACTTTATTGTTGTGACTGTGTGGATATTGCAATGCATTGCAGAATCTTGTGGTGACTCACAGTTCGAGGATAAGCACAACATCTGTCCGGTTCTCGTAAACATCGTGGAGCGCTACAATGTTGGGATGCTGGAGCTGCTGCAGGATGTCCACTTCCCTCGCAATCTCCTCTCTTTTCACACCCCGTCTGCTGGCCCCGCTCAGGCGCTTCTTGATGAACTTGGCCGCGTACTTATTGCCTGTGCTCTTCTCTATGCATCGCTTGACAATCGCAAACTGCCCACTGCAGACAAAAGAGAAGCAATCACCACAAAAAGTGCCAAGAGAGCATACAGAGCACGGGAAAAGCAGTAACATCCTGCATCTTGGTGGAGGATGTGATCTCTGAACACTCTTCTTGTTACACCCATTATCATTCAACGTGACAACTGATTTACGTGCATCAGGATTTGTAGTATCTACCATCTTTTTTTTTTTTTTTTTTTTTTAAAGGAATAGAACTAATAACATTCTTTGCATTTAGCCACAGGATATTGGTGAGGAAGCTGTGGTACACAGATGACTGAAAAATTGCGGTATGGTCCATCACTTCCTGTTTCCTGGCGAGACAATGAGACAATCTGGTGGTGCTGAGAGAGCCTCTGTCCTCCTACTCCTTTTAACTTCCTGTCAAGTTTAGTGGAGCAAGCTCAAGTGTTTACTCCACTGAAAGAAAAGCAAATCACAACAGAGGTGTGTCTTTGACAATATTGTTCAGTGAATCACTGCGTTCTTGTTTTGAATGTTAGTTAGAAGTGATAGTCAGACATGAGCTTACGACATCTTTAATGGCATCTTATTATTAATGAGCTTCAGTACTGACTCCAGTTGGTGGAATATATTCCTTTGATTTCACTCATCCCTAACATAAATCATAACACTCATAACTTGCCTACTGACAGATTGAACAAGAAATATGAGACCATTTTCCATATGAGGGGAATTTCTGTGGCTTTAATATCAGACCAGCACTTGAGTAAGCTTGCTGTCATACTACTGCTGCTTTGTTGTTTCCTGTTGCTGGGGGATGACCTGCCCACCCTATTGTGAACACAAGCTTCTCATCCTTCTGCGTGATGCCACAACGACATACAAGGGCTTATGTGGTGACAGAACTGGCAAGAGTTTTACTGAATAGGAGGGAATGGTTGGGTAAAACACATTAAAGCTTGAGGACCGAAGAATTTTCATGTTTGAAGCACAGACACATTGTGACAATGTGGAGGGAAAAATTCCCAAAGAGGGGGAAAGACAATAATTGGCAGGCATTTCATGAATTTTGGACATAACTGTCCACACAGAAATTCCAGAGTGGCTGTGAGAGGCTGTCCAATCTGTGTCTAGAGGGCTAAGAATAGCCAGACTGAAACAGAGTCTTGCTTTACCTGCCACATTTCTTCTGCTGTTGGTGAGTGAGAGCCCCCGCTTGAACTGCAGGAGTGGAAAAGAAAGAAGGGCAGAAAGGAGGTGTGCAAGGAAGATCTGTACACCCACAACACACTACAGTTCACACTTGTATTTTCAGGGTGTTTACAATGTGCACCCAGAAACAAATTAAGGGATTAAATCCTATCTTTGTGGTTTTAAACCAGCTACTGACTCTGTAACCCTACATCGGTGCGAGATGGTTGAGCCAGTTTTCATGTTTTTGTGGCACGCCCTGTCCGGTGCTCTGTGATCACACCTGCTGTTACATTGACTATGCTAAGCCTCTTATGAAACATGCTCAAAAATAACAATGTAAAATTATGTAAATGCGGGACCACATAAACCCAGACTTTCAATTACAACCTCAATGAAGAGATTAAGTCTAAAACCTTTAAACAAATATGACGCAGTCTGATACAGCAGCACTTCAACAAAAAAACTGAACATCTCTGATACACAAGGGGAAAAAAAACAAGCGTATGAGTTTCTTTAAAGTGCTGCAGTGCTTGATGCAAGGGGATTTGCACTGAACTACATGTGGTTGTTTCACCTGTGCGTCTAATAAGACAAGGGAATCTTTAACTTTAGATTGATTTGATGCATTTCCTATAGCTTTCAGGTTCTGGAAACACATTAAAAGCCTAAAGTCCTTGAAGTTATTATTGAGATCATTTAATTCATGTGTGAACATGTCCCAGCAGAGACTGCAGGGGGGAAAAAGAGAGAGTGGGGAAACATACGTTAAGGCAATAATCCACAAAGAATCCCACGCACATTCCTTAAAAGGAAAATAAAAAGAGAGCGGGTGGAGTGATAAAGCACAGCTTCATGGAATCTCAAATCCTCCCTCTGCCTGATCTATTCACAGGACGTCTCCACCCTCGAGTCCTCCCTGTTAGAGATGATAATGTGTTAACTGAAGAGGTGGGGAAGTCACTCAGTGAATTCCACTTGCAAAAACATCCATCAATTACCCCAAGGGGAGGAACTGATCCATCACTGGGGCATGAGCAGTCCCCTTGATTTGCCTGATAACTAATGGCAAATAGAAAAAGCCCTTGAGATGATAGTTGTAGTTCATGTGTGAAAAAGCACCCAACACAAATGTCAGCAGAGGGGCTTTACTCCAGCATTGCTACGAAGTGCAGAGTAACAGCGGAAAGAGATGCTGGGGGAGGTGGTATTCCACAAAAGGCCAGGCGTGCCGTCTGTCTTAGCCCTAAGCCGGCCAGCGGGGCTGAAAGTGCCATCTCTCCGCAGAATTTCCACTTCCAACAGCTGAAGGTCATTAGCCACAGCCAAGGTTGAAGGAATGCTCCGACAAGTGGTGCCAACCCAATATTTAAACATGTTTCTCAACTGAGCAACCACCAGGATGACGAAGAGCGCCAGATTCGCTGTTGACCCAGAAAGCTGTTCCTAACCAGGCAACTAATCAAATGCCATTGAGGGCTGCCGGGACGCAGCTCCAACTTTTAAAATTCTACCGGTGCTTGAAAACCCAATTTGTCTCCCACATTTTCTGCTTTTTACGCTGTAAGTGAAATCTTTCCGCATTTAAGCCCTAAAGTAATCTCTAGATTCCCACTGGTATTTAAGTCCAGCCACACACGCACACACCGGCATCTGTGAGGCATTAGTGTTGTTTGTAATGGGACAATTTCTGTCAGTATTGGAACTCTGGGGGATGTCCAAAAGGTCAACATGGAGGTCCTTCAGTTAGGCTGCAGCAAATAAACTCCCTTCTCTCTTTATTTCCCCAACTTACACAACAGCAGGAATGTTTCGAAGCTATAGAGACAGAAATTCTAGTACTTTTTGGTAATCTGAAACAGCTGTGTGCCTGCCCTGTGGGCTCTTTTCACTTCAACGCATTTATTGTTCGAGCACCGCAACCTAAAATTTGCATCACTGCCCTCTGGATATTCCATAAAGAAAACTTGTAAAATGGTTAGTCCGAATCATTTTCTCCTAAATGAACCCACATAGATACTGGAAAAATATTTTGCATATCAGGAAGATGCTCCTGCAGTGTTTACAGATTGGAGAGCAAAAACTCTGTGAACCTGTGTTAATGGACAGATGAGTTTTCACCTCAATGTCAACTTAAGCAGTGACAAACATGCTGCTGTTCCTGTCAGTATAACTAATGTTTAAATATCCATCTCACCGTCAAGACAGAGTATAGGTGTCTTGTGAGTTTCTGCAGGTATTTTGTAAGAAGCCACACATTAACAAACTGACCAGATTCAATTTAAGGCATCGTTAGAGTCATACAGTTCACCCTGGGATCACGTCACTCGCTGTACCTTTCATACATAGCAATAAAGACACGGTGGTGCTAGACGAAAAGTCAAGGGATTACCATTAGAAGTCAACATGAAAGCATTCAGGAAGTCAGAGTGAAACCATGGTGTAAAGTAAATTCAGCATTCAAATTTTGGGGAAAGTCTGCATGTTTTTGGAGGGGGAGGGCGGGTTTAACAGATGGTAGTTTCTTGACACTGACTCACTACGCACTACTTATCTACTAAAAGCTATCAGTTGTTATGAGCCAACAAGGACACAAGCTCACTTGTAAACAGGGTCCAGCATCTCAGATGAAGACCTTTTTCTCAGCCTTACCTTGATGCTCAGTTACAGCTCACCGCTTCCTGTTAAAGGCATCTTTTGGTTCGGACTTTAACACTTTGTACTGTATGATGTCATAAGTGTCATCAGTCGAATGGAAAGAAAGGTACACTTGTCACAGCATGCCCCGCATGTCAAAGGGCTGACAGGTTTACCCAAAACTCTGTGTCATTAGTGGAAACAGTCACTCAGTACTGCTTTTCGGGGCTGTGAGACATTGAAACCTGTCAACATGATTAATTCAATTTCCAGAAATGGTGCAACAGTACCACAGCACAGGACATCTCAAATACGTCACACAGTTTTTGCCTCCCTCCGCCAAATTTCCCCACACTCTTAAAGGACAATTGAGTAACAGTTCCACTGAGGTATGTGAGTGGAGGGCTCTGAACCCGTGAGGCTGTCAAAACTGTGAGTGGGCTAAAACACGTCCCCCGAGGCTCACCAGAAAACTGTGAGTGTGAGTGAAAAGTCTTTTGCAGAAAGATAAAATGTAACAGGTTTGGTTACTCAGAAAGCTAACCAGGGCTTTTAACCACAGTAGCTTAAAGGGTCACATATTTTCAACATGCTGATGTTAAACATGCACTCAGCCCACAGCAGAGTCCCCTTTGCTTTTCAGGCAAAGGTTTTCTCATGAAAACCAGCTCAGCTTTGAGCAACACATTCCCATGTCTGCCATGTCTTGCAGGGGTTTAAAGGGTATTTCAGCTTTTTTTTTTTTATATAAGTTTTTAAAAGTCTTTTAAAGGAATTTCTTAGGTTTATTTATTAGGTTACTTGATGTAACCTAATAAATCATCTACTAGTCTGTGGTGATATGAGCAGCTTTTGAGTTGCCTCTGTGCAAACAGTACTTTTTTTGTTTTAAACGGTGCTTACAATCTATTTACTTTGCAAACTACGTAAAGTATTAGATAATTTATTCATTTTATTGATCAGCTAACTGTTCGTGAATCATTATTTTTAACCATCAGACGTGAGTGCTTTACTCAAAGCCTGATTACTGTAAAAATATTTCATATTTATACATTTGAACTTTTCATGCTACACGAGGCCTTTGCTGAAAAGTCTTCCTCTTCTGTTTTTTGTTTGGGTTATTTTTTTTATAGTTTTGAAGGAGTCATTTCAACAGCAGGTCTGGATCAGGGTGTGTCAAAGCAGCTATGTCCCAACAAAGACTGGGACACAGTGCATATTGGGATTAATGGTGAAAGGCTACAGGTCAGATGCTTTGCTTTTACACCCGCTCAATCTGTTATCGAGTGGTGCACATGCCCAAGCTGTCCTTCCGTGCAAAATTGGCGTAGCTTCCTCAATCCATATTGTAATCTACCAACTTCCTGTAACTTATTTCCTCAGTTTCCTTCACGTCTGCTCTTTACGGGGTTTATTCGCAGCACTTCGACACCCTGGTCCACCGCCCCACAGTCAGACCATGCAAAGCAAATCGCTCACAATTCATTTGCGTTCCTGGACTGACAAATCTGACCCCCAAACAGGGCTGTTTTCTTTTCTTCGAGTGCGTTTAGCTTTGGTATGTTATCTCTAGCTGTAAAATTCAGCCCACTTTAACCCAACGACACTCCCCAGTTCAAGCTTAGACAGGCCAGCTGTTTGCATACCTACATACACAGGACCACCACCGGATCAAGCACTTGCAAGGGAAACTGACTCACCCTCTGACTCACACAAACTGTGAAGGATCATCTTCTAAGAGGTGGGGATCAAATAACCTCTCATTGACATCCTTCATAAAAACTAATCGTGAACAAATCCTCACCTTCCCAGTGTTTCTCCAATTTCATAAAAATCCTCCACGTTCTCTTGCTTGAATACCGCCATGCCGGGCGTCCTCATTGATGTAGCTCCTTAATATGTAAAACAGATATGTAAAACAGCCTCTTCGATATGCTCCAGTAATGCCAGTTGTTGTGCCTCCCCAGGAGTACTCTTCCTGCACACAAAGATGAGTTGGTTTGTGAGCGCAGTGATGAAAATGTTTACTACAAGTTGCAGCTTGCTGTAAGGTATTCGTTTACTGAATTAGAGCTACTTTCACCTTGCTCTTGGGAAAGCCTTAACACCGTAACACAGCACAGAAAAAAGGGTCCTCTTTGTTCTTCACTAGTATTACAGGCTTTAAACTACAACTTGCACAACAGCGTCTGAGCAGCATAACAGTGTATAATGAGGATTACAAATGAAAAGAACATTTCTGGCTAATTAGGGCAGGGCATCTGTTGTGAAACATTATGTCTGGTTAAAAAGGTTGAGAATGGCAGTTACACAGGCTTTGTAAATATCAGAACATGGCCATTGTGACAATTGTGAATAAGGATTTAGAGATAAAATGTAACTGTGCAGCATGGGAGTGAACACGTATGTGTACACAAAGAGATAGAGAAAAAAAAAAAGATGTTCACAAGCTGAATTACCACAAACTTCCTCTCTGGCAAGTTTCATGAGTTTTTCGCAAGTGTATCAACAAAACTGGCTGCAGTTAAAAACACCGGGTCTTACCTTCAGTCAGCTGCAGAGCTGATGATAAAGGTGCATCAGTGTCCACGTCTCCTACAGTTGGTCTCCTCGTCTCATAGCTGCAGCTGGGGCCAGAAAACAGCTCCTCCGGGGTGGATGGCTGCTGTTTTCTGTCACCGGTGGTATCACCATCAGGCTTTTGTGTGCGCGTAAAGTCCCTCCCTCTGATGGCTCTATTATGAAACTGCAGCGCGAGCGTGGCAGGCTGTCAGTAAAGATAGCTCGGATAACTGCTCGGTGCGTCCTAACAGACGTGTCTGAACGAGCATTTGAATTAGGAAATTCACATCAACACATTCAGCCAGCAAATTGTTTATTGAACTAATATTACAAACTTTTTTGTTGCATCATTAGGTGAAACAGGCTAACAATGAGCAAGATGAGAGATATGCATACAAAAAGGTGAAGTGCTGATATGATATTCGGAAGTCATACTACCAATAAAATTGTGCAATACAATTCTGGGAAAAGCAACACAGAAAAGAAACAAAGTAAAGTTAAAAAAGAGAAGACTTTTAAATGTAGCTTATTCTGTGAGGGGGGGGGGCACTAGCCTTAAAAGAGAAACTGAGTAAACATAAAATCTTACTGTATGAGCCTTCTGACAATGTGTGGACATTTATATATTAAAAAAAGCAAGTTTAACTGTAAACCAATCAAGATCTTTGTGAGAGACCTGCTCTCACAAAGGAAGAAATACAACTATATGCTTCTTTTTCATTTGATTATCAAAATATTTTTTTGTTGTTGTTGCCATTTGTTCATTGGATCAGGTGAACAGTGGGGATGGGATCAGCTGACAAAGCTGCAACTGACAGCAGATCTCTTGTTTCTGTAAACACCTCAAGACAATCTAAAACTAAAACTCGAGCAGGGTGTAAACAACACATCAGTGCACAAAATCCCATTTAAGGAGACTGAAAAGTTTCACTTAACAGCTGATTGATCAAATATAAACAGCGTTTGAAGCTTGGAATATCAGCTTTCCTCCACGCTGCTGTAAGAAACAGGAGATCCCAGTGAAGAGGAAACTTTAAAGTACCCGATTATGAAAATGGAAGAGATATTTGGCAATACGGTGAAGAGCTTCCCTCATATATTTAACATCATATTTCCATTTTTTTTTTCTTTTAATACAACAATCATCATGACTTTACAGCCACTTCAAGTGCAGTCAAACTGCGAGTAGGGTACCTGTGAGCCAAGCGTAAATACCAGGTAAACCAATGTCACACTGCCACACTGAGGACAACAAATGCAATTACAATCAGCATTTACACCAGCGGCTCAGAAAAATCTCAAATAAAAACAAATTGCGCACAAGGAAACTGGACCATTTAAACATGTAACACAAACACAGAAAAACCAAGAGCATGCAAAAACTGAGTAACCCACAACAGCGTGAATGGATTAACCGATCCTGCCAATACCAGATACTCAACTGATTAAATCCAGTGCAATACAGTTTGGACTTTCTAGATATGTCTTTGTGAGAACGTGAACAGTTCCTAAACTACTTTAAACAACACGAATAGCAAAATCGATAGCCAATAAAAACCTCCCAAATAAAAATGAACTGATAATGCTTAAAAAACAGACAATACTGGCTCACGTTAGTTTGATGGCTTATAGAAAGTGCACTGCTGCTCAGCAAGTTCCAGATGCTCTTTCTAGAACTGATAATACCATGGAAATGTGGCTTTTGACGCATCCCTTGAAGGAAACTACAACTGGAAATGTTACATACACGCTTGAAGGCCTTAAGACCTAAGTTTCAGCAACGTTTTCATTTCAGCATAAGTGATTTGTGTGCACGCACGTCTCAGTGGCAATTTAGTGGAGGGAAAAATTGTGTGAGTGTAGAAGATGACAGCACAAATGAATGACACAATAATCCTTCAACACATTTAAAAGTCAGCTATAAAAAGGAAATGGATCGCAGCCATTTGTTTGAAAATACTGATTTGTGCTGCAGGTTGTTTTGGCCATTGCATGAACACGTAAGCGTACAGAAAACAGAGGATTTACAAGATTTAATTAAAAAAGAAATGGCAGGAATACTGATAATACTGATAGGCCCTTTCGGGCTTGTGACATTAAGTTCTTTTGATGTGGTTGTTGCTTAAAACGTATAAAGTTGATAGTTCCAGCTCTGATGCAGAGACCAACTCCAACGATTAGGTGTGGGAAAAGCGCTCCGTTCATCACTGCAGAACAGCGGCGCTCTGCGGAGATGATCTCTTTGTCTCCGTGCTTTAGCCACTCAGCCTAGAAATGCGACAAGTCCGAGGTCAGTTTTCCTCCTCGTCGTCGCTGACAAAGCTCCTTCTATCCTGACTCGTCTCTCGCTCCCTGAGGAAGGTCTGTCGGATCGCTTCCAGCTCCGTCAGCTCGAGACGGACTTTCTCCAGGTGGAAGGCGCGCCGATTTTGGATTTGCCTCATGGGGAATGGGTTCATGTCCACAAAGGCAACGCTCATCAGCTTCCTGGAAGATATTTTTTTAGAAGAAAGAAAAACAGCATAATCCTGTGAGCCTGGATTTTTTTTTATGTCTTTGAAATTTAGTAAACCCATGCATCCTTCTTTCAGCATCAAGCATACACCACTGGAGCTGATACATAAAACTTTATTAATAGGTAGGTTATTATTACAGCTCCAAAAATGGCCACTTGAGGCTAGCTCCAAAACAGAGTCTGACCAATAAAATGGTATAAAACAAGCATGCACAGTGCAATTTTAAATGTAAGGGCTGCTACCTATAGCAATCTATTTAACAACTGCATCTCAGCATGCCGCATTTAGTCCAAACCATGGCTGTGCTCAAGCACCGTCTCACAGAGCTGCTGCAACACCTGCAGTGTGAGAAATGAAGTTTGCACAGGCACAAAGCCGATACACTGTGGGTGATGTGATCGTACAATTTAGCTACAGTTCAGGGAGACCCGGGAAGCTGTTTCAAGGTGATGCAGATACTCTGTCCACAGAAACTTCATTCTTTCACAGGACTGGAAATACGAAAACAGTGCAGCTACTGTACCTTGAATCCAGGATCGTGCGTGTGAAGTATCTGAGATATTTGAAGATGGCTGTGGAGTCCTGCAACTTCAAAAACTCCTCTTCTTTGTACTTGAAGAGCGCAAGAGCAAAGCGGAATATGATCTGTGGAGAAAAATGGCGTAAAGTCCTGTGTGACTGTAGCATGAAAATATTTACTCAGGAACATCTGACCTTTCTTCTGTTCCCTAAGCAGGTCCTCCAAATATAGTCAATACCGCCTTAATCTGAGGCAGTTTTGTTTGACTGGGTTCATATCAGGTTTCTGTTAAGAGTTAGGCTCGACAGCTTTAGTGTTTTAACTTGTATCGTTCAATCAACACACAATAGGGCACATTTTTGCTTTAACAAGTTTGCTAAAATGCTTCCCTTAAAAATTCTATAAGGGGATGCTACGTCAAAATCGGTTATTGCATGCGTTTTCTTTTTTTTTTTTTACCTTTTTACCTTTTTTTGCATGTCATTAAGCTGAAAAGTTTAGAAAAAATACAAAACTTTGTAGGGGTGTAGAGTGGGGTTAAAATTTAGCTTGCGTACACAAAAAATAACGATTTATTAAACTAAAGAATTTTGGTTCCTTGGTGGCAATAAATAATTCGTTTAATAGCGTGCAATTGGATCCATCTGGCAAACATGCACGGTTGTGTGCCGGCACGTAGCTTGAGAAGTGATCTCTCGTCACCGGTTAGTCATTAACTTTAAAACAGTTTCCTGCTGAGGCTAGAATTCAGGTTTATGAGAGCAGAATCAAGCCTCTTACCTTTGGTCCTTCAAACAGAAACGCATCCCAGATCTTGAAGAGGATGTCGCTCACCACACTGTCCACAAACACCACCAGGAACCAGTTAAACGTAATGAGGGAAAAATCGACTTTGTGCTGCTCAAAGTGGGCGTGTAGCCGCGGTAGCTTCTCGCTCATCAGATCCTTGAACACACGCTGGTCAACCTGTACGAATCAAACCAGGGCTTGATTTTCTAAGGTGGTCAAATTTAGCAGACAGACAGAAAAACAAAGACTGCTGATGTCTGCATTCCTGCTCTGTAAGTCATCAACAGCAGTCACGTGAATATGATATCACTGACACCAGGGAGGTTTGTCAAATCTAATAAATAAGCAGTACCTTGTCCCTTCTTGTCTCATGGTACAATAAAATTCAACTGTTTTTTTGTTACCTGTGAGCCAAGGAGAGTCTTAGTGTAATAGTCTCTTGGCATGAAGACCTCCACAATAGCTATAAGGGTCCAAAAAGCATCCTCTTGATCTAAATAGAGCAAGGCAATTGCTGCCAGCCTGAAGAAATAACATGCAAGAAAAAGGTTAATGGTTACAAGCCAGAAAAAGAGAGACAGAAAGAAAGTACACACTCAAGCTCTAGTACCTGTTCAGTCCTTGACAGTAGCCGATATCTGGATTCCTCCATGAGAAAGCCAGCAGGACGTTCCTGAGTTTTTGGATGCCGCCTGCACTCGGAGAGGCATAGTGCTTGTTGTTGGGCAAAGTACGCAGCAAGTCCAACTCGATCTGCTTCGAGGCCGGGTTGGGCTTCTCCCTTGCTACGTTTAATAAGGTGTCATAATAGTCTGGGGGCAAGTGGTCACGAAACTTCTTCACGTGGAAAGAAACACACCAGCGCCACACCTTGGAGCGGTGCCCATGTGGCACGCCACAACGAATCAGGGCCTTTAGCTCAGGGGAGTGAACCAGGTCTCTGTTCATGGTGCTGGACAGAAAGTTCTCCCACTTGACCCCGACGGAAACCTCCTGATCCGTCATGGACAGGGACTTCAGCTCCAAGGCCCTCACCTTTGCGATCAGCTTCTCCTCCTCTTCCTCCTCCTCGGGGACGGTCTTGAAGCCGTACACGTCATACTCGCTAGCATTGCATCAAGACAGAGAGACAATTCATCAGTGATGCGGGTGAATTCCGAAAGCCGCTCAAAGCTGCAACAGTAACATGTTCACATCCTGGCTTCTGCATGTTTACATCACTGAGCGGTTTCCAGAATGTGTAAATACATTTTTGATGAGCCAAAAAGGGCATGCCTGGGCTTGCAAAGAATTCAGAAACTGAAATACAGATTAGCAGAACTCGTTCTCACAGTCAAAAAACATGCGTAGGGACTCTTAGTGCAGTTTATTTTCTCTTTCAATAAAAACAACAACAACAACAACCAAAAAAATTAAAAAAAAAGCAGTGCGTCCTCTGATGAATTGGTATGGTGCTGGCTCTGGTAGAAATGCTATAACTGCTCAACATTATTAAATAAAGATCTGCTACTTTTGACCCTCGTATGATTGACAGTGGAATTTTTTTAGTAAGCCACAGCACTGAGTATGGCACGTAGCTGAGCTAACAACACCTACATTTGGCCATTTATTTTCATATCTGCTATAAATGCCGGAAACCAGACGTGTGGGCTCTCGCAACCTCTTATCAAAACTCAAGATTTCTCTTTTTCCATCCCTAAAACTCTGATCAAGTAGCCGTTTTTAAGTAATTTCTTTTCAAATCACCTCCAAAGCATCTGTTAACGAGGCTTTCGGCACATACCTGACAGTGTTTGGTTTGAAGATCGTGTGCTCCTGCTGGTCTGTGTTCTCGCCCTGCAGTGCATCTTCTAACAATCTGGAGATGACCTCCCGGGCTGGGCTCTGCTCTGAAGACGAACATACCGGGTTCTTCACCTCTTGAAGCAGAACCAAGTACTTACTCTCCACCTGACACAGCTTGGCCTCAAGCGCAGTGCACTGTGGAAAAGAGGGCAAAATAAAGTCTCAGCTTTAAATTTAAATTACGTTTTAGAAGCACCAGCTGAGCTTCACACTGGACTTCCCCTAAACCTACTCAAACTTCCTGTTTCTATTAACAGGATAATGCACCATTAAATATAAAACACAAGAGAGTACCTTTGCTTCTAAAGCCTTTTCTCGACTCTCTGCATTTCTGCGCAACACCGTCAGCTCCAGGATCTCTTTGTTCAGGAACTTGTTCTGGGATTTGTAGCCTTGAAGACTGTCCTGAAGGTGAATAATAAGACAGACGGGGTGTCAAGATGTTCAGGCAGAATTTCAAAAGCTACAGAAAAAAGAAAATCAATGTTGATGGCAGTTTAAGATCAAGATAACTTGAATCTTATTTAAAGTGTTGCCATCTCTACCTTGAGGATGCTCAGCTCCTGCAGCTCTTTGTGAGGTGGTGGTGATCCAGCGTCGTTTGCATTTCCGCTGTGCTCGGAGTTTTCCTGTGACAGCTTCATGATGATCTCATCCTTCGCCTGGATGGTCTCCATCATCATTCCAAGCTGGTCGTTTATCTCCCCCACCTTAAGTTTCAGGCTCTTCAGCTCTTTTTGCAGACTCTCCTTCTCCAGGGCGAGACGCTCCATGTGACCGCACATGGACTGAATCTGACCATCTCGTTCCTTAAGCAGATCCTCCAGCTGTGCAACTTCTTCCTGAGTTGGTACTGAAGTTCGGGTCTGGTCTGAGGCTGCTGACGAATCTGGAGACGGAGCTGGACGGCACCCGGTGGGCCTTTCGCTCTGGGAGGTCCTTAAAGTCTGCTGCAGTAGCCTTACCAGCTCCTGGATGATAACACATCATTACTGTAAATTAAGCATGGTATATTATTTACTAGGGCTGCCACGATTAGTCGACTAGTCACGATTACGTCAACTATCAAAATCGTCGACGACTGATTTAATAGTCGACGCGTCGTTTGAAGCGTTGTAAGATCACAAAAGACACAGGAATAAGTAGTGGGACTTAAGAGTGTAATAACGGACTAAAACAGAAGATGGCAGCACTGCATTTACAAGGATGCCAGCTGCCGTTAAACCCCGAAGAAGAAGAAGTAGCTCTGTGCCAGTGTTGCCAACTTAGCGACTTTGTCGCTATATTTAGAGAGTTTTCAGACCCCTTAGCGACGTGAAAGCGCGTATGGCTTTTACTCTCAAAAAGCAGCGGGTGCTGTAACGCAGTCAGTTCTTCTTTTACTCTTATGCTGTTTTGTGGATCACAAGGTTTAAAACTACTTATAAACACACACACCAAGTAACTCCACCAGAGTGCCTATTTCGAGTCACTTTTTCCGATCCAAGCCCGGGTAAAGGAGCAGGGTTGGAATTGTGACATTAAAAAAAACAATAATTGCTAAAAGAAATTTAACTTGTAGTTCTAAATAAACTCTAAATGCATTTAGGACGTTTTTTACTCACTTTATGTCTCTTCCACGATGTTATTTCTCTCTCCAACAACATAGGTTACAATTAGATTAGCATGACCAATTATGTAAATTAGGCGATAACGTCATTTAGCGACTTCTTGCGACTTTTAGGACAGCCAATAGTGATTTTCCTCTGTTCCAGAATTCATAGCGCAGCCCAGCTCAGTTTCCAACAATGGCGGCAGCTAGTTAGTTTTAATATTACTCTTATTATTCTTTCTGGGTCACAAAATAAACGTTTAACATATTTTAAGACGAGAATGTAACTGTGTAAACCTCAAAAATATCCGCTCAGTTTATCAAGACACCACATATTTTCAAAAGCGCTCCGACGTTTTCGGAGACGTCTGTTACCCACTAGCTCGATAGCTAGCCGGGGGCTAGGTCACTAGCACGGTGAGAACACCGGACTCCCGGCTAATTGTTTTCAAACCCACCCCTGTCTTTCGCTACTCAGGTTAGACATATATAAGTCATTTAGATAACTTAAAAATGTTATTGTTTGGCTTTTTTTTAGTATTTTATTTATTCCTGAGTAAATCGGTTTGGCTGAGATTAAAGTTGTAGTTTTTACACAGCTGAATAAACGTCAAGCAGACTGATTATCAGAAGTGTGAGATGCTGGAGAATATACTCCGGTGTCCCGTTATATTTTAGATAGCAAGGAGTTTATTAAACTTCACTGAAACAATGTGCAAATTTCATTAAAATTTAATAAACTATTATCTTTATCTTTAGTTAGCACATACCTTAAACACTTAAAGCTGTAAGCTAATGATAGTTATATAAGAGCAGATGCTGCTGGTGCAATAAGCTATATGTTTTACACCCAATGGATGCACGATCTGATTAGTCGACTAATCACAAAAATAATCAGTGACTAGTCGACTATCAAAATAATCGTTTGTGGCAGCCCTATTATTTACAGAAAACATCAATTTGTTACACTTTTTTTCGTTATCATGCTCCTGGTACAGATTTCATAGGAAAACAACTATCAATCTTTTGACCAGGAAGTAAAGCACAGAGGTAAAAAAAGGTATTCACTAAGTAAGTATTCACTCTTCTGCCTAGTCACAGCGGTTTTGACCAATCAGCCAACCTTAAAATAGAGGGGGGAAAAAAGAGAACAGAAAATAAAGAGAAGGAGTGCGACAGCTGTGAATGCTGTCTGCTGTTTCTTTGCTTCTTGCTAAAACATGACTAATCATTTGCTGACTTCTTGTAATAGTGAGAGTATCAGTATTATACCAAGGCACTTGGTCAGACACCACAAACCTAGGCTTGTGGTGTATAACAGACACTACAAACAGGGATCATTCACTTTCAGTAGAAACAGAATATTACATTTTTATCCGATCCAATCCATAGACATGTGTTATGCTGTTATAAATAACAGTAGTAGAAGAGATCCAACTATACCTTCTGGGTGGCCAGCTCTTCCTTGAGTTTAGCCTCTTCCTGCTGCAAGCGACTCAGTTCTTCCTGCTGCTGCTGGCTCTGGAGGCGAAGCTGCATTTCCAAAGACTTGCTGCCGTTACATTCCACCGGCGAGCTTTCGGCACTGCGGCCTAACTTTCCAGAGCCCAGCAAAAGCTTCTTAGGCCGCGAGGGGTTGCGCACAAAATCAAAGGTAAACGCCGATCCAAAGGAATCTGAGGGAAAACACAAGTTCATCAGCTGTTATCTGTGACCCTCGGGAGAAATGTACGCTGAGGATGAGTATTAAACCCTGGCAGAAGGGTGGGTGGGAGTGGACGTACGTCTGTGTGTGTCCAGATGATGTTTCTGTTCAGTAAAGTCCTTTGGCGGATCCACGAGCTCCCATTCCTCCGAGGGACTGTTGCTAGTGTAAAACACGCTGCGTCGTCCCCCACGCAGGTGAGACATGGAGTTCCTGACAGAAATCAGGAGATATTTTTTTTATTTCACAGGTTTCTCACACATTTCATTGCAACAAAAAAAAAAGGGGAGGGGGGTCTTTAGAGATTAAAGAAAACACGGTATGAAAAGTGACAAATCCACAGAGATCTACGATGAACCACAGAGGAAAACTGATGCTGCTGCAAAAGGCCGACGGGATTGCAGCGTTGGACAAACAGAGAAAAAACAAAGATAATAAACACAAAGGCATTTTTGCAAGAAGCTAACATTTAGAGGAAAAAGTAAAGCTAATGGTGTCAAACTTGTTTTTCACACCTCACCATTGCAACATGTCAACAACTGTTTCTGCTGTATGCAACACAATGAAGCGCAAGTCTACCTCACACATCAGCTCTCTATATATATTTTTATAGATATCGGATGTGTTTAAACCACACGTTTCTGACTTCCACCTGGCAAAACCAAAGTGACTAAAGAGCGCTCGTGCTTTTCTCAAACTTTATGGGTATAAACGTGACAAAAGCAGTTAACGTCACAGTACTGGAGTATTCTAAAGCCACTTCTTTTCTAATCGGGGGGAGGGGTTTCTAGCTCCGAGAGCTGCAATTCTCGTAGATTCAGTCACATATCAGGCAGCTACTATACTGATACCTTTGTTACTGTCAAGTCAAGTCAAGTTTATTTATAGAGCACATTTAAAAACAACCAAGGCTGACCAAAGTGCTGTACAGTAAATACAGATAAAAATACAATAGAACACAATTTCGTAAAACACCTCGCTGATCAAATAAAAAAATAAATAAACAAATAAATTAAACCTTTCTAAAAGCCAATGAAAAGAGGTGAGTTTTAAGAGCAGTTTTAAAAGTTTCTAGGCTTTTGGAGAATCTGACGTGAGGAGGTAAACTGTTCCACAGTCTGGGTGCAGCCACAGCAAACGCCCTCTCTCCCTTTGTCTTTAATTTATACCTGGGAACATCTAAAAGCATCAGATCGGCTGACCTCAAAGATCTCCTGGGGCGATAAGTACTAAGGAGTTCTGACAGGTAAGAACTGTGTATAAAAGGCACCGTGGTGTGGGTTTAGGAGCAGTGAAACTCTGGGACTCCAAGACTCCCTTAATAAGGGACACATACAAAGCAAACTCCAGTCTACATGTCACATTTTTAGGATTGCAGCATGTTGCCTCTTTTCAATAGATGTGTTGTACATCTCAAAAAGGGGAACTGCTGATGGTTGCATACTAGAAAAACAAGTGAACCATGGATGTAACCATTTCCTCTACTGCAACCAGTGTCTGGATGAACTAAGAAGTGCTTTCTTTGCTCAACACAGCAGACAAACTAGTCGTGCCTGTTTGGCGGCGACCTTAAAAAAAAAAAAAAAAAAGAACAAGATTTTATAGAGCTGTATACTTGCGTACAGATTATTTCCTGGAAAGCTTTCGTTACACTTACCTGAGCTCCATGCCAAGGTTTTTCAGGGAGAAATTGAGGGGGTTCGTGGAGGGCCCTCTGGCTGTCTGGGCTCCCACCATTCCAGCGCCCTCTGTTTCGTCGTCCATGGAGAAATCACTGCGGACCTTCTCCATGGTTTCACATGGCTTCTCAAAGCTGAAAGCATCTGAGAAAAAAAAAAAAAGACCAAAAGAACTTAATTATCTGTTCTAACGAAACAAAAATCAAATCAAAATGACACCAAAGACTGACTTCCCAAGAACAAGATGCACAGCCGGGTGAAACCTATGCAAGTTAATACCTGCTTTCTAACGATTACTTCTTTCTCAGACCACCAACCCCCTTCTTAACATGAAATTAATTAGTAAAAAGAAGCTTTTTTTATTTGTTAGATGTGTCATAAAAAGTGATGCTACTGCAGAAGTGGTTTAAACTGCCAGCAGGGGGTGTCTGAGTCATACTTGGAAAAATGAAGTCTGTCTGTGGGAAAACACCTCTTTCTGCTTCCTTTGTCTGTGACTTCAGTAAACACTTTCCTGATGAGTTCATGATGTCAGGCTCTAGTTGTTAAGCTTCAATGAATACTGCATCGTTTTCATATATTATGCTTCTACTTAGACTAAAAAATAAAAAGGATGATTAAGCAGCGGATGCGCTGGCCTACCTTGCGAGTGACAAATCACTTCCATATGAGTGTGCGGCAGGCCTCCATTTCTCATCGACCCATGCCACATCTGGCTTTAAATCATCGAGGTAGTGATATTAATAATGCTGTGAGACTTCACACACAGACTGTGGCCAACAACATGTAGTGCAGCCAGCGCCACGCACCTATGATCAGACTCGCGTGGCTCTGATAAAATCTTTGAAGTCTTTGAAGTGGCATCTCCAAGAATGAAAATAAAAACCAACGTCCTTTATATGTCTAATTTATTATGTCTTTATCATGTGTTACTATGTCTACTTCTGAACGTTGCAGCACGGTTTCCTTTTAGAGCTTCAAAAGTCGACACTTACTTAGACTTGCTAAGCCCGGGCATGTTAGTCTTTCGCTATAAAAAGTGCGACATAAAAACACAGCTCGAGGGATCGTTTCAGCTGACGCCAGACATCGCTGATCTCACAGCTCTCTCGTGCACTTCACTGCACCGAGCAGGTTCAAGGCGAGACCGAAAAGCAAAACGCAAATGAATACGAGAACAAGGAACAAAAGAGTGTTCATTCCGAATCGTCAGAGAAATCAAGAAGTCGCGGAGGGTTAGACGAAACACGGCGACAACAGCACTGATAAGCGGTGATAACCAAGGCGTTTGTGGCTTTTGAAGACAGATGTGCACCGAGAACATTCTGGGAAAGAAAGACATGGACAGGAAAAGGATTCACAGGTCGTTTCACTCAGCTAATCACAAAGCATGCAGAAGAATCCCTGTTTGCAAATGTAAACAGGCTTAAAAATGCTTGTGTCCTCATTAAAGTCCTTTATTAGCCACAGATATGGATGTACATATTTTCTTTTCCACTTCTGCTGGATAACAAATGAGATTCATATTTTATGTAGAGTCCAACAGATACTCATTCAAACATATCAGCACTGGCGTATACAGTCATTGGCTACTGAATTAGGTACACCTTGCTAGGACCACGCTGGCCACCATGTTGCTTCTGGAGCTACATAACAACAAGAAACATTCCTCAGAGATTCTGGTCCATGCTGACATGATAGCATCACACAATTACTGCGCACACATGATGCAAATCTCCCGTTACAGCGCATCCTAAAGGTGCTCTGTTGGATTGAGATCTGGTGACTGTGGCCGTTTGAGCACTCACTGAGATCTTCAAGACCATTCAAACGCTTAAATCATCAGCTTTGCATGATGCGAGCTTTGAGACATGTCACACAATCAAACTGGAAGCCAGCATCGGTGACTGTGTTCTGATGGCTGCTGCGGTAATAAAGGGATGGAAATGCTCAGGAACAATGCTCAGGAAGGCTTTCCTGAGTATAAACAATGCTCAGTTTTTATTAACGCCACCTGCAGCAAGCTGTACTGACATAAGGCAAGATGACACCATGCTTTCATGGTGTTTATGACAAATTCTGACCCTGTCAATCTGACATGCTGTGAAGTGAAAGACCCTCGTCTGCATACTTTTCTTCTGTTACTGTTCCCTTCCCATCAGTTCAAATGAGTCTGGTTGTTCTCCTCTCAACAATTTATATTTAAAAAAAATTGGAAAACAAATAAACATATCATTTTTGTCACAGACCATTACTTGACTGCCTACTTTATATTTGTTTAGACGTGAGGTTACGATACCAGCGCCTTTGCTTCACAGCTCGAAGGGCTTTCTGCTTAAAACAAAACACAAGCCGAATGATGTCAATCTGAACTTTTACCCTTTCGAAACACTCGAACACTTTCCTGCAGAAACTTGGTAACAAAATACGCGAGACTCTTGTGATTTGTAGCGCTTGTGTAAACTTTCAGTTGTTGCCCGGATATGATGAAATGACCGACTGATAACATATCCACTGTATGTGTGAGTGCGTGCGAACCTGCCTACCATTATCTTTGCCTACAAGGCCGGTGTGAGGATAGGCCAGCGTCGGGGAGCTCCAGCTGTCTCTCTGACCAGAGCCTCGCATGTTACTGTACTCCCAACGTTTCTGCTGCAACTGCTGCAGCCAGTAGTGCATCACCTGCTTACTGGGAGCCTAGAAGGACACAAACGCACACTCAATTAGACTTTAGATCTTTGAAATCTTTAAGCACGCCATTTTAAAGACAGCAAAGTGAGCGAGATGACATTTTAAAAGGCATCTCCATGAGGAAATCAAGGCAGCGACAAATGGAAAGGGAAAATGAGGACAACTTGACACTATTAGGATCTGTCATGTGAATGAGCACAGACACTGGTTTCAGTCTCAGTTCCAGCTCTCTCTCTCTTGGTATTAAGCATAGACACTTAAAAAAATAATAAGACAGACTAGAACTGACTGAGTGAAACCAGAGGCACCTGTCTTGGTGCTGAACCCGTCACAGTCATATGACAGCACCAGGACACCGTCACATGAGATGCTGTGACCCGTGAAGGCAGATGAGCTCCTGTGTAAAAATGTCTAAACACAAAACAGAAGACTGACGGTGTTTGCAGGCAATCAGCTGGAAGAATGCGCTGATTAAGCGCTTGGTTTGTGCGAGAAATTGATTTGTCTTTTAAAAAACAAACAAACGGATTTTCTTCTTCTGATCGCGTCAGAATCGCATCAGATCACGTTGTTGCCGAGCAGAAATATGTACTTTGTTGCCTAAAAACAGCTGAGTCTAAATCTGTTTTCTTTAAAGGAAAGAAGAGAAGGGCGTGTCTGCCTTTTCCAAACGAGAAAGGAAGTGACAAATGACATGAAAAGCAGACCTCGTTGCAATGCTGTCAACACACGTTTAATGAAAGAAAGAAAAGTTCCTACCTTAAGTAGAAACTCTTTGTCGGCCGTGCGGATCTCAAACTGACCCTCTTCCCCGTCCAAATCGTAGCTGAAACACGCATCGCATATTTCGATGTGTCCGAGCGGCAGGGCATCCTGGGGAGACTTGAAGTAATACAAATAGCATTTCCTCGGATCATACACAAACCACTTCGGCTTGTACCCCCTCAAGGGCCCCTTGCCGGACAGTTTGTTCAAGTAGCCACACAGTTTGGAGGCCTGCTCCTTCGCTCCCTCGATGTCGGCCACATCCACGGACCTGGAGTTCACGAATCGCGAAGCCGTGCAGGAGTGCGCCTCGCTGCCATCCTCCTCTTCGTGCATCTTTCCTCGAAGTTTCTTCTTCTTGCAGCACAGCGGATGCCCACTCCTGTTTCCATCCACATGACTGTCCGTTTCTTTGACAGAGGAGCATGGGACATGTAGTTCAGCTCCGAGGATGACGTGGTTGGTTTGCTGGTTGGGGTGGAGTGTAGCGGCTCTGTGGGCCGCTAGGTGGCGGTGTGTGATCAGATGAGCAGCCAGCTTTGAGGGCTAATGAGCAGCAATCCTCCAACGAATTGTAAAGAAAAAAAACTGTAATCAAAAGATAGAAGAGAAGATACGAGGCCTACATAGGAAAGAAAAATAAAAATGCGTTCTGTTATCTGCCCTCGGCACAAAATGATCTGCGGTGCCCACACCCACACCCGTGTCACGCGCAGCCGATCTTGTAATTCTTGTTCTTGTTATGCTAATTTCAACTGCTTTGTACTGTTCATGGCAGTGTGTGTTTCACAATTTGTATCTATAACCTCGAACAGATACTGAATATGTCAGGATACAGCTGTAAATTTTAAAAAACTTAATAAATAGCTCAGGTAATTTTATTAAGATAGCACATTTCATTATACATAGATTCAGTGTGCTAAAACGTGAGATAAAAACATAAATCTAAGTAGGTTTTGCAATGTCTTAGGACAATGGCAAACATTTACCAGATCTCCACCTGACAGGTCTGACTGGGTTATAAACAGTGAGCAGGTCAGAGATCTACTGGAAATCCAAACCACTGGGAGCTTTTTGTCACCTCAGAGTAGCTGCCTGTATTGCCTAGCTGACGGTTAAAAAGATGACAAATAATATCAGTATATCTTCCTCCAGTTTTTAGCATTTCCATGCTTA
Organism: Maylandia zebra; assembly: GCF_041146795.1. Taxonomy (NCBI): domain Eukaryota; kingdom Metazoa; phylum Chordata; class Actinopteri; order Cichliformes; family Cichlidae; genus Maylandia; species Maylandia zebra. The sequence continues at coordinate 14,155,591 of NC_135173.1, read as the reverse complement.
CATGACAGTCAAAGCCCTATTAAGGCTAAGAGAGGTGTTTAGAGTTATCTAATGTTAGAAATGCACAGAGATTTTGAGCTGAAGAGCATTAAAAATGAACATTTTTGGAGATACAAACAACCCTCGCCATATTTTGTTGATTTTTTTTTTCACCTCCAAAATAAGCAGTAAGTATAAAGCCACAGATGCCATAAAGTGTGTCAGGGTGTTGGGTTAGTGCTAAAGTGCATGTAACCACAGTGAGCCTACTTTAACTTTCTTCTATCTCACTGTCACTTTTCTCAATCTGTTCTAATAATGGATGAAAATAAATACATAAATAGTGGCATTATTTACAATTTAAGTGATAAGTCAAAAAAAAGGAAAGAAATGTTCCAATAAAATATCACCACCTGAAATGACGTACCTTTCCACTTTTCATAAAACCTACAGCATATATGTGACTAAGTCGAATCCATAGCTCGTTTAACTAGAGTGCGAAAGAGGAGCTATTGAAGTGATTACAGGAAATTTGTCTCCTGGATTCAGAGCTGGCAGAAGTTTCACATGTTCAGGATGTTTTGGTGACTAATGGTTGCAGATGTGAATATGATTTAGTTTTGCCCCAGTGCTGTGGGTAAACAGTGGATGATTTGTCTTATGCTGGGAAATACACCTGATGTTTCCCCACTTGAGATGTCAAAGATAAAACAGCAGCTTAAAAAAACAAAATGCAATACTGTAATACTGTAATAACAGTAACCTGCTAGTTTTCTTACAATTAGAAGTATTTGTGAGGTTAGGATCCTTGTTTTGCTCTGAGGTTTCAAAGGACACTGTAAACAAAGGTGATGTGCTTCCGTTGCAATGACATTTTGCATTTGTTAAATTGACTTGTGACCTTTTATAAGATCCACATCCCCCTCATAGGTGTGTTAGGCTAAAAAAAAATTATCAGCCTAGACATCCTCCTGTCTGGCACCTTTTTTTATATGTGCTGTAGATCAAATAAATTTCTGCCGATCCTTTTACGTACAGCACACAGCGCGATCGGTCGAATGTAATGTTCATTGGATTCTTTACAAACACGGACCGGTGATAACATTTAACCCCAAACCTTACTACTCCCACAGAGGAGCACATAATGACTCACAAAGAACAACAAGAGCCGCCTTAAGAGAGTGTTGAAATTCTAGGCCATGGTACTGTACAGCAGCTCTTACTCATTTGTGGAACATAACAGTTCAGTTATTGGCTCTGCGTTCATTCATCTAAATTAAATTAAATTACACTAAATGACATTGCTGTACACAATACCCAAGTGTTTGATCAGTTGTGTATAAACAGGAAACATGTTTCCAAATTGTAAGTGATGTTAAAATCCAGTTGTGAAATCCCATCTCATCCTGCTCGCTATGACACAGACTCTTTCTCGTTACTGCATCTCCCCCTGTGGGAGTTCCTACTGTTCCCCACAGAGCAAAAACTGCTGGAGGTGATTCATGACGCCTGTCCCCAACCAATGGGGGGAATGAGTTAGCAGGTATTTACTGTATGTGAACCTGAAAAACAAGCTTGGAAATACCTCATCTTACTGGGGCTTTGTTTATTGCCCCGCCCTCTACCCTCCAAATCTGTTCAAACATACACAGTCTTTCCAAACATTTCCATTCCTACACATTTTTGGTCCAGCTTTAGCAACAGTGATCTGAACTTACTTCAAACCCAGATCAGAAAACACAAAAGATCAACTGCTGACGCAACTTATCTCCCATTACTCTGGTAATCAGACACTCCGTGGGTTAAACATCTCCTCTTGCAAACCAATGCACTCGTGTGCACACAAACCACAGTTTCTGTAAAGCTTACTTTCCGTTTCTCTTCAGGAAGCTCTCACATTGTTCAGCAGCCTTCAGCTGTCTTTTTGATGCAAATGAACTGTTTGAACTGCGCCTTGCCCGTTGCCATGTACCTCTACTTTCCAGACCAGTGGAAAAATATGTGTAATTGTAAATGTCATCTGTCTATATCTCCCATGTAGTGTCATACTCCCTCAAGACACTTTCAGTTGGAGATTAGAGACGGTTCAGAAGTTAAGAGAAGTATTTTAATGTTTGCTGAAATGACACCGGGTTCAAACCACACAGTGACAATCTCAAGGAAAGGTATGTACTCTCGCCATTGTTAAATACTTTATAGGAATATTGTATGAACTTTATAATTAAATTATTCATAATTAAATTAATTTTCTGATCTTTTCTTTCCAGGGATTGAAAGGAATTGCTGTTTACTTTACAGACAACAGTATCCCAGAATTGAAAAGGTGTGCCGCGTTTCACAGTCGAGACCAAAGGATCAAAAACAGACAAAATCTCCCTGCATCAGGACCTATTTAAAATTTTGCTTCAAGGTAAGAACTGCTTATAAGTCTTTTTCGAACTAGTCGCTGACTCTTTTAGTGACTAACTTGCTTTTATGTGATGTTTGACTTAGAGATAGATTATAAAACCTCAAAGTATTATTTGAGTAAAACGAGAACATTGTGGATTTTGAATATTTTTTCTCTAAAACATCAGATATCATGTAACAGCAAATAAATGCTGTGTACTAAACTAGAAGCTCGCTTTACACAGACAGGTGTAACCGGACTTTTCCAGCAGCCAATGACTTTCATTTAAAGCTATGAGAACATTGAGCTGCTTTCAGGCTGTGGTTGACGCCTCCTGGAAAATAAGCAAATTAGACTGTTAAAATGCTGCCACACAGCAAACATTGGGGAATAAATGCTGGTTGTCTTCAGCGGATGACGGTGTGTTTTTAATCAGGATCGGACGAGGATGGAGCAAAGGGACACAACAGGGGATCCTAATGCAGACGGGACTGAAGTCAGACTCAGGGAGCTGACATCAAAGTGGTTCATAGAGACTCAGGTGCCACTCATGGTCAGCAACGGACTCCTTCCAGCTTGGTTCCTGGGCTTCATCACAAGACGGTAAGGATTCATAAAAGGAAAAAAATGGAAATAGCAAACTGAGAAATAATCATTTTTTACACCCAGTTTTTTTTTTTCTAAAACCAAATCATATCCTCTAAGCTGCTAAAGCCACATTTAAAAAAAAAATTCTTTACATATAATTTAAAACATATAATATAGTAATGTAAAAAGACACGAGGCTTTTTGTTCATGTATTTATTTTTATTTTTGGTCATATTGTGAAAATGTATCCAAAAAAATAAAAATAAAAATAAACCTTTCCTCTGATGGAAAGTGTCCACTTTGTAATACACCCACTGGCACCTACTGGCCTTTCCTCCAGCACACACCCACATTCAGTGCACACTTACGTGATTGGCAGTGGCAAGTTTATGGAAAGGGACTGTAACGAAATAGAATTTCCACGGTGCAGCACACAATCCACCTCGCTATGCCCATAATCTACCAGGCTGTTGCTGTAAATGTTCTCCAAATGTCTTTGAAACACTTTTTAAAGTTAGGAGTTGGAGAATTTAACACTGTTGTTGGTCTGTCTACAGGGATGCTGAAGAAATTCTTAAAGAAAGGGAGCTCGGCTGTTTCCTGATCCGTCTTAGTGAAAAGGCCATCGGGTACATCCTGTCCTATAGGTGAGTGGTGGTTTAGTCTAAAGAACACTAAAGTAGGAGTTGTGTAGTGTTGTTGTGCTGCTGAAGGTAAACTGCTTTGTTTTACAGAAATTATGACTTATGTATATATAAAGTGTCTTAAAGATAATGTGTGTCAAATCGATCAAATCTATCTATTTTCTAACCCCACTTCTAAGCTTTTGTTTGGTGGCTTATTTTATTGGAGGATATTCATGTTTCAAAAGTCAGAAAGTCGTGTGAATATATGTTATTTTAGTTTGCTCCAACTATAAAATGTGTCAATGCTTAACAAACTTTTTGTTGTTGTTGTTGTTGTTGCAGAGGCAGGGATCGTTGTCGACACTTTGTGATAAACCAGAATGAAATGGGGCAGTTTGTAGTCTATGGAGACACCGAGGTACACGACACAGTGCCCAGTCTGGTAGATTACTACAAAACAAGCCCCATTGAACCATATGGAGAGTACCTGACAAATTCGTGTTTTGAGGTGAGACAAAACTCTTCTTTTGAGTTCTTTTTTTAAATGCCAAAGGTGAAAGATAGAGGTCCAAGTGATGTTTTGTTCTTTCAGGCCCTGGATGAAGACCTATATGATGTTATCCAGATTAGCCCCAAAGAAAAACCTGTTGCCGCTGTCAGCGCTGTGAAGAACAGGCAACGAAAACAGATAAACTCGAGTTTAGATGAGCAGCCTAAACGGCCACCAAAGGGCAACAGGGCGCACGAGGTGAATACAGTCAATAAATTATAGAGCTGCTGTCCAAACTAATGTGCTGAAAATAGTTCCATTGTTTATTTCACCTCACTGACTTTTAGAAACTTGTTTTGTAAAACAGGAAGGTCCGCCGTTGCCCCGAAGGAGCAGGCACCTCGATAGTGCCACCATCAACGAGCATGAGGGGGTTTTGTACGCCCAACTCAGGAAGCAGTCGCCAAGGGTTACACCCAGAGACCAACACATGCATCAGGACAGTTTACCCAGACCTAATTCGAGTTCGACTTCCAAGGATCAAATCAATGGCAGATGTAGTCCTCCGTCACATCCAGAATCCGTTTACTCGGAGCTCAGCATCCTAGACAGCAAAAGCAGGTCTCTGCCACTCCTGGACAGCAGTTCTGACGGGGAGCAGTCTTACAGACTGAACGCACCTCCCGACACCCCTCCGAGACTTTCCCCCAGGCCAGTCAGACAAGGTAACGGCAGCAGCTCCCAGTCAGAGAGGACAGATTTGGGCAGCAGACCAAGCAGCAGCCACAGCCTGGACTACTTGAGTGATAATGCAGTTTATCACCTGGCTGGCAGGCCCGGGAGCCCACACACTACGTCCTTTGACACTAGATTGTCAATACCAGAGGAGCGCACAGATTCTGTGTATGCCGAGGTCCCCGGCGAAGCCCCCGCTGACTTCACATATGAGCCGATTCGCGGCCACAAGGAACCAATCAACCCTAAAGCCAGCAGCAACACTTACGAGCCTCTGGAGGACATGAGACGCAAACAGACCAACTCGTCCTGGGGATTTAAGGTTTGTAATGTTTTCAAAGCACTTTAATTAAAAGAAATAATTCTTTTGTGTGTCATACTTGTATTATAATGAATTTATTTACCTCTTACAGAACGACAAATGGAAGTGGCTCTTCCCTGAGAACAAGAAGAAATGGTAAAGAGGCTACTTTACAGCGTACTGAGGAAAACGTTTACTTGTTTTGATGATTTCACACTACTACTACATAATACACTCTGGAAAACCACTGTTATGTATTAACGATTTAATGAGAACTTATGTATGGTTTTTTTTAACGTATTTATTTAAAAATATAACGATACGTGTGTAGTTTCCTTTCCACGAACAGGTTTTTACATGTGGTAAAAACTGTGTTACGTGTATGTCATATTAAAAGCAATCTACTGTATAAGAGGCTCTAAGATCATTATTATGCCATTACTGTTATTAGAATATTACTAAATAATTACTTTCGGGGTGATCATTAGGGTGGGGAAAATGTACAGCAGTGCCCTACGCAGGTTTCAGGGGCCCCAATGAAAGTATGACTGTAAAGGGGGAAAAACCTGCTGTTCAGTCCACAGCATGTGATTCACCTTGAACTGCAGCTTATGTTGAGGAGAACTGTTTTCATCTACTTCTCATCAGTGCACACAAACCTGGGCGTATATGCTACACTTTCCTGTCAACATGTATCCTGTAGATGCATATATGTATGCAGATATGTCTACGGGCTGTAGGTAACGGAGAAGAGGATAACTGTGAAGAAATGGGGATGTGCGGTTTAGAGCTGCTGTGGAGCGATGACAGCATTTCCACGTGTGGAGCTCGAGATGCAAATAATAAATAAAAATAAATCAGGATACAACAACGTACAACTATTATCACTGCTATGAAAATGCTTCCACCTTTAGCTTGCCTTGGCCATGTAATGCACTCTGATTATGGTTTTCCATCGCTCACTCAAAGAGCATTCCCTGAAAACACTAAATCATGTTGTCACAGAAAATTACCATATGTGGAAATTCATCTCATGGCACCGTGTTTACAGTTGATCTTTAAAAATGTTACATACTGCTTCCGTCAGTTTTGCACATTCACAGGAAACTTTATTTGCATACAGTTTTCAAACGTCTGTTTGTGACACCAACGGGGAAGTGGGTTAAAGGTTTATTAACTTCTATCATTTGCTTTTACTTTTTTAATTATACTTTTACTGGGGCCAGTAAAAGTACAATAAAGGGAATACTTAGTGTATATCTTTCATGGTTATCCTCTGAAGCAGTAAAAAGAAAAAAAAGGGGGAGAAAAGTAGAGCTATTGTGTCGTTTCATGTAGGACAGTGTGACAGATGTTAGGAAATAAGCAGTTCCTGGTTTAAGTCAGGCAGTGCAGACTAGGATATGCTAAAGCTCTTGATAATCAAACATTCAGCTTGGCAGATCATTAACTTTGTGGCATTTCTGTCGCCTTCTGTTTCACAATTGAGATCTACATGATAAAGCGTCACTGGAAAACATGGGGTAATGATTTTAAAAACTTATCAAAGACAAGAGTCATAACTGCCTGACTGTATTTCTGCACATCTGAAAGCACACTGACATAACAAAATGTGTAAGGTTGACAGCGATTAAGCAGTACATTCTTACAATTATATAAATAACTACTTTATGTAGCATTAAGAAACACTTAAGGGTAACTGATGTGTTTGACAGGCATTGCATATTACACCGTTACTAACAGCACAGTGTATTATTGTGTTTAAAGCTCGTGAAATTGTTGAAGCTTGAAGGCTTATTGTTGATCGTATAATAAATGTAAATTGCATTTAAGGTCTACCTATTAGTGTGAGAGCTTTCACCCACATGTCATTAGTGTCTTTATCTCGACAACGTTTTCTCAGTTGCCATAAAGAATATTCGAAACAATCGCAAACACACAGCTTACTCACTTAACGCTGTCACTGATTATTTGTTATGGTTTATGTACACTTTTGAATGTATATTTGGCTCAAGTGAAGTGTTTGAAATTGTTCACAAGTTATTTCATTTTTAAAGAAAAGCGAGAAATCTTCACCGCTATGCTGTCGAAGCAAAGCGAGAGAGTTTAAATCAGATCAAATTGAGCTCTCAAGCAGCGAAACCAGCGTGGGTTTCACACCCTGTTGGGCCGCTCTCACCCTCAGAAACAGTTGCTTAAAGTAATGGCTGTTTTACAGCATCATAATCACACTGCAGCAGAAAGTGGCTCTGCCGAGATCATAACTAACAGATGTTCCCTGTGACACCCGTCATTAATGAAGCTCTGCAATCAGCACTCTACTGCCCTGAATATTTGATGCTGTCCTCATAAATGAATCTTCAGATAAGACACTGAAGAATTAACTAGCTGCTCTGGTGATTGCTTATTAAACTGAACACAACAGCTGAACAGATTTTAACTGTCAGTTAAAATAAGGCCCTCAGTTTCCCTCTCTTCATTTTTCAGAGTACAGTTGAGGAGAATTCATTCCATTTACTGCTGCACTTGTGTTTTATCCAGATGAGGTGTTGCACATAAACATGGAGTTTGCTCAGATGCACCATGCATACCTTTTCTGCCTGTTGTCTGGGCCTGTGGTGGCATAGGAGCTCACAACACTTTACAGTTTGTGTTACCAATACCAAAATGCTTTCCACAAAACACACAACATCAAACGGTATCTCTGCGTGTGACTTTTCTGTATTTGAGCACCTCAGCACTTGGCCAAGGCTGTCTTTCAACTTGTCAAGACCATTTTGCAATCATTGCACTTGCCAAAAAGAAAGAAAAATCAGATTTAAGCCTCAGCCGACCCAATCTCCTTAGTGACTGTGAAGGTCTGCATGTATGGCTATACCTATCAACCAATTCTGCAGTACGACTCATGAGAACTACCGAGCTAAACATCAAATCTAAAACACAATACACCATGTGTAACTGATGCAAATCTGTATCCTCCAGCCAAGAAACCACCACATGTTAATCATCAACCAACATAGCCAAAACCATTTCCTCCAGCTTTCTGCTGAAGTTAGCCGAATGTGCAGGATGTTCAGAGGCTGGTGAACGCGAGGCAGCTCTGTCTTAATAATCACATCCTCCCTAAAAATGTATTATAGCTCACATGAGAGGCTAAGCTGAAGCACATGCTTCCTAATTTTTAATGTGCAAACATCTTCATATTTTGTTATGAGTAAATTACAAGTGCATTAAGTCAGAGCACACTGGAAAACAACATTTATTCAAAGGAAGACAAATACAAGACATTACATGAAGTCCTATAAAATACATATCCAAAACATGGCAGTAACTGACATCTTGTGTAAATGGCAGATGATGAAAGCTACCACAAAGAGTTTGGATGACAAAGCCCTTCATCTAACTGGAGAACAGTACAACATGACTGTCATTATATTCAAGCAAAGTACAAGCACAATAACAACATAAATACTTAATTTATTGCATAGCTATAGAATATCCCCTAATCCTGCTGCTGTGCTTCAAGTTTTATCTGTAGCTCTATAAATACTGGATGTCTCTGGAGGTGCCACTGCAGAAAGACTTCACAGGGAATCATGTGCAATGTAGTTTCAATGATAATGGTTTTGAAAGTGTTCCTGAGACCAAGCAATGATATTCATTGCTGATATGTCTGGTTTTAACACAGTGTGCCGTTCAGTATTGGTTTTTAGTTTTGTCCTTGCATAGAGAGACATCTCTTTGAGAAGACAACATCTTCTCTGAACTTTTGATTAGATTATGTAGTACAATTAATAGCTAATGCATTTCTCCGAGTTGCTCTTTTTCATTATACCCGGTCACATTACTATTTAACTATGATACTTTGTAGCTGTGATAATTTTTTTGTGTTAGTCAGCTTTTCATTTTTCTAGCCCTTCTTCTTGTTTTTAGCATCAAATTCAAACATTTGATATGCTGCCTTTTCATGGTTTCAAAACAATTACAGGGTTTAGAAAATTTGCTATCATCAGAATCCATCTTCTCAAGTTCCGACTGCAGTAAAGGTCAGAGAGGGACGATGGATAGTGACAGACAACCACTGTGCTGTGATCAGGACATGGCTCAGGTAAAGTCTTGAGGTCCAGCCAACTTAGAAGCTGTCCATCCAACCCTCTCAGATTCTTATATGAAAGGTACTGAAAAAATAATAAAGTTGATTATTAGAAAAGTAACAATTACTGTGCATGAAACATTTTTATCCTTTACTCAACCTGAGAAATAAGATTCTTCATTTTTAAAATGTCATTTGCGAGAGTGTCCTGGCCAAGACAGACAAGATAACAGTTTATTCAACAGTGGTGACACAGACATTAATAGACACATAATTAAACACAATGTAAAATACACAAAATAAGTTTAAGCATATACATAAGATTCAATTCAATTCAGGCTTAGTTATTTTAGCAGCAAATCACAACAACAAATAAGATAAAGACCTTAAAGTATTCTGGAGAAAGCCCTGACATTCAAACAATCTCCCTTGGCACTTGGTGACAGTGGAAAGGAAAAACTCCCTTTTAACGGGAAGAAACCTCCAGCAGAATAAGGCTCAGTAAGGGGCAGCAATCTGCTGTGATCAGCTGGGGAGGGGTGATTATTCAAAACTGTTTAGGAGTGAGAAGGATTTCAAATTCAATTCTGTATTTAACAAAGAGCCAGTGAAGAGAAGCCAATATGGAATAAATGTGATCTCTCTGGCTCTTGTTCCTGTTTCTACATTTGCTGCAGAATTTGGATAAACTGAAGGCTTTTTATAGAAGTTTTAGAGCAGCATGATTAAATTACAGCAGTAATGAATACATGAACTGGTTTTTCATCATTTCTCTGTAAAGGGATAGTTCTAATTTTGGAGATACTGCACAAATAAAAGAAAGCAGTCATATCCTTTTCCTGGTACTGTTTTTGACCCAGCGTTTTGAGTTTATTTTGGATTCATGATTCTTTCTTTTGCATGATGAAGATTGTTTTAAGTTCAAGTTTTGTACAGTTTAGTCTTGAGTTTAGTTCCTTTATTGCCTCTAAGGTTTATTTGTATTTTTGGTTTCTTGTCTGTGCCTTTAGTCTTTGTCTCATCCCTCTTGTCTTGTGTTTATTTATCCGTTTCCCCGGTTATGTCTCTGTTTATTCTCTCTGTCATGTTTGTTTTCGCTCTGTTCCCCTCTGCCTCCGTCGCTCTCTCTCTCTCTCTCATCTCTAGCTCCCTGGCTCGCTCTGTCTTTCAGCTCTTTCATGTATGTCTGCTGTGTGAGCTATTTTTTTCCCACGTCAAGTTGTGTACCTTAGCCTGCGCCTTAATGAGTTTCCTGTCTTATTTTGATGGCCCTTGTCTCATGTGCTTGTGTTTAGTTTTGCTTCCTGTTTCTGTGTCTTATTTGTTTCAGCTATGTTTCCTTGCTGTCTCCGCTCTCTAATCACCTGTGTATTCATTGTGTCAGTTCCCTGTTGTCCCTTGCCGGAACGCAAGTTCATTTCCCTCCATGCTCCATGCACAGTTTAGGTTGTTGTTAGTCTGAGTCTCATTTTGCCTTTTGTTTTGCGTTTTTGTTTGATTTTCACCCAGCCTAAATTAACGGCTCACTTTTTGTTAAGCCCAGTCCTGTCTATAAACGTCTGCAGTTCAGTCCTCTGTTCAAAGCGCAGTCTGCGCCAGCAGATCATGACAATCCTGGTCAAGGCAGGGCAGGGATAGCTCAGTAGGTAGAGTGGTGGCCCCATGATCGGAAGGTCGGGGGTTCGATTCCCCTGAACAGCTACTCTGAGGTACCCCTGAGCAAGGTACCGTCCCTACACACTGCTCCCCGGGCGCCCAATGGCTGCCCACTGCTTCACTGAGTGAATGGGTTAAATGCAGAGAGGGATTTTTTCCACGGGGACCAATAAAGTATACACTTTCTTCTTCTTCAAACAATGGCTCCAATATTCATCACAGTGTTACTTGAGGCCAAAGTAATGCCATCCAGAATAAGTACCTGATTAGGCACAATGTTTGTGAGATTTCTAGGGCCAATTATAATCACCTCAATTTTGATTGAAATCCAGGCCTTCTTCTTTTTACAACGTGTCTGCATGACATGGTTTAAGTAATGACATGCCACCCAGTTGTTTTATTTTAACCTAACAAACATGTCTTTGGACTGTGGGAGGAATCCAGAGTCCAATTCTGTTTTTCATTTATCAATGTTGTTGCAATAACATGAATTTATTTACCTTAAAAAATCCGGGGCCCTGGATATCATATTTTCAAAGTCAGCAAAAGAAAGTTTGTGGTCTCCGTCCAAATCTGCCTCCTCAATGGTTTTCTCACACACCAGCTCAACTTCTTCAGGAGTCAGCTCCTCCTTTGTCAGCTTATTCAGAGTCTTTTCCAGGTCCTCTTTGCACAGGTAATTATCCACATTGAAATCTATCAGCAACAGAAGTTAGAATTAGAACATTTTAATTAATGAAGTTCTATAACGTACTGATGCTTTGAAATGTTACCGTATATTTTAAAGGCATATATGGCCTTGAGTTCTCTAGGAGCCATTTCACTCAGGACTGAAAACATGTCCACAAACTCATTGAAGCTAAGATTTCCCATCCCGTCCTCTGAGAATGACTCCACGATCCTGTTGCGGAATGGATTTTCCTGGAGAGAAAACATGATTGTGTTTAACTGCAGAATTTTGTTTACATCTAAACATAAAAATCACTCATCAAAAAAGCCCTACACATTTGCAATGGCAAACATAAGATATTTTAATAAGAAAACGATTTTCTAAAGCTTTAGAGCACCCCAATTTTTCTAGTTATTTATTGCAATTCAGGTCGTTCAAGTCCAATGAATAGCTTGAAATGGTACAAAGGCAAGTGGTGAACAGCAAGAGGTAGAAAAAAAAGGTAAGGTAACTCATAACTGAAAAATAATGTATGTTTCAGAATTATACAAAAAGTCCTTTTTAAGGGAACACAAAATGGGTTAACAAAAATGACGAGAAAAAAGGCAATTAACAGTAAAAGAGGGTTGATGACACTTAAAAATGTAGGTCTTTCTACAGAGAAATTACAAAGAAAGTCAAGGTGTCAGTAAGTAGAGTTTTCTCCACCATCAAAAGGCACTCAGAAACTGGAGCAAAATCTGACAGGAAGAGGTCTGGCAGACCCAAACCCACAACTAAATCAGAGGACAACAGCTTCCGTGATAGGTGGCTCACACGACAACATATAGTAAGCAAGCCTCAGTTTCAACTGTGAAGAGAAGACTTCGAGCTGCAGGTTTGACAGGACGAGTTGCAACATGAAAGCCATTGCTAAGATGTCAGTATAAGACAAAGAGGCTTGCCTGGGCCAATGAAACACAGCCATTATGGAGTGATGAATCAAAATTTGATGTCGATTGCCTAATGTGAAGAGGAACATTATTCCAAAGCTTTGGAGCCACAATAAAGAACACTCGGTCTCCTCTCAGTTTCAGCCGTGATTTGGGGACTGAGAGCAACAGCTCCTCAGCTGACTGGAGCAAACGAGTGGGGACATAGGGCTTCAGCAAATCAGACAAATATGCAGGTGCCAGATCATTAAAGGATTTAAAAATCAAGAAAAGGACTTTAAAGTGAATCCTAAATTCAATTGGAAGCCAGTGCAGGGAGGCCAGAACCGGAGTAATGTGCTCTGAGTAATCAACTGTAAAGGAAGTGCGATGGTCTGGGGCTGTTTTGCTGGATCCAGGGTCAGTGACTTGTACAGAGTGAGACGCACCCTGAACCAATACGACTACCACAGCATTCTGCAGCGCCATGGAATACCTTCTGGTATGCGCCTAGTTGGTCAAGGTTTCAACCTACAGCAAGATAATGACCGAAAACACAAGTCTGGGCTATGCCAGAACTACATAAGGAAAAAGAACAAGGTAAGCTTAAAAACATGGAGTGGCCAGCACAGTCTAAAGACTTAAATCCCATTGAGCTGGCTTGTGATGAACCGGACAGAACAGTGAAAGCAAAGCAACCCACAAGTGCCACACATTTATGGGAACATCTGCAACAGATATGGGGAAGAACTTTCTGAAGAATATTTGACTTCTATTGTAGAAAGAATGGCACGAGTGTGTTCAGCTGTTATATCTGCCAAAGGTGGCAAAAGTTTAGAATACATTCTGGTCTATAAACTGATTGATTGATGATTTCCTTTTTAACTTCAATTGCTTATTTTTAAAATGCTTTCATTTCAGAGTGCAATGAAACATTACACTGCATAAATTTCAATAAAAAACTGGAAAAATTGTGGTGTTCTAAAACTTTTGACTGGTAGTGCATATTCACGATATTCAAGACAATGCTATTAAATCAGAGTTTGTAGTTCAGTGAGTCCAAATAAGAAAGTGTTATTGCCCAGGGTAAAGTTTGAGGTCAATAAATAATCAGCTAAATAGAAATATATAAAATAGGATGACAAATTTATAGTCATGAAGTTGTAGAGGACCAATTGTGTCTTTAGTCTTCTCCATCTTTTTTCTGCTATCCTTATAACCCAGCCTTATTGTGACAGTTTTACAGACAAGGCCCAATCATGCTGAGAGGAAGGGTGCATCGTGAGTGTCTGTGGTAATACTCTGCGGGGAATAGGGGCTTCATATTAAAGGGTATGGCATTCATGCTTGTTTCAGAGAAAAGCTGAGGTAAATGTGGCTGAGATGTCACAGTGTGCAAAATGGCATTTGAAATTTATTTTTGATTTACTTTTAGAATCAGTCAGAGCAATTCACGGCACATAAACTTTCAAAAGCTCACACAATGTAGTGGAGTACAGCCAGACGGGCAGTGTTAACAATCAGTTCTACACACACAAGCATACTGCTCACATTGACAAAACAGAGCTTTAAAACAGCGGTGGGGGGTTTACCTTTAATTCTGGCATGTTGACTATTAAGGCTAATGGGATTTTACAATCAGGTTCATTGGTGTAGTCCATTGGTACAAGATGTGGAGCCAGCTCATGGTATCTGCCATGCAGCCTAGGAAAAGAAAATAGACCTTTGACTTTTAAGTCAATACTTTCAGGGCATATCTGAGTATTCATCAACAGGGACGCTAGTCTTTGAGAACAAACTTACTACAATTAAACTAGATAAACCTGTCAAAGTGACTGAGTTTCACTGGTAGACTGCTAGGAACAAGTGAGGTTTACTGAAACAAGTAAACCTGTTTAAATTTAACTGTTTTTTCATATATGTCACATACTTCCTCTAATAAAAATGAACAATATATCTTCTTTTCCAAATTGCATTTTGTTTTCTGAATACTTTTGTGCAATGTCAATAAAGTTAAATCCAAAGAAAGACGTGTTTTTTAGCACCCTATTGTGACCTCTTTTTAGTATCCAGCACTACTAGCTTTGGTCAAATTGATGTCAATGAGGAGAACCAAGTACACAAAGAATTCTCAAATGCCTTATTTTGTTTATTTTGTTGTAAAAATAAATGCAAATTAGTAAAGAATTTCTTGCTAAAAAAAGAAAAGAAAAAATCTAATCTAACATCTAGAACAAACCACAGCCAAAAGAGAGTGAAATGCAAAGGTACAGTAAGTGCTCACTTCTGTTAACGAAAAAAGCGAGTCATTTGTGCCTGTCATCAAGTGGATAAGCAACAACAGGAGAGAAATTAAGCCGTCCAGTGAGTCGTGACAACTAGTGTTATCATATTTATTTGATTTAGTTTTTTTAATGTATAAGCAGAAATGTGACACCCTTTTTGAATGGCTCTGAAAACGATACGGCAGTCAAAAGGTCAACGTGAATTTCAAAAGGTTTACCTAACATACTACAGCTACAGCTAACGGACAGAACCTTCTAGATTGTCACTAACAAACACCTGCATGTAACAGCACTGTTTACAAATCAGAAATCCACATACTTTTCCATTCATTGACTAAATGGTATATTTGCCTGTATTTCATACTTTAAAGAGACCAACATTCGACCTTTGTTGGATAGTGAATGAAGGAGGGAATGGAGCCATTACACTATAAATAGCAGCACTGTGCTACACTATGCAGATTTATATGCATTTTGTATATGAAATAAATCATAATCCACATTATGTTTACTGAGTGAAACATCTGTATATCCATTGTATGTCTGTTCTAGCTGCTCAGATGTCAAGCTGCATGTATTTCAGCAAATCTCTGAATCTTGTTCTAGGTCTGTTACCATGATTCAAACCAAAATATTACAACGAAATGAAGTGAAAACTTACAATATAGTGAAAGCTTTTAATGTTAACAAATATACATATATAATTGGGGTCATACGTCACTGCACATAAGTTACCATTAACACTCAGTTGGAAACAATTTTATGACATAAAACAACACAACGGCACACACAAATATATGCATGCCATTTGGTAAGTTACTGGTGTCTCTAGGCCAAAACTCAGCTTTTGATTTACTGTAAATCAGCAAATCAGAAGCAAACAGCCCAACCAACTCCAGGAATACCAAGGTAATGTTGGTCATGTATGCTAGCTGTAGTGTAGTGATCTATTTTATACAAAGCGATGTAATGAAAGAATGGATGAAAAAACTTAACATACAGTATTAATTGCCAAATCCTGACCCAGTTAAAGCACACATAGTCCAAAGAGCAAAGAAATACCCCAGGAAAATAAAAGAAAGGCTTATAACAACATATTTGCATCTTCTTATGGTCAGTGTAAGTGGTGAATTTATGTGGTTTAAATGAAAGACAGTGCAACATATATCTGCGAGTGATTTTTCAGAATAAAAAGGAAAAAAAATCAAAGTCTTACCGCAGAATTTCTTTCCGAGTAAAAAACGTGCAATCCTGCAATGAGAGAAAAACAGCATGTGAAAAACAAATACTTTGAATTGAAGGTTTTATAGCACTGAACATGATGACAAATCCTTTAAGGTGCAATCGAAATTTGCATAAAATGCTCACAATGACACATCTGTGAAGAATCATTACTGTAAAACACTGAGCGGGGTGTCTGGTTTCTCCTAAACGATGATGCGTTTAAGTACATGAGAACATAATCTGCTGTTGTCTGACATGCATGTGCTGGCACACGCATTATCCAACGGCTCTACCGGGGGCACCTCAGTTTACATTTGTCTTTTGTATGAATTCTGTCTGAGCTACTCCCCTGGGTGTTAGAGTGCAGTCAGATGAGCTCAAGGGACTGCACCTTTTGCTTTCACCGATACACCTACTAAAGTCAACCTTACCTGCTATGCTCCATAACACGAGATAACAATGTGCTGACACTTAGAAATGCCATTACAGTCATGCTTAAGTTATAGCTGTTGGGTTCTAGATTCCCCGTTGAATGAAGCACGCTGATGCAGTATCCAATGATCTATTTGAGCCGAAGAAAGATATAAATTCAAGTGATACTCTAGAGATAACAACTGTTAGACAAACAGAAACGGTACTCTAGGAGTAGTTGAAGTAACCAGAGAAGCTCTTGAGAAACTGTGTCCTGAGAGTAGAGTTTCACGGCACATCATCGCTGGCTTTGGCATCAATTATTAAGCCCACAGCGAATCACATAAACCTGTGCATATGAGGATGTCTTTCTCTCTGGGAAAACCTGGATTTTTGTTACAGGGAACAAAAGGTCAGATCTTCTTAGATGATCAGTTTACATGATATCCTCCAGTTTGGAATGAAATCAAGACCTTTTGCTATCTGCTTATCAATATTTAAATAAAAATGTGGCCATAGCTGACGACACTATAGTAGGAAATTGTTTTTTGTCTGTCATAAATGAAATTGATGGGGGGACTAGGACCAACGAAACACCCTAGAGATGGTAATAATCAATATTTATAAAGTGACTTTCCCTCTTTTCAATATCTGAGAAAATAAAAAGATAAATAAAATGATGATTTGTGTTAGTCTAACAACAGGAGTGCAATAATAACACACAAAAAAAAACATGTTTAATTTTTACTTCACTTAGCCTTCAAAGTTTTCCAGTGATGTGTTTATTGGCTGCACATAATTAAGACATTAAAACATTATTCACTTGAATGAATTGCTTGACATCCAGATTCCAAACACAGGTATGGACACAAGCTTACCTGATAAGCATCAAGCTGCTCGTCGGTAAATATCGTTTGTTTATTACCCATCTTGATCAAGTAATTTGTTGCTTGTACACATTCACAGCACTGAATGTCCAAAGCCCTTTCTCAATGAAAGGCATTTAGAAGGTCCGCAGAGACAAAGTCTCCGCACAAGATGAATTTATATCGTTGCAAACTCCTATCAAAGGGTATTGGTGTCCTTCCAGACGATGTCCTCCACGACTGCAAAAGTAGATGAAGTGCGTCAAGAATATATCTTAGTAATAAAGATTTTCGTTTAAGTCGGAGCCAGTGGATGTTGTCTGCTGACCCCGAGGAGTGCAAAGTGATCTGTTTCCCCTCCTTAAGTACCCAGATGGTGTCCACCGGAGTCCAGACAAACCAATGGGACCGGAGCTAAGAAATGAATAAATAAAAAGGCCTACTTGTGAACTAGAAACTGCTAGCAACAGGAATGATGTAACCTCACCTTGGGGCCACTTAATTACACACTAATTAAACATCTTTTTTCTTCTTCTATCTTACACAATATTGCGAACAGACTATTACTGATATCACTGATAAGATGCAATCTGTGCTTTAAACCAGTCCGCTATTGCTAAATTGTAAAATTTGGGCACTTTTTTTGCTCGTTTAAAAAAAAAAAAAACATATACATTGTTAACCTGCAGTATGCACAGTAAATACAATGATAAAAGTTATCTTACAGGTGACTATGCCAATGATATTTAATATTACAATATGTCCACCTCAGATTTAATACAGTACAAGCCCAATATTATATTTATATGTATAGTAATTACGAGAAGAAAAACTTGTTTTTTTTTTGGCTCCGCTGCTAATTACCATTTGGTACAATGCATAACTATTCTGCTATATACGATATAGTAGTAGCATACCACAAATGCAGAAACCCCAGCATAGTTATTATCGACGGCACAGTAGCAAGACGACAACTTTTAATTGACCCGAGAACCTGTTGCACAGAAGCGGCATCTAATATATGTGCATTTCTTATTTATATATTTAATTAAGCAGGTGTGCAGCTTCTTTCAGCAGCCTGCACCGCAGATGATCGCCTCCCCCATCCCTCTGCCGGCTGCGGAGACTGAGGTCCGTCTCATCCACCTGCGTGCTATTTACAGCACGGCAGTACAGTGAGCGTATCCTGACTGCACACCAGGACAGATGATAATTTCACATTCACCCCACAGAGCCACTACCTCTCCTAACCACCACACTGGTTAAAAGTGTCGCTCTTTACCGGGTTAGGCAGCTTTGAAGGTAGCAAAGTTGCCCAGGATGGACTCCAAGCGAGAGAAGGACCAAGGTAAGTTGTGATGGGTAGCTTGTTGCTACGTTGCTTTGCTAGCCACTAGCTGCTTATGCTAGGTAGCTGTGCTTCCAGCTACAACATAACCCCTTTTTGTTTGTTACACAACATTTTGCTTATATCATCTCATGACAAAATAAATAAATAAAACAGACGGGGAACGTTTTTAATTATATTCAAGAACCCACCCACTTTCATCCGGCTGAATCATCCTCATGATTTAATTCACGCAGCCGCTGTCTCACGAATATAGCTAACATGGGCTAACAAAGTCCCTTTAATGCCTCTGCTAACAAGTTGTAACGTTATTGCTGGCAGACTGTGCGGTAATCTAAACATCGTGACCTTTCTTTCTGCAGGTGCAGTGCAAAACATTAGTCCCTGCTTACACCCAATCCATTCTCTGTCATATTTAAGGATATAAATCCATGTCTGTCAGTGCTCATTTAGTTTTTAAATAAGTAAATAAAAATTGTGCTGCATATCTGAAAATATAATAAGAGGATCACCAAGAAAATAACAGAGCCCTACATCAGCATCATTATCATCATCATCTCTGGTCAACCATGATTTCCTTTTACCTCTCTTAATAAGAGCTGGCTGACACTGCCTCAGGGAATCAAGCCAAATATAACTCCCTGGGTTTCTTTTATTTATGCATACAACTGGCGAGATAATACCACCCAGCAGCACATCTGTTTGTGACCCTATCCTCAAGAGGACATCCCAGCGTGCAGCCAGATATGAAATTCAGAAACTGCTTGTCTGAATTTTTTTTTGTCCCCTATTAGAGATGATTGCCTGGATTATTTGCTTATACTGTAAGCAGAACAGACACTGTGCTTCTAGCGTTTTCTTTTGCTGTGCTGACTCACGAACAATGACAGAGTGGGTGCATGCAAATAGAAAAATAAATATGCTTTGCTCTGCTGAAGTCTTGTGACTCGTATTCTTTCAGATGCAGACCATGAAAAGATAACTGCCGTGCTTCTCAAGTCACGTACCGGGGAATTTGATCTGGAGTCGATATTGTTTCTCAAATTAAGAAATCTCGGTAAGATGGAAATAATATATTAGCATTTCATTCTGCAAAATTTGCATTTCATTTATGATTTAAATTGTATGTCTTGTAGGTATACATGATCTTGGATGCACTGGGGAATGTATAAACCTGGAGAGACTGGACCTCTCTGGAAATAATATCACAAATTTGGCTCCTTTAGCATCTTTACGGCTTCTTTCAGTCCTCAATTTGTCTAACAACAGGGTCTCCAATTTAGGTACAATTTTAGAAGAAAAATATTATTTATTTCTTGCATTATTAAGATGATTACTGTCATGAAAAGGCTTTAAAATTTCTCATAAATTGGTCACTGCTTTTGTATTTCCAGAGCCCCTGCGCACTTGTGACGTTTTACAGAACTTAAATGTGGCTGGTAATATTATATCCAGGTAAGACTAAATAACCACTGAATGTCTTTTTTTTCCTGCAGGTGATTAAAAATGTGAATATGTCACAAGCGGCTGTGTTACTGACATAAAAGCAGAAAAGCTTTATGCATAAGTTACTATGTTGTTAGGCATTTTAAGAGCATGTCTGTTTTGCTTTTCAACAGTATTGAGAACCTACACTGCCTTGTTTCTTTGAGAAAGCTAGAAAATATACGTCTGAAAGACAACACATATAATTACACTAATCCAGGTAATTTTGGTGACTTTGAACATATTCCAGTGGATGGAAATTCTCGATTAATGAACTCATGTTAAGTTTCTTTATGGTAGTGTGCAGAAACTCTTCATATAGAGCGGTAGTTCTCGAGATGTTCCCCAATATCAAAGTCCTGGATGGTAAGTTTTTTTTCCCCATTCTTTGGACATTTAACTGCTCAACATTAACTTGTAAGAGTTTTGTGTTTTAATGAATTAATCTGCTTAAATTGCAGGTGAAAGAGTTGTTGGGCGTGGAAGCGATCTGTATCAGTTATGCAAGGACATTGATGATACCATAAAAGGTATATTTTAATGAACTTGTTGTCACACTTTGTTTACTGGATTAATTTGGTGATTGTGGCACCGCTGACAGTTGTGATGCATTTGTGTTTGCCTCTGCTTGTATAATATACCGAGACTGATATTTACTTTTTTTGAATGATGATCAGCTGGTCTGTACAAGAATGGACAGCTTGTTGAACATTCTGATTGCAAGCCATGGGTGGAAGATAGTTACTGGGAGATAAAGAGATCTAATAATGCCATTATTGAAGAAGCCTATAAGCAATTTAATGGTAAGAGAATATCTGCAGACCTGTTCCTAGATATCTAGCTGGTTGCTAACAGTGTTAGATGCATAGTGCATTCCTTGACTTTTTATGTATTTTTCTTTGTACAGATGTTCTTCATGAATGCAGACTCCTCAACAACAGAGCCACTCATGTGATTTCACAAACTGAAAGATCCATGAGCCTGAAGAAGCAACCAAAACAATATGCCATCTGAGCCGGCCTATTTCGAACACATTTGTAGGCAACATTTATCAACTTCTCTGCTTGTGTGATATACCATGGCTAATGTACTGTAGATTTTTGCAGATTAACCACTCTGTATCGAAATGCTTGACATTTACCATTGCCTGACACACGTGCGCTGTCTTGCAGTGTGTGGCATTTGCTGACCTTGTACTCATCCTATGCATTGGGTATTGGACAAAACATGTAGGTGGTGTGAAAACCTTTACCCGTACCGACAGCCCTCAGTTTGGTTCAAAGATGTCTTTTACTTGCACAGTGTGCATTTTGTACCATATTGTAGCCTCCATTTATGCTGAGAGCTGTTTTATGCTGCTTACGATTTTCTATTGGTTCTCAGTAATTTATAGCTTTTTTCCATTTTGCATTGCTGGAGAATTCGGGAAGTTATTGTGTCCCATGCTGTGTGCTTTCTTTGCAAGTTCAATTTCTGCAAAAAGAAAAAGGTGATTTAATGATTGCTTCAGCTGTTTCTACTTGTTTTATACCATAAAGTTTATTATATGTGCAATCAAAATGTGTAAAATACAGTGCGTATGAAGCTTTAATGGTGTACCCCCGCTTTTATTTTTACTAATATATCTGTATATATTATACAAAACATGTGTGTGATATGTATACAACTCATACATATATTCATACAGACCCATGTTTGCTCACTCTGAACCAATGAACATGATTTTAAAACATAAAGCAGAAGGTTATAGCCTGCAGAAGTTGTTCCTCGGCGTGTTAGAAGCGGTCCACTGGCGCCACCTGCAGGCGGTAATAGTGTTGCAACGCTAAGCACCTGCAGACATTCACTAGTATTATGCTATTTACAATATAGCCCATATGAGAAGCTTGCATTTAGTTTTAGTTTAATTTAGTCTTTTTTCATTATCTTTATCCTGAAGTTAGAAAAGTAAGAGCCAAGAGAGATCCTGTCTTTGAGTTTTACATTCCATTTGACATAAAGACGTAATCAGCATACACAGGAGAAATACTTTCAATACTTTTAGTAGTTCAGTTGATGCAATCATAAGACAGTTAAAAATAACAGTAAGTTCAGATTCAGCTTTATCATTGGCCGCTTTACAGCACAGTTATTGGGACTTTTTGATAGTCAGCAAACACTTTATGGCTATCAGCACATTATGAAGTTAAAGGAAATGAAATGGCACATATGACAAAGGCCAGAAAACGTCTTTCATGTCAGTAGGACAGAGATAGAGGGCTTAATACGGCGGAAATGGAGGAAGGGGGATAAAAAAGGCAATGGGAGTAAGAAAGCAAAGGAAGCTGTTTTTACAAAATCTGAATGAAGGCAGGAGAAATGAGAAGCTCAAGTGGGAACAGGCGAGTCATATATATATATATATATATATATATATATATATATATATATATATATATACATACATCTTTTAATTCTTATTTTTATTTTCATGTCTATTTAAGTGTAATTTATGACAGTATGTTTGCACTGAAGCACCGCAGCAATTTCCTAATGTTGTAAACCTGCTCAACATTTGGCAATAAAACCCTTTCTGATTCTGATTCTGAATCCTACATATATACATAGGATTCGAGGTTGTCCACACTTCATACCAGTTGGTGGCAGTAATGCACCGTTTCGGAGGGTGTAAAATACCGCCAACAAGAAGAAGAAGCTCGACAGTTGCTACAGCTGTTGTGTCGACCTTGGTTCGTTCAGAATGGCAGGGAAGGCGTGGAGGTCAGCGGTATGTGCGTTGAAACTTATGGAAATGTGTCATAGTTGCACTAGATCAATTTTGTTTCAGTTCATCAGCGAACACTTATTGTCTGTCCCGCTGACAGCATACCAGAGGCAGAACATCCACTGCTAACTACTTAGCTGACCGCTAACGCACAGGCTATATGCCCGTAGTTGCTATAGCAACCCGACACGTTTAGCTAGCAGCTATTTAGCCAAGTGTATGTTCTCGTGTAATGCAATGTAGAAGCAATTTATGGCTTCGTTGCTCTAGTTGAACATGTTTTTATTAAGGTTGCGTTATGGAAACACATGTCTATCATCTACAGATTCTTAATCTACTAACAAAGTTGGGTTTATCGATCAATGGCAAGGATAAACTCAAACCACAGGAAGTAAGTTAAGTGTACCTAACTTTAAATACTGTATATCCTTGCTGCACTGGAAAAAGAGCTCGCAGGCAGTTACTCTCGCTTCTGATGTGACCACATCTGGAATAGAGACTCTGTTTTGTAATCTTTTCAAAGTCAGGGTTGCCTTCGGCTGTTTGTCTGTCTGCCTGTCTTCCTGTCTCTCTGCCTGCTCACATAGGAGCTTCATGCAGTTGCATTGTTTTACATATTTAGATCACACTGACAATGTAATCGTTTGCAAAACCAATACAAACTTGCCAAACAGCTATACCAGTCAAAAATGTTTTACTGTTAAACACAGCAGTGCACAAATTTGGTCATCATCATTACTCAAGACATCTGTTCAGTTCACCTCACACTATACACAGACATGTTTTCAGTGCTTTTTCTTATTTCCATAAATAAACAGCAGAATAGTGTTGGGAGGAAAAAAATCAATTTGTGTTTTGTGTTTTTCTCAGTTGTCACAGGTAGTTGGGGCTTTGAAGAATGAGACTCCACAATCCAGGACTTTCATCCGTGGGGTATTTATTTTTCCTTGTAAAACTACAGACTTTTTTGTGTGAAGGTTTTTTCTGTAACTTCGAGGTTATATTAAATTTGAACTACCTCATCAGTGTGCAATAAAACTTGTGTTTGTCCTGCCTCACAGATTCAGACTGTCACTTTAATCCCCGGTGATGGGATTGGTCCAGAGATCTCCAATGCTGTCATGAAGATATTTGAAGCAGCTAAAGTTAGTACTGAAAAACAGTTTAAAAAAAAGAAAATCATTAACATGCATATTTATTTTTCAGATTTTATCAGAGAATAATATAATGCTTGAGCACTGATACCACATAAATCATATAACAATAGAAATATGATTAGTATAATTGTAGATAACAAAGGTTCTGGGAAAAAAGAATGAATTGAATGTCCTTTTGATATAGGCACCTATTCGGTGGGAAGAGAGAAATGTTACAGCCATTCGGGGACCTGGTGGAAAGTGGATGATACCTCCAGATGCCAAAGAATCAATGGACAAGAACAAAATTGGCCTGAAAGGTAACCTGATTGATTTATCTATATGGGGGTTTTTTTGTTTTGTTTTTTTAAGGCAAAGTTAAACAGTAGGACAGTTCTAGGTAATGGTGTGTATATTGGGAATATGTACTAATCTCTTTATTCCAGGAACTTCACTCTCATGTGTTCCCACATCAGCAGCTTGGAAATTAAATTTTATTAGGGGCATTAATTAATTTGGCATGCTTAAGAGAGAAAAACTTCCAAACCAATCACCAGGTTTTTAGATATATTCTTTTGGTTTGACATGAAATATTTTTGAATTCTTTAACAATCTAAAGGCCCTTTGAAGACACCAATAGCTGCTGGCCATCCCTCCATGAACCTGTTGTTGAGGAAAACCTTCGACCTCTATGCTAATGTGCGGCCCTGCGTGTCCATTGAGGGCTACCAGACCCCCTACACTGATGTGAACCTGGTCACAATCAGGGAGAACACCGAGGGAGAATACAGTGGAATTGAACATGTTGTAAGACCTTTATTAACATTACCTTTTGACAAGCTTTCTTGTAATTTCTTTAAACAGTTTTCAGGAATAGTTCTCTAGGCTTCTGGAAGAACATTCAAACCTTTTCTTTGGATGTTGGTTGAGCTGATCCTACACTGCTTCAGAAATGTTGCGGTCCAGGCTCTGAAGAGGCCAGTCCATGACCAATAGTGTTCCACTGTTTGTTTTTTCCTACCCAGTATACATTTACTGCATTGGCGGTGTGTTAGAGTAGATTTTTCCCATATCGTATCATTTGCAATCATACCGGTATAAAACTTTTACATCAAATAAAAATGTTATATCATGATATCATTGCTAAAGCAGTGACACTTGCATAACATCCCTGGTGTGGGCATCTGCAAGACATGCTTGGGCACATTAGAGAAAGAGTCAATCTCGGCCTCTGGTTATAATTTACTGCAGAAAAAAACAGAGCTTCTTAAAAAAAGAAAACATTTCTGAAAATTGTTTCCACTAATGTTGGAAGCAACAAACACATTTCACCACTTGAGTACAACTTGAATACAAATGAGGAAAAGGTAAGTTTTGCAAGCCAAAAGTAAACAAATGTCTCAACTGAACATTGCTTGCTAGTTACACTCCATATGATAGAAAGAGAAATGACTGAAATTACCTCTTAATAGGCCACAGTTATGATGCCAGTCCAAACATGGGGAAAAAGGCCTTAAGCAAGTGGTTAAAAAACTCGAGCCCAGCTACATCACCCCAGGTAGAAAATATTGTTCAGTTTTATTATTTGACAGTATTGTGCAGCTACTCATGAGTTACAAGGTTTAGTTACTGCTACATTAGTTGTTGTTAAACTAAAGGGTTAAGCAGTTATTTATACTTTACATTTCCTGGGAAAACACTCCATGGGTTACTTTTGTGCTCATATTTAACTTGTCTCAGGGTCACAGGTGGGCTGGAGGCCATCCCGGCTGTCATAGGCCAAGATGTGATATGTACTCTGGATGGGTCCCAAGTGTGTCACAGGGCAAACACAAAGAAACAGACAACCATTCGCAATCAAATTCATTCCCAAGGGCAATTTAGAATCACCACTTACCCTAACTTCACTAATTTCATGTGTGGGCTCTTTCTGGGTACTCCTGCTTCTTAACAAAGTTTAAAGACAACAAAACACCCCTCTGAAAATGGTCGGGGACAAAGACTGAACATTGGCTGCTTTTTCACACATTTTCAGTCCAAAGATACACTTTGAAAGAAAACTCAAAGAACTACTGGTCAAGACCACTTTAAACATCTAAAGTAAAATATAAATTACCTAGCAGGGACCACATCTTCATTTAGGTTTGACAGCATTTCTTTAAGATAACAGCAGATGGCATAAGCATGAATTGAGACTGGGGAAGGCCTCAGAAGGGATTGGCGGTGGGTCTCAGGCCACTAATGAGAGGTGAATTAATTTTGAAACAGGCAGGATAGGGCACGAAAACAATAACAAACAGCTTGCAATGCAGGAGGTTTATATATGAGGTGTGGTCCCACTCCTGAAATTTGGATAAATTATCTCCAAGTAATGAGGGGTGGCATTTGCACAGCACTGTAGTCGTGTTCACTCTTCATTCTTTTTATTTCAGATTGTTGATGGTGTTGTACAGAGTATTAAGCTCATCACCGAACAAGCCAGCAAACGCATTGCAGAGTATGCTTTTGAATATGCAAGAAACAATCAGAGAGCCAGTGTTACAGCTGTTCATAAGGCGAATATCATGTAAGTATATTTTAGCACAAGTTAAGTCATTTGTCATTGTGAAGCTGCTTGAAACTACATTTTTGCTTCTCTTTTTTTCATTTAGGCGCATGTCAGATGGACTTTTCCTACGAAAATGTAGAGAGGCCGCTGAAAAGTACAAAGATGTGAAATTCACTGAGATGTACTTGGATACCGTGTGCCTTAATGTATGTCCCAATAGCTTTGTGGTAAATTAGTCCGAATATGTTTTAGATTGCTATAAAAGAATGCTTGCTGTATTTTTCTTTTAATGTCCTTATTCATCCAAACTTATAGATGGTGCAGGATCCCACACAGTTTGATGTACTAGTGATGCCAAATTTGTATGGAGATATCTTAAGGTACACAACTGTCACCAGTAAATCTTTTATGTTAAAATACTCATAAGAACAAGGCAAATTATGAGTCTTTTCTTTTGCACTTTATCAATCAAAGACGACATTTTTCAACTGTGGCTCACTAGGAAAAAGGGAGGTAACAGAATGAACAGGAGAGTGCTGAGGAGGTGGATCCTGACTGTTCTAAATGAAGAAAAAAGTGTAATTAAATCCTATGTTTTCATACCAAAAATACAGTAGTAGTAGTAGCACCTCTAAACCTAGTGTCTCTAACAAAAAACTAACACCTAACTGGTCCTTACAGAGGCAGTATGGTAAATGTAGTAAACCCTATTCTTGTAGCCAACACCAAACAAAACAGTAAGGAGTTACTCGAAGTCACAGCCTGGTTGAATGAAAATTGGATATCCCTTTAAACAGCTGTGATGATTCGTGATGCAGCTTGGTGGTGCATAAGATCAGACACTTGTCCAGCCTGTATCAACAGTGGTTAGGTGGAGCAAGAGCAATCCATGGAGGTACTCATTGTGAACAAGAATACCCCTGCACACACTAGTTAGCATACAAAACAGAGAGCTGAAACACACATGGGCGACAGCAAAATTGTCTGGAGTTGTAAAAAAGCAACAAAAATATTGACACAATATTAAAAATGTGATTGCTCATTCATGTTATGAATTTATGTTAAATCCAGTATATGTTTTATGAAATCTAAAGGTAACCCAATGTGTTTACCATTACAGTGATCTTTGTGCCGGATTAATTGGAGGTCTTGGAGTGACTCCTAGTGGAAACATTGGTGCAAATGGTGTGGCCATATTTGAGTCGGTATGGGGTCATTTTTGTAAAGTTGCAGATACATGATCAACATACAAGTTGCACAGAAAATCCACAGTCTATTTGTGTTTGTTGTTCTTTAAAAATATCAACTTTTTCTGTAAAATCAGGTTCATGGAACTGCTCCAGATATAGCAGGAAAAGACTTGGCTAACCCCACCGCCCTGCTGCTCAGTGCAGTCATGATGCTGCGGCACATGGGTCTTCGTGGGCATGCCAAGAAGATTGAAAGTGCCTGTTTTGACACAATTCGAGACAGAAAGGTAATTACTTCTTTTCTGGAGAATTGCAGTTTGGGTTATATGGTGTACACCTGTTTTCTAATTTATAATGCTTATGTTATTCATCTTCAAGGTTCTGACCAAAGACCTGGGAGGGAACTCAAAGTGCTCAGAATTCACAGAAGCAATATGTCAGAGAATGAAGGATATGGACTAAAAGGACATTAGTGAGATATGTTTGTTAATTGTTAGGGTTTTGCCCACTTGACCATATCATGCTGTATCCGCACATTTCAACCAAAAAAGAAAAAACTACTCAGGAGTTTGAGATCCTGAATGTTTAATTTTTCTCTCTGCACAATCCAAACAACTGTGTTAACAGTGGTTTGTGTATATGGAATATGCATATGTGATTTTCCTGTGTATCAGTGGTGAATATTATCTATTTATTGGTGAAATGTGTTTAATGTATTTGACAATAGTATTTGAAGACACAGCCACAAATTCCACTTGACAAACAAATCATATGCTAAGAAGTCAAACTCTGCTTCACATTTAGTTGCTTAGATAATCCATCTGTAAACACATTAGAGATTTTTTTCACTAAATGTTTTTTGAAAACTTACTGTTTGCTTATGTAATTATTGTAAAATTGGTATTACACTGACATGAGAAATGCCATAATTTTTATTCAGTGTTATTCAAATGACTCTGATAGCTGTTATAACTGATTTCTGGGTAGAAGCATGTCTTTCTCATCAATGTTATAAAGCACTTCCACCAATTTTCCTGTCAGGCAAGATGATTGGTATCATTTTAAAGAAGTCAAAATCAGTGTTGGTAAGGTAAAAGTTGCATTAAAATGGTGTAACTTTAAACTTATTAAATAAAATATCCTTTAAACACTATGTGTGGTTCTCTTTTTTTCATTCTGCAGAATAGATACAATAGTTTTGAGCCACCCCTCATTTCTTTATAGTATGCAGTGAAAATGGAAAATCAATTATTTTTTGAAATGTGCAAACTTACAAGAAAATACAGGATATAAGGCAAAAACAGTTTGTACAGTTCAAATTGGTATGGCCACAACTTTCTTAAGCAAGTGTTCTTGTAATTTATTTAAATAGTCTTCAGGAATATTTCTCTTTGTTTTATTCTGTGTCAAGATGATCCCACACTGCTTCAAGAACGGTTAGGACCAGACCCTTGGGAGGCCAAACCCAACTGAAAAGTGTATTTTGTTTTTGTTTCTGTCTAGGAATGCTTTTACTACTTTGGATCATTGTCATGCTGAAAAATGAAGCCATTGTCAAATACTTTCCAGATGCTCTTGGATTATGAATCAGACTCCAATAGTACACTTCTGCATTCATATTTCCATCCATTTTGGAAAGATCCTCCAACACCAATGGCTGAAATGCAGCCCCAAAACATGACAGAGCCTCTATCGTGTTTTTCAGATGGCTGCAGACACTCACTGTTGCACCTCTCTCCTGACCTTCATTGTACATAGTGATGATTTGAACCACAAGTGTCAAATTTGGATTCATCATACCTTAACACCTGTAATCACAATTTTTCAGCGCAGTTCTTGTATAATCTGACCACTCAAGAACACTTCAAAAAATGACAAGAAAGTCTGACTCATTGGAACCAAAATAAAAAGAAATGAGGGTTGGCTCAAGACTTTTGTGCTGTACTGTAATTACATTTTATGCATGTTCACAGGGGATGAGATGAAGGAAAATGACACATGATTTCATACTAACAGTTACACAGTAGAAAGTGACTTTATCCTTGATAAAGGCTCTCTATAACTTTGTGGTACATCTCTAAGACAACTGGACGGCGAAGCTTCATTGTAGGACCTGGAACAAGAAAATAGTAAATCATTTATAGATTCTCTGCAGTGTGCAACTGATTCGATACAACTTGCACCTGTATTGTGTTACATGGTCTTGATATTATGGTATACCAGCATAAACCTTTATTGTATAGTATTAATCTTTTTTTAACACTGTTCTGCTGAATTTACCCAGTTCTCCTCCAGAAACAGAGAAGTCCTTTCTCAGAATGGTCCATTTTTGTATGCGTTGGGCGTTGGAGGTGGCTGCAGAGTTGACTCTGTCAATCCCCTTTTGAATTGCCTGGTACACTTCTTTGTCTTTTCCACCGGTTATGTCAGACATTTTGCTTGCTTGGCTGCCCAGCTGTCTGCAAAACTCCACAGCTTCCATACTGAGTTCCTCTGTTGGCTCCATGGTTTCGGTATTGCTACAACACTGAAAAACGGGATAAATCCCAACATCATATACATAGAAATTATGACATTAGGGTTAAATTGATCATTGTCACACCTGTAAGTGAGAAAGACATTTAACAGTTCTCTTGTCACTATTCATGCTATGTTGCTGGAGAAATCAGAACAATTACAGCAGATTACCTTTAAGGTTAAAAGCATGGACAAAAACTTCTTTTTGTCTCCAATCAGCATGGCATTGCTGATGATGGGTAGCTCCTTCTTTACTGCTTCTTCTATGGGAACAGGTGGAACATTCTCTCCTCCAGCTGTGATGATCAACTCTAAATGCAAGGCGTAGACAACCTGACATTTCAGCTGTTTGTGACTCACTTCACAGAGAAAGAAGTCTTATTTCTGCCCAGAACACCATGCTCTTTCCACAGTGTGTGTCAGTGACCTAAAATGTCCAGTTACACTCTCACAATAGTTTTGTTTGATGGGATTATGCTACCTTTTATCCTTCCTGTGATGTACAAGAAACCCTCTTCATCAACCTTCCCCAAGTCCCCAGAATGCAGCCATCCATCTTCATCCAAAGCTTCTCTTGTTTTGTCTTCCATGTTGAGGAAACCCATGAAAATGTTGCGTCCCCAAAAGCAAATTTCTCCTGTCCCTTCACAGTCTACATTGGCCAATTTGTATCGACAGCCAGGCACCACTTTTCCACAGCTATAGGTCAAAAAAGGAGTTTTCTGTGTCTTAGACTTTATTACAATTCAAAACATAAGGACCACAAACACAAGTAATTTTTTACAATTCTTGATTTTGAAAAAAACATTATTATTATTTTTTTTTTACCTCGGCAGTTTATAAGCTTTTGGACCTGACATGAAGTGAGGTCCTGTGCTCTCGCTCATGCCATAGGCTTCATACAAGCGGATGTTCAGACCCAGGAAAAACTGTACGGTTTCACTACTGATCGGTGCTGCTCCTGAAAAGAACTTCTGACAGCAAGACAGGCCCAGCTCATTCCGAAGCTTCTGCAGCACAAGGCTGTCAGCCACGTAAAAAAGGAACGGTTTTTCATCATCCCTAATAAAATTGCAAATGAAACTTTTGAATGAAATCATCTCTTCTGGGAAAATTCATCTATTTACACGTATATGCACATTTTATAAATAATTATTGAGAATCAAAACTCTACTCACTCATGCGTACACTTTTGATTTGTTTCCTGGCTGACTGACATTGCCCATGTAACCAGTTTCTTTTTCAAATATCCACACTGACTAATCTCCTGTTTTATCTTCTCCATCATTTTCTCCCATACCCGTGGGACACCCATGTGGGATGTTGGGCGAGCCTCCCGAAGTGTAGTTATCAAGCTTCCCTACAGAGCAAATGTGCAAAATGTGAAAAAGAATGAAGGGGGGGGGGGGGGGGGGGGGGGGGAGACACCATTGTGGGTGTGGGAATTCAGTCTGCACAATACTGCATTTTTACAATATCTTATTCAAATGATTACCTCCACAATTACTAAAATGTTTATTTTTATCTGAGCCATGAAAGTGCACCTATTTTCATGTTAAACATCTTGTAGTACTGAATGCTGTCGAAATGCATATTCTTGTGACACATGTTAGAATCACATGATCAAATATTTTTAACTACTTACCTTTAAGGCATCTGGCTGTGCAAAGTATACCAGCTCACCCCAGTGGATGCCTGTCCAGAGATCATAGATCTGAGCAGCAATGTGGCTGAGAGGCAGGTAACTCACTAGTGACTCCTGTTTCGTGTCGGCTGGCTGCATTTCTCCAGCCCTGCTGGCATGAATGGCCGTCCATGTGATCTGTAAATTCATTCAGTGCAGAAAATTGTTTGTTTTACCTCAAACAACAACACATTTCTGAGGTATTTCTACGTTTTTGCATTTGATCTTCTTCGCTTTCAAGTAGCTTGTCATAGTTACAATAATAAGATTTGTTAATAGACACATTAGGCATACAAGCACACATTGATAGCCACATGAAAGCTTACATTGTCATGACTGAGCATGACTCCTTTCGGCTTGCCTGTGGTGCCAGAAGTGTAGATCAGGACACAGCACTGGTTAGCTCTCTGACTGCTGATAATGTCATCCAATTGTTTTTCAGAAACATCCAGACCCAGCTCCATGAACTCCTCCCACTACCCAAAAGCAGAAATATACCATTTGGAACACAGGCTCAACAGTCATAGTGGTCTGTATCATTTTATGTGCTGTCCTGAGGACTTACAGAGTAGAGATTTGAGATCTTCTGCTGAACCTGTCCACTGTACTGCACTATGGCTTTTAAATTGGGTAGTCTGTCACATATCTGTAATAGCAAGGGAGAAGATGTTTTCGCTGTGGAATCAAACCCACTGCATGTGCATATCATTGTATAGTACCTGCAATATCTTCTCCAGTTGCTTCTGATTTTCTACCACAATAATGTTGGCTTTAGAGTCACTAGCCACATAATGGCACGCGTCCGGTGAGTTTGTGGCATAAATTCCTGTCATTATTCCTCTGTTACAGATGTAGGAGAAACAAAGAAGTTATTGAATGTCTCACTGCAACAGGAGAAATACACCTATATGGTATTTATGTGCAGTGATTGGCTGAGTTTGATTAGTGCTTAATCCAGGTCCAGTTGTTGATGTGTAATGTGCGCTTCTCACCCTGCCATGATTGCACCGACTGCAGAGAAGAACCATTCTGCTGAATTGAATCCTAGTATTCCCACTCCATGGAATCGCTCTAAACCCAGCTGCACACATTAACAAAGTTTTGGACTTTTCTTTGTAAAAGTCTGATCATTGACAGTGTAGTCTAGCACGTACCTAAAATGTAATTAGTTCTTTTGTTTAATATACCTTTAGAAAGCTCTTGGCTGTTCTCCGGCACAACTGGTAATACTCTAGGAAAGTTATCTTTTCCCATTTGTTGTTCTTCTTGCTGGCAAGTGCATGCTTGTTTCCATAT
The DNA here is from genome assembly GCF_041146795.1 of Maylandia zebra. NCBI lineage: Eukaryota > Metazoa > Chordata > Actinopteri > Cichliformes > Cichlidae > Maylandia > Maylandia zebra. The sequence goes on along the minus strand of NC_135173.1, from coordinate 14,122,399 downwards.
TTTTCAACTGAGGATTTAAACAACTGGTGAACTGTGTTGGGTTCCTCTGTACATCCTTCTTCTATTCTCAGCTTGACTGAACCTCTAGCATCAGTGGTCCAAAGAGAATGGGCTGGAGCAAGAGGTGTGCTGGAAAATGCCTGACTTACATCTACTTGTCCTGCGATAAGAAAAAAAATCATATCTGAAATGCAAATGCAATCACTGGGCACTAAAAGTCTTCTTATTCAGTGCTCATAACTCACCTATAAAGGTGAGCTCTTCACTATCTGTCTGCGTGTGTTCCGTAGTCTTCTGAGCTGGCAACATCACACTGAAACACACAGAGGAAACACGGGCTTCAAGCACACTCGCACGCACTCCACCTCAAATTCTGGCAGGGGTTTCATTTTAGCTTTGTTGATCCAACACAATGCCGGGGCTTTGCCACAGGAAAAGCCCCTTGCTTTGTTTGTCAAAAAAAAACAACAACTGTCTGCTCCCACTCGTCAATATTGTTGTCATGGTAGATGGGGAGGAGCCATTGCAAATCAATATAAAGACTGATCCAAACATTGATCACATTTCTCTCCCAATTGAGATGACAATGTATTCAAAGGACAAAAATAATCAAAATCAATTCAAATTAACACATCTGGATGATTCTGGAAAAGCACATCCTTGATCACCATAATAAAAACACACATGAGTAAAATCTTTTTGAGGAATTGGGACTTGTGGACTCAGTGCCAAGGTTGGGTGCAAAACTATATTATAATATGAGGAACATTCATTCAATAACTCTGGCAGAAGTGACTAAGTGGTTAAACCATCACCACATTTATGCACTGTGCATGCATGCTGGTGAAAGTATTAGAAGCTATCTTACAGTTAAACTGTTAGAAAAAAGGTGAAGGCAGGTGAAAGAAACCAAAAAACAGTTCATCTTAAGTTGCTTACCTATCCTCAAGTTGATGATCGACCTTCTTTTCCATTCTGAACTTGCTCAAAAATGCTGCTTTCAAAACTTGGACGAACGTGATTTATGGGAATATACTGGATTAAGAAAACAAAAAAACACCAAACAAACTTGCAGTTCAGCAAGCCTTCCCAAGTCGCTAAAGGTTGTGAAACAAAAGGAAAGACCATGTGGGTAGTGCATTGGAATCAGTTGCTCAAGAACATGTCCTGAATTCAAATCACCTTCGCTTTTCACATGTAAAACAGCCTTTCCCAATTCACACAATGACACGTTCAAAACTTAATCACACCACTCTGCATTTAATTTTAATCAAGCTTAATGCACATGAGTTACAGGGTGAAACAGGCTTTAGCACTCCTAAAAATGTAATAAAATGTGGAATTTAGGAGCACCTAATCTGCAATAAATCTGTCAATAATAAACAACAAGTATACACATTTGTAGCTCACATAACAAATATTGCAGTTATTTGGGATGGAGTATTGTTTCTGTTTTGCCAGACGTGTGGGTGTAATTAAAGAATATTCTAGAGAAGGTTATATAACATTTACAAAGCAGGCTGTATCTTATTAGAGATCATACATGCTATATTTGTTCCTTTTTTTCTTGCCCTTGCCCCACTGGACTCATAGAGACATCTAAGGCAATGTAACCATTCGAAAAAGTAGGTCACGCTATATAAGAAGGAGATCTAGTAACCTCCACCCCTCCCTCGTCCCCCTACTCGGGTCCCTTCTAGACTCCTCTCTCTCCGCCAACGAAACATCCGGTCCCGCTTCTCGAAGCTCTCCAGAAAGTTCTGCACTGCAAAGCGGCTATAAGTACCTCCCACTTTCGCTCCGCACTCTCACAGCAAAGGCTACTCAAAGCTTGGTAAGGCAGCATCTGGAAAGTAAGGCATAAAGACTTCAATTTAGAATAATAATTATCATTGTCACGAAGAAATACCAGCAGTTTCATTTAAGGTTGACTATAGCTAAGGCGAATATGGGCGACATCCGTGTGTCTTTTAATGCCGGTTGTATTGCTTTCCCGTAACGTGTGAGGCATACTGAAATTTAGCAGTCAGTTATCGCTGGGTTTAACGAGATAAAACAGAGGTTAGCCCCTGTTTTGCAGCTAGCGTGCGGTTTGCTATTTGTTTAATATCAGCTGTCAGTGTGTTTCAAGCTGTAACCTTGTGTGTAACGTGTTCGTGGTGTGTGTTATTTCCTCTTTAGGACAGTCACCATGGTTCACGAAACCGGCTACTACGATCTTCTGAGTGTCGAACCCAATGCTTCACAGGATGAAATCAAAAAAGCCTACCGAAAACTTGCCTTGAAATATCATCCTGACAAGAATCCAAACGAAGGAGAGAAGGTGAGTTTTAAACGTGTTTTATTGTAGCAGTTCAGCCGTTTACGTGCTATTGTTAAAGCCGCTTCTAATTTTAAACCGGCTACTTTAAAGACCAGTTGGAACTTTCTGGAATGATCTATGCGCAGCTGACTGCGTGTGGCTACAGGAAGACCTGCACGCTTGAACTGACTTGATGTTTTTTGCTACTGTGCGAAAGTAATGTTTAACATTAAATGTGTTGTTATTGTATTCTATTTTATTCATCATTTATGTGACTTTTTTAAGTAGCATTGTCACAACACAAGTCGTACGTTAAGTAAGCCTAATAAAGGGTCGAAGCAAATAAACTAACACAAGTTATAATCGACTTACTATGACCTTGATGACTGAAAATCTACACAAACTCAAGTTATAGCTTTAGTGGAGTCACTCATTCTCGCTTTTAAAAGTAATTCAATTATTTGTTTTATATCTGCAGTTCAAGCACATTTCTCAAGCATATGAGGTGCTGTCAGATCCAAAGAAGAGAGACTTGTATGACCAAGGAGGGGAACAAGCCATCAAAGAAGGAGGGATGGGTGGCAGAGGTTCTCCGATGGATATTTTCAATATGTTCTTTGGAGGTGGAGGACGAATGCAGAGGGAGAGAAAAGGTGAGGTGGCTCATTGAGTTTTCAAGCTAGATGCAGTTTGAAGTGATGTGTATTCCTGGCATTTATAACATGAATGTTGTGCTTTTTTTATTTATTTGTCCTTTAGGGAAGAATGTAGTTCATCAGCTTAGTGTCTCACTAGAGGAGATGTACAATGGTTCAACAAGAAAGCTCGGACTCCAGAAGAATGTAATTTGTGAGAAATGTGAAGGTGAGTACCAACTTAATTGGAGAAAGAAAAATACCAGTGTTTGGAGTAATAAAGATATTTAATTCCTTTTTTCCTTCTCATCATAGGCTATGGTGGCAAGAAGGGTGCTTTGGAGAAGTGCACAAACTGCAAAGGAAGAGGAGTGCAAGTCCGGGTGCAGCAGGTGGGACCAGGCATGATTCAGCAGATCCAAAGCATGTGTCCAGACTGTCAGGGACAGGGCGAGAAATTTAACTCAAAGGATCGCTGCAAGAACTGCAATGGCCAGAAAGTAGAACGCAAGAAGAAAATCCTTGAAGTTCATATTGACAAAGGTAAAGCTCTCACCTATCTGAGACATTTGTATTATAAAAATGCTTTTCTTGTTGTTTTCAAAAGCAAGTTTAGCTAATGATGCGTCTCTTGTGCAGGTATGAAAGACGGTCAGAAAATTACATTTCATGGAGAAGGTGACCAGGAGCCTGGCCTGGAACCTGGGGATGTGATTATTGTGTTAGATCAGAAGGATCACCCAGTTTTCCAGAGACGGGACAATAACCTAATAATGAGGATGGACATCAAACTTGTCGAGGCACTGTGTGGATTCCGGAATACCATTCAGACTCTAGACAACAGAACGCTTGTTATCAGCTCACAACCAGGTAAGTGTTTGAATTCAGCTGGCCTTGAGTGCTGGCTTTTCTGGTGACCGATTGTGAACAATGGTAATATAGATTCCAATTTTTTTTTTAATTATTATTTTTTTTCTTCCTTCAAATCAACAGGTGAAGTCATTAAGCACAATGACGTCAAATGTGTTATGAATGAGGGCATGCCACTTTACAAAGAACCTTATGAAAGGGGACAGCTTATTATTCAGTTTCAGGTAAGTTGAACATCATTTCAACAGTGTAACACAATTCTGGATTTAAATTGAAGCCACAGGGTGGGAAAACGTTTTCAGCTCACTTGAATTCATTTAATCCTGCAGGTGGAGTTCCCAGAGAAAAACTGGCTCCCAGAACATCTGATGTTCCAGCTGGAAAGACTTCTTCCGCCCAGAGAGGATGTGATGGTCACAGATGACATGGAGGAGGTAGAACTAAGCGAGGCCGATTTGCAGTCACAACAGAAACACTACAGTGGTGAAGCTTACGAGGAAGACGATGACAATCCCAGAGGTGGCGTCCAATGTCAGACACAGTGATTGTAGTCAAAGTCTATATGCAGAGCATGTGGGTTTTGTTTTGCAAAAGGAAAGGTTTAACCCATGCCTTTGGTCCCTTTCACACTGTAAATTTGTGACATCACATTTAAAACTGTTGCCAATCCCTTTTTTTTTTTTTTATTAAACTCGGGACACAAATATGCAAGTGGAGAAGGGTGCACCTAAAGTTGTCAGTGGTTTGTTTGTTTTTGTGCATGTTATGTTCTTTTTAAGTGTGTATTTTGTTTGTTTTCCAAAATTTACAGTACAAATTTCTTCATATGAACCTAAATGATGACTTGTATGCTTTCTGTGAAGGTGAAATTCAAGTCAAATGCTTTTTTTGTACAATAAATACCCAGAATGCTTAAACTTTTTTATTGCTGTCTTTATTTACTGAGATTTGCGTATTAAATTCTGCCAGTAATTTTTTTTGTCTACAAGTTAAAATTTGTATGATAACTAGTCATTGGACACCATTTAATCAATGGAAAGATTTATAAAAAGGCACTGCTTAAATTCAGTCATTAAGTTTCCAATGTCCATCTAATGTTGCTTCCTCCTAAAAGAGCAACCTGTGGAACAAAAAACATAATTACTTCATCTGTTTTCACATCTCATTTATGCGCAGTTAAAAGGCCCCAGTATACCTGCCACTGGTTGCATTGCACAGCAGTGGTAATGCATTACTGTTGCATCTAATTATGCTTACTGTAACAGCAGGCATCTGCTGCAGTATAGTGAGCCCACAGTATAACTACCTGATAACACCTCCACATCAGAGCTGATATGGAAACCAAAAAAGTATGACATATAAGACTATTCTTCTTTCAAAGGTTCTTTTTTCCCCGTAATGTTTTTCAAATTGTTGCAATATCTCTGAATCTGAGCTCCTTTACTGTTATTAAAACATCAGTAAAAACCACCACAATTGTGCACTAGTCTTCAACTCGGCTGCAGGGGTGATGACAATATTCCAGATTACAAAAAGCACCACTGGTAGAAATGGTGGCTTTGTTGTACAGTACGTTTTGCCAGGTGCCACACAGCAGGTATAATGGTGCCCATACACTTACGATCAAGTATTTACATCTCTATTGGTACAGAATGTTCTGGATCTTTTACCCTCTGTTAGTCTGGCCTTTCCTCCTTTGGGCTGGCACAGCACTGTTGAGCATCCCACACAAAGTACCACAGTCTGTGCATGACTGAACACAGTGGTGATCTTGTAGCAGCCTGCAAAGAAATGGTGTTAAATATTTACTGTTACATTTCTGTGATTGCCATATATGTAAAACGTGATTAAAAGACAGCCATGGAACGTATGAATAAGAAATGGCTTAAAATCACAGCAGCTGCATAACTTATTACTCTTCTATGAGGACTTGGGAGTACATGTGTATTTTCAACTAAATTAGATCCAATCAAATACTGTATTTGTGTGGGACACATTGCTAACTGTAAAGCAGATTTTATGTGAGCTTCCCAACTCCCTTTTTAAGTATATACATCTAGAATAAAATTACTTAATCTTTTTAATCACAAGTGTTCTCCTTCTTACCCCAATAACCTTTAAAACTATTATTTCAGTTGCCGCTCTGCATAGTTATCAATTGCCTTTCAGTGCAAATGAATCATCAACTGGCTCATGACATTTTGAGCTATAGTCAAAAACAAAAAACAAATACTGAGAGTCATCAGTCACCAGTTTCACTGGGTTTTTAGAGGTTTCTGAGCCTTTCCTTTTATCTCTGCCAATTTCACAAAAATCTGCTTAGCTTGTGTTTTTTGGTGACTTGCAATTTTCTACCATGGCCGTAGTAGGCAGCAAAAGACTGTAGCATATAAACCTGCAGGAGTGTGCTACTTTTCTTCCCAGTTGCTTTTGAAAACTAGATCCAATCAAAATGTGAGACACTATGTCCACATGTAGGATCAAAGGAAATAATAAAATGCTGTTAAGACCCACATAAAGAGGGACATCTGGTGACCATATAGTATAAACTTTATTGTATACCTGGGCATTTCACGTCCATAAAGTAGGAGTTGGGACTCTGAACAAGTCTTTTCTTTTTATGTTGTCGTCTCTCATGGTCAAGTGACGGGTTGAGAAGGTCTCTGGCCAACTGAAATGAAGGGAAAGGTCCAGTCAAATAAGTGGGATAAACCGTGTTTTAACTTTTTAGCTCACTTTGGTAAACCTTCTTTTAAACACTAACTATTGCATTTACATCTTAAGTAAGCACCACAGTTGTTCGTGTGTACTACAGGTGATTCGTTAAACGCAAAAAAATGCAGTCGTGAAAGTTTTCAGGCGATGACTACTTTTTGGTCCGACATGACTACGTTATAAGTTACATCACACAACTACTAGTTACATACCACGGTGTTTCAGCAAGTAGTCGCCACCCGTCGTCGGCTATTGTTAGCTAGCTAACCCCCACTCCATGTGTTGCTGCTGCAACAATGTCAACAACACAACTGCGAGGTTTCACGGTGTAAACACGGTAGGACATCGTCTCTGAAATGCACATATGGACCTACCATGTTGAAAAAAGCATACAAATTAATACGAAACTTTGTAACTTACAGGCATTTTCGCTGTGCAAATCTCTGCGCATACGTGCGCCGATTAAACAGATAGCATCTCAGAGCAGAGCAGCGGGGAATGACTCGCAATCATACAGTGTGCTGAAAATGGTGAAGAGCATGTAGAAAAATAAAATAAATAAAAAACAGAAAAAATAAAACTTCCAAATATATTATATATATTTTATTTTCCCCCAAAATATATAATATTTTAGTATACTAAACATTTATAATATCTTCGTATTAGGGTTATCACTTAAAAAATAAAATTATATATACACTAGTCAAAGGTTTGGGCACACCTTCCCATTTATTTATTTTTTTCTTTATTTTCATGACTATTTATGAAGATTGTAGATTCTCACTGAAGGCATCAAAACTATGAATGTATTGAACAATTATGTATTGAACAAAAAGTGTTAAATAATTCATATTTTTATATTTTAAATTGTTCAAAATAGCCACCGGTTGCTTTGATTACTGCTTTGCATACTATTTGCATTCTCTGAGCTTCATGAGGTAGTCACCTGAAATGGTTGTCCAACGAGATGTTGAGCACTTGTTGGCCCTTTTGCCTTCTCTCATCCCAAACCATCTCAGTTGGGTTTAGGTCAGGTGACTGTGGAGGCCAGGCCATGTGGCCCAGCACTCCATCACTCTCCTTCTTGGTCAAATAGCCCTTAGACAGCCTGGGGGTGTGTTTGGGGTCATTGTCCTGTTGAAAAATAAATGATGGTCCAACTAAATGCAATCTGGATGGGATAGCATGTCACTGCAGGATGCTGCGGTAACCATGTCAGTTCAGTGTGCCTTCAGTTTTATATAAATACCCAACAGTAGCACCCCCACACCATCGCACCTCTTCCTCTGTGCTTCATGGTGGGAATCATGCATGTAGAGGCCATCAGTTCACCTCAGTTGGGATATGTAAACCCAGCGGACAGCAATATCAGGAAGAAGGCGCACAAGAAATCAAAAGTACCAGGGGCATTAGGAGCATTTCCAAAACTGGAAGTCTGTGTCCAGAAGTGATGGTTAAAATCTAATTGTCCCTTTAAACTACAAAGCCCCACAATGCCAAGCGGGAACTGACGTCACATTTCTCGGCACCGGGCTGTCGCTAGTCTGCCCGGGTCTGCAACAGACAGCTGAGGGGTTTCCAGACGGGGGATCCCAGCTTCATTGCGGCCTTATAATATCGAAACGCAGAAGTCTGAAGTTTATTTCAATGGCGAAAACGTACGATTATCTCTTTAAACTCTTGCTTATCGGAGACAGCGGAGTCGGCAAGACATGTCTGCTGTTCAGATTCAGCGAGGACTCCTTCAATACCACCTTCATATCTACAATAGGTGAGTATTCTGCTGACGCCCCCCAAGGATAAATCTAATAAAACGAATGCCGGCATCCACATAGTCTTGCGTTTTACTGCATTGATCTGTCAGTAATAGAAGCTAGTGGATTTTTTCATGAAAGTAAGGAGAAGGACAAACGACCTAAAAGGGAAATAACTGCATATGAACCAGACAATAGGAGTGTGAGACTAATGGATAATGCTATTCTGTCCTTGAAGACTCGGATGCCCTAGCAGGGTTAAATACAGAATGAAATCAAAGCCACAGTCAAGACTTTTGACTTCTGTTACACTGTAGCCTTTATGCTGAAAACAGTATTGTGATAATTATGTTATAAACCTGATCGGCGCTGCAAATTTACACTGCAGCTATTTCTGCTTATTCCTCAAAATATGTTCCTCTAAAACGTGACACGAGATCACATTTTACCATTAATTGCAGAAATGCCTGGTTTCCTGTGTATGTGAGGCATGTGACAAACTGGATAGTGTAAGGTAACCGATTAAGCTTACGTGGCTCTTACTTGCTTTAATACAGGAATAGACTTCAAAATCAGGACAATAGAGCTGGATGGAAAGAGAGTCAAACTTCAGATATGGTATGTGTAATTTGACTGAGCTTTTTCCCTTTTTTTTATTGGAAAGTCTGACTGACCTGCACTTTAACCTGCTGCCTGTGTTGTTGATTTGATGTGTAATTAGGGATACTGCGGGCCAGGAGAGGTTTCGCACCATCACTACAGCATACTATAGAGGAGCAATGGTTAGCTTTTTATTTCTCACCATGTTGCTATATATCTACCTTACCCTTGCACGTCGGGGTTCATAAATTGTTATTATTATTATTTTCCTTCCCAGGGTATCATGCTGGTCTATGACATCTGCAATGAGAAGTCCTTTGAGAACATAAAAAACTGGATTAGAAATATTGAAGAAGTGAGTTCCAAATTTAGTTATATTATTAGTATTTTTTTGCAATTTAAATTCTGTGATTGTTAATTATAAGTAAATTATAGTTGTTTTTAATACTCATAGTATCATACTTTAAATAACCATAAATAATGAGTCTTATTTAATTCTGCCAGCATGCCTCGTCTGATGTGGAGAAGATGATCCTGGGCAACAAATGCGACATGACTGACAGGAGACAGGTGTCTAAAGACAGAGGTGAAAAAGTGAGTCTGAAGCTAGTCGTTACCAAAAAGCAAGCATCAAGCTAATTCAGTTGAAGTTATTGCAATTTTCAGCGTTTGGCATAAATATAAATCTATGTTTTTATTTCACCTAGCTGGCTATTGATTATGGAGTTAAATTCTTGGAAACCAGTGCAAAGTCTGGCTTGAATGTTGAAGAGGTAAGCTGGATGTTTTACCCTTTACCATAAAGCATGACTTACACACAGTATATGGATGTGTAATATTTATTTTGTCTTTTATGTCACACAAGGCTTTTTATACCATGGGAAGAGACATACTGCATAATCTGAGCTCAAAGTCGGTAAGTTGAAGAAAGTTTCATTAATTAGTCGCTATCCCGTACTTTGTGTCACAGTCTGTATTTACATTTCTTCACCGTCAACTCTTTTCTTGTAGACTGACAACAGTGCTGGAGGATCAGGCAAACCGGTCAAGATCACAGAGAAAAAGTCGAAGAGAATTAAATTCTTCAAGTGCTCGCTCCTCTAAGCTGCTCACGTATGTGGCGTGACATTGGTGTTTTGGAGGGTTTCCGCCTTTTGGCCTTCCTCGCTGCGGAGGCGGCCGTGGTCATATAATCATGGGGCCTTATTGCCAGCTGGACTTACAGGTTCAGGGGAGGCTGAGATGCTACCCTGATCTGCTGACCAGACGAGGATCAATGACGAACGAGGCTTTATATGTGTTCATGCAAAAAGACTGATGCATGAATATCAGCAGTGGTTTGTAGCTCACCCTGCAGTGCCTGCTGACTGTGGACATGTCTGTAGGATGTCTTAAAAAATATCTGTTACAAATATTGGTCTCATAAATGGTAAATGAAGTATTTCATACAACGTAGCATCATTTTATACGCCCTACCTATTGTTACATTTACTATGACGATGCTGTAAGATAATCATACGGAGTTTCAGAATTGGTTGTAATTGTGTGAATTCATATATGTTAAGATTGTGGTATCCAGTGTTAATGCCATCATTTCTAATTGCACATGTGTGCCTATTTAAAGTCACAGTATTGCAATAGAAAGACAAAAATATGTAAAGAAAAAATAGCAACAACAAAAGAAAAAACAACCTACTGTTTTTTTACTTATTTTTAATAGAACCTTTATTTGTACAGGGTTCTGTGTCAAAACAAAGCTGTGAAAGAGTTTGTTTCTTGGAAGCTTGTACTTAATACATATTGTTACACGGTTGTCAGTATTTGCATGAAAGCTGTAGGGAGACCTCAGACTATTAAGCACACAGTATCTGAAATAGAAAATGTTTACAGACAGTATTTGAAAAATGTTGAGCATATATAGGAAGTGAAAGTTTTTGCTGTTCACATATTTTGTGTGTAATCACAAGTAGCAGTTGTGTTCTTGCTTTTATTTCCTCTTGAGATTGTAGACACAGAGCACTTTCCCTTCACGCGTCCAATATGAAAACACAACGACTGGAGAAAGCTGTAATGTGAATGATAGTCCTTGTAAACTACTGTATGTTACATCAGTGAAGAGTAAAAATGGAAAAGAAAGTAGATCTTTATGGGAATGTTGATTTTTTTTTTATACACAACTACACTGCATGGTTGAAAATGTTTAAAAAAAAGAAAGAAACTCTGGTAAAGCTTTTTTCCCCCCGTTATTGTCATTTTGTTTGTATCTTTGTATCAGAAACTCACTTAGTAATGATTTCTGATGGCAGGCTACATGTCCACTACTTTAATCATGGCTTTCTGTTTATCTTCTTGCTATTTTTTCCACTTCATGCTGGTTTATTTTCTCTTTTTAAGGCTCTCATTTTTACTCCTGGACATCGTCTTCCTTCTTCCCTACATCTGATTTTGTTTCCTCATCTGCCTGTCCAAAAGTTGACACCTTTCTGCTTTCGTTAAGGACTCTCTCGCTGCTAGATGCAGCTAGCTGCTTGCTAACCATCATGGACTTGGCTCTCCTGTCGCTTGCGTTCCAAGTCTGTGATCTGTGAGAGGGTAAATATTTTTCATCAGCAGCTGTCAGATACTCTGTGGTGTTCGAGAGGTTTCTCTTGATCGTTTTTGGATCCTCTGGAGTTTCTGTTCCTGGAAGAGTCCTCGTACTTTCTGTAGGAATTGCCTCAGTCTGAGTTTGATATTGCTGGGTGAGTGTTCTGACTGTTGATACTTTAGGCATTTGACCCAAAGTGGTAGGATGCACCTGATACGCTAAATTTGATGGCCACTGATTTGGAGTTTTATTAATGTGCTCTACCAGTGACCTGTACTCTGCAGTTTGCATCATATCATCACCAGCCTCAGCTGGAGTGTAGAGGATGCTGCTCATAGCCCTCTTCTTAGTGATGGGAGAAGTCTGGCTTTGGTTTTCAGTAGGGATGTACCTCAGAGATTTAGTCCTCTTTGGCGAAGAGGAGTTTCCTAGCAGACTCTGGACTTTGTCTATGGGCTCAGGAGCTTTCTGTGGTTCATCAGGGGGGTTCATAATGATGGTGCTCATAGACCTCCTCTTTGTCAAAGGAGAAATGAATTGGTCTTCAATTGGATAGTGTTTCAACGATTTTGTCCTTTTTGGAGGGGACAAAGGCCTCAGTCTGTTTTTGTCTGGTAGTCTGTCTAGAAACATCGTGCTGCCTTGTTTTATGTTTGTTATTGTTTCTTGACTTGATGTTGCAGAAGAGGGCCTTTGTTCACACGGAGATATGAGAATATCTACAACTGAGCTTGGCGGAGGTCTCTCGAAACCTCCGGACTCTGAGCTCTGACCACCTTCCTTGGTGTTGAGAGTGCACATACTTGAGGCTTGCCGCAGACTCCGCTGTCTTTCTAGGCCGGTTTTTGTTGTGTCTTCTGTGTCCTTCTGCCTGGATGCAAACTCTTCCATATCCATGTGGAAACGGTAAAGACTGTAACCGTCAGCACTGTTAATACTGCCTTGGCGAAGGAGATTGGAAGGGTCGCACACCGATGAGTTTCGCGAATAGGTTCGAGTCAGCTCTAACCTGTCCACACCTGCAAGCTTTTCAAGGGCGGTTGCCATACGTCCATGGAGCTCCTCCAGCTGGGCCAGACGCAGATCCACCGTCTGCAGGGAGGCCTTCATCGTGTTCTCCCTCTCATTTACCTCTTCCAGACGCATTGACATATTCTCAACTCTGCCAAGAAGAGTTGAGAGAAAAATAGTTTTTATGGAAACAGGAACCAATTTGAAATATTTGAACTACTTTTAAAAGTTTGTACCTCTCTGAAGTAACCTTGATGCGTTCGTCACTGGAAGACTGTTGCTCGTCCTCTTTCTCTCTGAAATATTCCTCGACACACTGTTCTTCAAACTCGTACAGGAATTTTAGCTCCTCTGGATTCAGCCTGAGCTCTGAAGAAAACACATGACAGCAATTTTTGTTAAAAAAATCAGTTCCAGCAGTTTCTTCATGTTTATAGGCTACAGAATCATGAAATTAATATTTTGATGTGGTTTAAACGCTTAGTGTGTATTATTAACCACTGAAAAACTGCATAAACTCTTTACCCTCATAAAGATGGCATTTGAAAACCTCACCTGTATCCTTAGTGATGAATTTTAACACCACAGTGTATATCAATAAAGATGTGGTTTGTCGACCATTAGAATAGTTTCTGTTTTTTATAGGTATTTGCATAGACAGAGACCATCCCCACTAACTTCTGATGCACACACACATACATTTTGTTCTACAAGCACGCCTGAAATTTGATAGAAACGGCTCAATTTAGAAGGCAGTTTCAAAGGATACTCCTAGGAGGCTTTCAAGGGGTAAAGAGTTAATTGCACTTAAGTATTAAGTATAATGATAAAATTGTTTTGGTTTAAAAAAGGAGACTAACTGAGGCCACGGTCTTTCTCATCTAGCTCTCCCTCCTGTTTCTTCCTGGCACATCGCTTGAACATTCTGTTGAAGAGGATATAGAGGTGGCTGAGGATGATGAGAGGTGGCGGTAAAATGGGACGGTCATGGAAAGTCATGATCAGCTGATATCTCTGGAACTTCCACACTTGGTTGGAAATTGACTTGACTTCAAAGAAGGTGTTGCTGTGGGACAGGACATGCAGACCAGTGAGTAAAAACTGTAAGAGGAGATATTTTCTTAGAAACAATAGAACAAGTAGACATTGGAAGTATAGTTACTTGAAGACCGCAATGAGCAAGTTGACCAGAAGAATGTTTGCTACGAGAAGGTAACAGGCCATAATGGCAGGTGTGAGCCAGGCACCGGGGATACATGGGGGGAGTTTCTTCCCATCCTCATCATATAAATGTTCACCACATGGAGCTGCAAGAATGGGAGATTAAAGTTATACATTTATATAGACTTTAATGTAAATAATTAGAATACCATTCATGATGACTTACGGTTGATTTCCATTGCATAGACTTGGAAAAATCCCCGAAAACCACAGTTCCGCAGGGAAATGGAGAAAGCGTTAAAATCAATAGACATAAGACTTTTATGTCATATTTCTGTCAAGGTCAAGCTGTTTTGCTTTAAAGGGTGGACTGGTCTTATCAAATTGTTCATTGCACTTTTAAAAGTACTCAAACATACCTAGTTGCATACTTTATATCCTTGACATATTTTACATTTTTACATTTTTTTATACAACCTTGTTCATAAAATTAAAAATGAATGAAGACAAACATCCGAATTTCAGTATCAATTAGACCACATGTTTAACAGCACCTTCCAGAAAAGGTTCAATACCATCTTCAATATCATTTCTAATTGAGGCTTTTTAAATAGTTGCTTGTTGCCTTCACCTTGACAGAAGAAACATTAACAGGAGAAGAAAAACTTGGAGGCAGATGATCATGACAGAGGAGATGACATACAGGCATCTATTCTGCTCTTAAGCAGTGAAACATTGTGTTGTACTGAATGTATGTATTGTAGTAAGTGCTATTCCAAATGTGCCAGCAGAGGGAGACAGAGTATGTCAAAGTGTGTGACATTGCTAAGACAGATTTTAAAACAGAGAAATAATGCAGTACTGATCATCTGCCCAGAATCAGGAAACAGAATCTTACTATGAATTCTAGTCTTACGGTCTATCGAGTCTGCAAAAACCTCCCCATAGATCATCCAATAAGGCATGTAGAAAATGTTTCTGGCCAGGCGCCATGTTGGCTCCTCATCTGGATGAAGTATGGCTTGTCGAGCCACTCCGAAGCTCATAAGCACCACCAGCATGATCACCACAAAGTACATCATATCAATCATCTGAAAGGAATCAAACAAAGAGAACATGCAAGCTCAGTGTGTTCTCTTTCTTTTTGTGTGTGTGCATGCCATCTGTGATTCGTTGAACTATTACCATTTTCCCTATCATCATCACATAAGGTCCCAGGTATTTGTTGACTCCAAAGATGTCCAATACACGAATGTACCAGAAGATGATGTCTATACAGTAGATAACCCTGCCATAGCCCATGTACGGTTCAGGCTGTAGCCGTAGCATTAGCCCCAGAAGGAACGTGGATATGGCAACCAGGTCTGTGATGTTCCAGTACTCCTCCATCCACACACTTATCTTTTGTTTCAGCTTCCCTGGTTCTGACATCAGAATCTAGACACCAGGATTAGGAGATCACACAGTATTCATTACAAGCCCATAAAACCGCTTGGAATTTAAGATATTCCGACTCTGTAAAGGCTCATACCTGTCGGACTTTTTCAGTGCCAAGTGTGAGGATGTATGCTATGACCATCCACTCTTGTATAGATGGCCATCGCTCCATTTTCACCAGGATAATGTAGTTGTACAGCATCAGATAGCCCAGATAGGAGATCTGTCAAAACAATAAGGTCATAAAGCTGTTTGTTGTTGTTGGCGGTCATTTTTGAAATGCATGCTTCACGCATCAGAAGGGAACTTACTGTGTTAAACCAGAATTTGGTGAAAGGTGCATTATAAAACTCAAAGAATCTTTTGCCAACTGGGATTTTATGGATTTTGGTGCTATCCTCTTCTTCGTCTCCTTTTCGGGAAGTTGCATCAGTGTTGGCATCCTGCAGCATCACAGCAAACAGCAAGCTTACAATCATTCACCCTTAAATTAGGCATATGTCTAATAAAAAAAAAAGTATGAACAAGGACCTTGCTGGATTTTGTGTCATCATCTTTGTCCTTTCCCTCTTCTTTGCGTGCAGGTGCCTGATAAGAGGCATCGTCTCCAAGGCGGAAGTCCAACAGCAGAATCAGAGGAGGGAAGATGATTCCCAGAATAACCTGAGTGAGATAATCATTTTTCAAGTATTTCCGCTAATAACATTCTTCTTGTAAATATTATTGTTTTAGAATTTTTTTAAGTTAACCTTCAGGCCCGGGCTTTTTCCAATCCTCAAGCAGCCCATCCACATATCAGTGAGCAACATCTGGCTGCAGGTGTGAGCGATGAAGTCACGTTGCTTAGCAGCCACAGCCAGCTTCAGACAGGTGGAGTTACTCCAGTTAACCAGCTCATATGTTAGGAGTTTCATGGCCACCTGTTCATCGTGCTTGTAGGACTGGTCCAATACTTCGTAGGCCAGTTGTCCAAATTCTCTGTGAGAGGGACACAACAACAATTATTTCTATATAGCACTTATCAAAGTAGTTTAAAGCAAGTAGAAAAAGACATACATCGTTACAGAAAGTATAAAAAGCATTCTGCATCACTCACTTGGAGTTGTTTTCCAGATCTTGGGAGATATCATCCACCAGTTCACTCTCAGAGCACTCATGAGCCATGGCCTTATACAGTTTACAAGCCACTAAAGCCTTTGCCATAGCCTCTTCGCCACGCTGCCAGAGAAATAGTGCCATCTTCTGGCGCTTCATCAGCACCCCCCACAGCATCAGCTCGTGGAAGGGATACTTGAATCGACAGACTTCAGGGTCATCCACATCAATTTCCACCTCCTCCTCTTTCTTCTTTTTGGCCTTTTTCTTGCCTTTTGACCTAGGTTCATCATCCTAACAAAAACAAAACAACAACAGCTAGATAGATTGTGCTTCTGTGTGGGTTTGATTAGTTAAACTATTTTAGTTGTTGCGAAAGAAAACCCTACCTCCATTCCTAGAAGCTTCAGAGCTTTGGGCTGCAAGAAGAGAACAAAGCGTTGCAATTAATATAAAATCTTACTTAATATGATGACAAACCACTGTCATTTATTTCCTTCCATCCATGCGTACCCTTTTTAGTCCATATAGATTATTGTAGAGGTTACGGAAAGCTTTCCTGGTGTAATTGCTTCTGTAAGCTCCGCCCATGAGGTATTCCAGCACAAGACCAATATCAATCAAAGTAATTTGATAATCTGGAGGAAGGTTTCCCTGCAGAAGTCATATATAAGAAAGCACGACCTTAACTGCTTTAAAATAATATTGAACCTGAAATAAACTGAAATGATTCTGCTGAATGTTTATTGTTATAAGCAAAGACTGTCTTACCTTTTTGACATCCCTAACCACAGCGTGCAGGGTATTTGCCGGGCCAAGTTTCTGAAAGATGTGAGAACAAGAAGGAGAAGTAGGTTCTGTATATTTTTATCCATCAAAACTCTGTGAATTAATTTTTTTTTCCCTTTTGCTGGTGTTGCTCAGCATTGTAGAACTCTCACCGTGTTGTATAACTCTTCCAGCCTGGGAATGGTGAGGAAGTGGTGAATGTTGACTCCATTCTCGAGGAGCAGTTTGACAAAGTCCACTCTGTCCAGCACCAGAGCATCCATCATAGCCTGCTCCAGTGAGTTCACCTGATAGAATAGATATATAATATAATTATTTTCTCTATGTTCACTCTGTTGTCTCATATTTCCACATGTAACATTTGCATAAACTTCATTATTCCTACCCAGCGAATCAACTCCAACTTCCTTGGATCTGTTTCCTCTGGTGGTTCAGGTTTTGCCTTTCCCTTCCCTTTCCCCTTCTTGACCCGAGTCTTGCTGCGAGGAGCGCTCGCAGGGCTCCTCTGTTTCTCCTGAGACGGGGCTGCAGTGGTTGTAGTGTTGGCAATAGCACCAGCAGGCTGACCGAGTAATAATAGAAAAAAATATCAAACATCAATTTCTACTATGCCTCTAACTTGATCATATCAGTTGCCAGTTTTTGTGTTTGAGTGATATGACACAATTTATGTTTGCTTATATATGTATTTGCATGTGAGGTGTGTTTTTTTCCAGCAAGAACTGATATCACCAAGCTGAAAACTCTCCTTTGGTCTTCAGTCAATTCTTTTCACAATTTCTTCATCTCATAAATTCACTCTCCGTGGATACCTGCTGATTGCTTTGGGGTTTCACATCACACTTGTGTAGGCTGCTTCTTTCAGCAGATGAATTTGAAGCATTTGCAAATGCGTCATTCTAAACTTTCATCAACTCTGTTTCACACTTTTTTCTTTCTTTTTTTTATTGGATTTTCAAAAACAAATTATTTCCTTCAGTCTTGAATCCATGTAGTCACAAAGCACTGATGTGAAATGAATAATTTACACTGTTCAAAAGTGAGGAACACTCACTGGCAAATTGTGTCCGTAAACAAAGATGTGATTTCGTGCGATATCCACTCTGTTCCAGGCCAGAGCCAAACTGAGCTGGTCTGCTGCTGATGCGTTCGTTCCTGATGCAAGAAAAAAGACGGAGACGTGACGAGAGCCGGCATGTGTGGCACGTCGTAAGAGAATCTATTGGAAATATACAAGGAGGCAAGCTTCGAGTGGGATAACCACTGGTGTTGGTGTCTGATGATACCTTTTAACAAAGCAGTAAGGATGGCCATTTCTATATCCTGTTGTCCCTCAGACCCCATTCGAAAAACTGTAATCTATATGTGAGAATAAAAAAGGAAGCGAGGGAATGTTACACTGTAATAATTGATAACTGATAACAAACTACACAGATGAAATGATTGATGAAAGAATGAATTTTTGCCACTGATTTTCAGCAGGGCTTCTTTCTCCAGCACCCTGTGGCTGACCTTTCGAGCGCAAACAGCCAATTTAATCGTCAGACACGGCGATAGCGCTTGCCTTGTTACAGACTTGATATCAAATGAAATTACGCTGACGGGTCTGTCACATGCGCAGCCATGGTGAATGGGATTAGATTGGCACGCATATGTGGCACGGTGCCAGAGTTTTTCCAGCGCCGGCCTCAGGATGCGTTAATAATGAGCAGTCTGCATCAGTATGAACACTGAACACTTTTGTTTCTCTTTCAGGAAGCTGCAGGCTGCCTTGTTTGTGTGCGTGCGGACACTTTTATGATATTAATTTTATAATTCGGTTAAATGTTGCATCCTGGTGTTACATCACAGCAAAATGTAGCCCTCTAAATCAGTGTTTTTATCTGCCCAGGCCAGATGTTCACATTGGATGCACTTAGGATGAAAGGATTATGTGTGGACTAGACAGTGACACTGATTCACCTGTAGATTAGTTACCGCCCTTTAGTTTAAGATTTATACATAAAGAGCTCAGACGACTTGGTTGTTCTGCCGCTTTGTCTCGATAGAGAATCAAGGAAAACTAAATAGTGTTTAATAAAAAAACAGTACAATTCAGTATGATCTTTCAAAAAGCATTTTAAGTTGCTTATGTGAGTGTTTTGGAGCATTAGGCAGTCTAATACGTCTGGGATTGAGAGTTTCAGAGTGAAGTGGTAAACTGATAGCACTCTGGGGACTGAAAGCCTGCGGAGTGGATAGAGCAACCTGGCTGAGGATTAGGGAGCTGGATCCTCTCCTCCATCTGTGTGCTGTATGCTTCCTGTGAGTAGATGAAGTACGAGCTAAGCAGTTGATAGTGTGTGTTGATCTTTTCCTCTCAAATGTATAGATTATAGAGATTATATAGCGTTACAAACTGTTTATCACATCAATTATGCCTTCGGGAATCTGCAAGAGATGCACAAATGCTGCTGCTACTTAGGCATTCATCTTGAAGAATTACTCTCAGCTCTGGGTTTTTTTTTCTTTTTTTTTGCTGAAAACCTTTACCAGGTGTGTGCTGAACTGAGTTGGAGTACATACCACCATTTGACAGCTACGCACTTGCATGCGTCCTTAACAGTTAATAATATCCTACAGTAAAGCTGTAAAAGTCCCGGATTACGATATAACGCACATGACCACAAAAGAAGGTGAAATGACATGCAGGTAGCGGGGATTATGTTTATTCAGTATGTTAATGGACATACACAAATGAGTGGAGTGGCGATGAATGACGATGGAGACCAGATGCTTCACAACTCAAAAATATTTATTGATTGACACAGACATGTTGCTTTAAAAATACATGGCTTCACTCCTACAATGGTTTCACTCACTTTGTTCCTCTACTTACCAATTCCCTTTTTTTCATGCACTCCATTACCATGAGCAGGATCTGCTGCGACTGGCTTTTGCTATAATTGAATGTCTTCTGAATAGTCACTAAAAGCTGGTCTCTGACATCGTCATTAACCAGGCTGCATGACAGGATAAAAAAAGCACATCTTTGTTTTTGGTTTTTTTAAAGGATTGATATCAGTGTAAAAGGCAAATCAACTGAAACCTCACCCTCCATCCTCTGAGAACTTGTGCGCAAAGGAAATGATGTCAGAAGCACGGCCGCTGCCATCGCACACCACCACAGGGATGGGGGGCTCATCTCTCAGACTCTCCAGGGCAATGGAGATAACGTTGGGACCTCCCTCTACTATTAAACACACCAGAGGAACCCCCTGACCCAAACCTGGAATGAATAGAGAGAAATAATCATTTGTTCCATCCTTTCTTTTCTCTGTAAAACAGTCTGAGAGTGAAATGATGAAGCTTATGTTGTGCTACGATGCCATGTGTGAACAGACAAACCAGAGGAAGGAGGAAGTGACGTCAATGGTGACAGCTGAGCATCCCTTTGCTGTCCCTGCCTTATCCAAGTTCCAGGCATAGGATGACAAAGGGAAGCCCACATGTCACAGAGGAGCTCTCCATCCATGTGTCCAACAAGATTCTAGCTCACATATGCACATCACAGTGGGCAGATTATTTAAAAATTCAGCACACTAAACAACTTACGAGTATTGATCTTCTGCAGAGAGATGTGCTTCTCCAGCAGTCTACGGAGTTTGACCTCAGAGCCGTACTTCCCGCAGGTTCCGTTGTCTGTGAGGATGAAGTGGGAATGGCTGTTGTTGAGCACAGCCAGCTTGCTCAGTGGGTTTGCCATCGTCTGATAGGGTCTTGTTACCTGGAAAAAGTTACAAGAAGAGACATTACTTTGAAAGGTCTTCTTTTTAAGGAGACCACATGCTGGTGCAAATGTCCTTACATCTTTTCCAATGAGGTCTTCTTTGTTTTCAAGGATCCCCCATGGAGCAATCCCTATAGCACACACCTTTCCACGTGACTTAGAGGAATGGTCCTTTAAGGCATCTCCAACATGGCGGATGACCCCTAAGTTAAAATTGGCAAAATAGAGCAATACAAATAAAGCTCTTTTGTGATGGGGCTGAATTATGGAGCATAATGTGGTAATATTGCAGTAACCTCACGCAATATCCATCATTTGCAATGAATTTTTCCACTAAAGCTCTAATTATAGTGCCTAAACCTGTGACAATGGATTAGTCAAATCTCCCCCAGGAAATTGCAGAGTAGTGTTACGTAATAACAATTTGGAGCAAAGGTAATCTTCTAATGTCACAAGCTGATTGTTATTAAGTGAACATTAAAAGCATTATACTAAACCATCAGCGTCCTACCTGTGTTAACTCCACCCGTGAAGATCCAGGCTCCAGTTGTGACGGCCGCTTTAATCAGGCCTTTGCCAAACACTTGTTTGAGTTTGGGCTGGAGGTCAAAGTTCTGGAGACCCCCGTGTACAGAGATGAGCAAGGTGGGCAGCTCCAACTGCCAGTCCTTTACCATCAAATGCAGTAGGTTGTCAGGCTTGGTGTCGTATGAAACCCGGATATACTAGAAAAAACAAAGTTGAGAGGTTAATTATCACTTTTTTCTAGCTACGTCGTGTGCGTTAAGTACAGTTTAAAAACTCTAAAGCTCCTTGACACTGCATCGTATCCACTCACTTCTCTGATGTGAGAGAACTAACGGTATAAAAATGTGAGTAAATAATATTCCTTTACAAAGGAAAGGTCCCCACACTTTAAGATTCTACTTTAATGATTACATTCTGTTTTTAAGGCACTGCTTGTATCCACAGGATCGAAGATTGAAGCAGAACCTTTTTGACTGAGACTCACCATGGCTTTGTTGATGAATCCTCCTCCTTGGAACTCAATGATGCCAAAGGCGTCCGTCGGGTACGTCCTGGTGTGCTTGATCACACTCCATTTATCCTTTGGGGTATCAATCTGAACCAGCTGGTGGGTTTCCTCTAAGGAGTTGGCACCGGGAGGGATGGCCACGTGCTGTGTTGTCAGCTGACCACAGGCACATCTAGACAGATCAGAGGGTGTGAACTGCAACTTGAAGAAGCCAGTAAGACACACCTTGCACACATACTTTCATTGCTCTACCCATTTCTGGCAGACAAAGGGCTCACTGCCTGGCTGCTCTAGCAGCCCTGGAGTTTTCGCCGTGACTTACAGACGCATTGTTTAAATCCTGATAAATGCGGGATAGGCTGAAGTCAAGGGTGTCATGATTTCAGAAATTAATTAATTAATAAGAAAAATATTTGTCAGTTAATATAGACCCGAATGCCAGCTTCAAATGCTATTATATTATTTACAGGATATTATTTATATAACCACCACTGTCATAACTCACACAGCCCATTTAACAAGAAAAATGTACACTGATGCATGTGATCTAATTCTTAATGTTTTCAGCTTTTTTACTTTTTAACATAATTTAATGGATATTAATTTGCATATGGAAAGCATTTTTTTTTAAAAACAACAACAACAATACATTTTATAAAAATATGCTAAAATACACTCTAAGAAAAATGAACATTGCATGAATTTGCTTCAAGCTAGAAAAAAACCTGTTGTAATTCTGGAATAATGATGTGGATAAAACAGCATACCTGCACTTGCAATCTGAGGACTTATATTTCTGACTTGTAATTTTTTTAAAGTACAATTTCAGGGTAAATTTCAAGAATTGAAGTAACTACCTGGTTGGGTCTTTGCTGGGAAATATGTGTATACATTCTCTTTTAAGAAAGGTCCTCTCAATCCATACTTTCTGTGCCTGGGAAGACAAAAAGAAACATAACAAAAGTGTTATGCAAAAGCCGTTTTCCAAAGAATCCAGAAGTTGTACTTGATATGCACAAAGACATGAGCATGGTGAAGGAGCTGTGGCACTAAAATCATGCATGCTCTGTCATTTCTCATGTTATTGCGCCACAGCTGATGCTGGTAAAATTGCCTCCATTGTTTGTTCAAGTTTCATAAGCAGCCAGTGAAAAGCACAAAAGTACTATTCCCCCACACTTTGTCAAATCCTGTTCTGATTGCTTTCTGATCTTTTTCCAGTTGCCGATCAAAAATAACCAGAGTTCAAGGCGAAGGTTCTCAGAGGGCTATTGTTGACGGTGGAAGCCCAATTAACACCGAATCAGGGGAAGCAAAGCTTTCCAAGAAATCACCAGGAAGTGGGGTTGAAAACAGAATTTGAACCCTTGACAGCATTATTATGTAAAAACAAATTAAAAATCTGTTTAAACTTTACCAGTAAGCCTGAGGTCAGATGAGTAAGGATGAAAGACCTTATATAAACCTCACTGAAGTCTTGTGATGATCACAAGTAGCCATAACACAGAACAGTTACTGTTCTCGCCCTGTTTTTCTGCTCAAATGACCCCCTTTGAGAGCAGCTGGACCGCAAAACCACAGACTTTCCCGGAGTGTCTACTCGCCTCCGCTTTAAGAAAAAGGGAAACCTTTGCATTTATTTATTTTTGTTTTTTTGCCTGTGCAGATGTCATATGATCCAAACCAAAAATATACACGAATGCAAATAGATGCATGTATTACTTTTAATCTGTTTTTATTGCATGTATGCCATTTTCTATTATGACTGTTTTCCACCAGTAATTCTTCGTGGGGGTTTTTAACGCTTGTTTTTCAGTTCAACACTACTACTGTATACATTTGGTATAAATTGTTTAAAATTATACAAATACATAGATATCAGCCTTACATATATTATCTGCTGTTACTACAGTGCTCTTTCAAGAATGATGTTTTGGCGCAGCTTCAAAACAACTACTTTTTATTTAGCATGGGTTTTTGTAAAAAATGTTCCCATCTTTATTTCTCAGTGTCATCATGCATCAATAAGCACCTAGACGTCCCTCAGTGCTGCCTGCTCACATTTACCTCATCTGAACTCACTTTTCACGGTCTGCAATTAATACAACATCGGCCGCTGCTTGGTAAAATCCTAATAATGCAACTAAATAAAGTTTTTAAAGGGTTTCGACTCACGTACAATCCTCTTGACGGAGCTTCGAGGTCCTAGTGCTGCTGGAAATTAAGGCTAGGGAGTGCAGGGGAGCCAGAGCTTTCTCCTGGTGCTGCACTCCCAGTGAAGTGGCCTCATTGAATCCCACAGGACATGAAACTTCTTCACTTTATGAGGGCCAGTTAATATGATGAGCATGTGAGCAGGGTCTTTGTTCACCCAAGTCTCATGACTCCAGTTCAAGGTAATCCTTTTGGGAGTCCCATGACCCTTTCTCCATGCCCAGAGGGTATTTTCATCATTCGCTTGAACAAGGCACAATAAATCTACTTTGATAACCGGCTCCTAATCTCCCAATTTGTGTAAAACTCCTTTCTTTGTGCTCGCTTCACAGTTTAGAAAAACTTCGCCAGTGTGAGATGATGGAGAAGAGCGACTAACCTAAAAGTACTGCAGCCTCGTTCAGAGGGTCCCCAACTTCTCGTTTGAAAATTTTCACCCCCTCCAAGTACTTTGATTTCAACCCAATTTGCATAATTGAGAGAATTGGATGCAGGCATTCTTTTGGAAGGCGCCTTGTTAAGACATGACTGGTCTCCAGTTGGGGGTCAGTCAGTGCTAATTGCAGTTAATCTTTATTTCCACCCACTATGTATTTGTGGAGAGAAAGAAAAGGCAGCAGTCCAGATATTCAGTATTCCCTTAATCTTCCTGTTTAATGTCAGGTATGTTAATTTGATCTACATTTGAAAACACCCTTTTTTCATAAAAAAAAGAGACTCCCAGTGCCCTTTTGTTATCATATTTATCCTCCTGTTTGGGTATTTAATAAAAACAGTCGTCAAGTTATAAAGGGATTGCAGATGCATTCCTAATAACTAGAGATGGAGCGAACTGGCACTAAGTAGCAGACGTCTGCTTAAAGCCTTTCTCATGTGAATGATTTGATAAGCACTCCTTTTATGGTTGAAGTGAGCAGTTTTAGCTCCAGTAAAAAAAAAACAGCAGAGGCTGGTGGTAGATGACAGAAAGACAAAGAGAGAATCCTAGCATCCCCCTCCAGTTTCCCACTTTTCTTCGTGCTCCAGTAAAAAACGCACGTGGGCCAATGTTAATTATAGCCGGACAAAACAAAGCGCATTTCCAGAAGGGTTTGGCCAGTGTGACGCAGTTATTTCAGCTTACTTAAACTCATTAACCACAGCAATTAAAACCAAAATCCAGTCAGCAACCAGCTGGCTCGTTAAGAGCTGCCTTTGAGCACTTAACAAAGAAAAAAACAACAACAAAAAAAAACATTTTAAAAAACTCTTGAAGAATGAGATAATGCAGGATCTGATTGTGTCACACCAAGCAAATTAACAGGACTTAAGACAAGCCTGAGAACAATCAACAACATTCATTCCAACATGCAGACTTTGGAAAATTAGTGCTTAAAACAAAAGACAGCTATATGAGACGGAAATTTAAAAAAATATATTTATTATTAGCCGTACTGATGCAGTGTTTTCCTGTCAAACTTTGACCATGCTTAGCACTTTAATACAATGCATTGGACATCGGAGCAACAATGTGTATACAAAGGTCACATTCACAGTATACCATACATTCATTCCTTTTTATACTGGAATCACATGGTCCTGGTCTCCTGACCCACAGCTTAGCAACAACTTGACCACAGCTAATTTGTTCCAGTAAAGCTTTAATTACACTACGCAGTCCCAAAGGCTCATATAGAGAAGGTATAATGATGACTTTATATCTGTATGTGGATACCTGACTGGCAGCACATGTTTGGTTAAATTCTGTAGCTATATCAGTTGAAAATCAACGTGTCAGATATTCACAATATTGCAGTAACAATGGAATTCATACAACAAAAGCTTTGTGAGCACAAGTGAAAGAAAGGATTTTGGGTTCCTATAAGGAATGTGATGTTACCCGGGTTGAAGATCAAAGCAACTAATTGCTCCTCATTGGTATTGAATAGCTATGCTAGTTAGAGCTTGATGCATTGTGACAGGAAGAAAACCCATGTAGGCTCTGTTAACTGTCTAAAAAAAAAGCGTTTCAGACTCATGGTAAACCACATGGGCTGAATATAAAGCTGCCTTTTACTTGTTTTTACTCGAGGAGAAAAGATATTTCGTCAAAGTGGCACACTCCACTTCCAGGGTCTGGATGGGCAAATTTGCATTAACTGTGCAGCAAACTGTTTTCAGTCAGCCCTGCTTGTAAATGCACTCTTTGTCCTCCTGAGTTGAAAAATCCAGTTAGCCATCACGAGTCCAACATGTCACTGATTATCCCCGAGATTTGAGGGAGTCATAAGACATGTTTTAAGGCTGCTGTTTTTCACTTTTTTCCCTAAAGCAGTCTGACTGAAATAGAGACCAAAATCAAGGAATCGCAATAAAGTTAGGGCATCCTAAAAAACTAGCGACATCTGAAATCTTTCTGTTGTGAAAGTGAAGGAACTTACTCATTATGGCTACAACAGTTTAAGTAACGTAATAATTATCAATCACGCAACTAAAAAATAACCAGGTTACCCAACAATTTTAAGGATTACAAGGGTTCATTTATAAGCCTTACTCTACATACATAGCAGCCTCAACAGATGTTACAGGGATTCGACACCCTGATGAATTCATGATTTGAACTACTTACAAAGAAATGAGCTGAATGCAATTTCAGTTGTAGATGTATGTTAAGAGTAAACGATAACTTTTCAACTAAACAAAAGAGAAAAAAATTGTTGTCGTTTGAAATAAATGTGCATTTCTGTTTATTTGGGTCAAGTATGCCAAGTTTTTCATTGGCAACAATTTAGGGATTAACAGTCACCAAGCCAGTATCCACAGTGGATTGCACTATTGTGTGGATTATAAATATACCTGGGCCCCTAAGCAGTCCCTAACCTCATCACCAAGGCCAAAGAGCTCTGGGTTGACCAGTACAAAAGCTGCAATGGGCTAATGGATCACCAAGGCAAGGCAAGGCAAGGCAAGTTTATTTGTATAGCACAATTCAACAACAAGGCGATTCAAAGTGCTTTACAGAGACATTAGAAACAAAAACAAATAAAAAGCATGATTTAAAATTGATTAAAACAAGCAAACAAACAAACTAATTAACAAACAAACAAAACAGTATATAAAATCAAAACAGATAAAATCAGAACAGTAGATAAAATCAGTAGTTAAATGTAAGTTTTGAAATTTAAGCTTAAAAGTGTGGATTTGGTGCTTTATTCAAATGCAGCTGAGAACAGGTGAGTCTTCAGCCTGGATTTAAATAAACTGAGTGTTTCAGCTGATCTGAGGCTTTCTGGGAGTTTGTTCCAGATATAAGGAGCATAAAAGCTGAATGCAGCTTCTCCGTGTCTGGTTCTGACTCTGGGAACTGATAAAAGACCAGATCCAGATGACTGGAAGGTTCATACTGGGTCAGGAGGTCACTGATGTATTTTGGTCCTAAACCATTCAGAGCTTTATAGGCCAGCATCAGAACTTTAAAGTCTATCCTCTGACGGACAGGCAGCCAGTGTAAAGACCTCAGAGCTGGACTGATGTGGTCCACTTTTTTGGTCTTAGTGAGGACTCGAGCAGCAGAGTTCTGAATGAGCTGTAGTTGTCTGACTGATTTTTTAGGTAGACCTGTAAAGATGCTGTTACAGTAATCAAGCCTACTAAAGATGAATGCATGGACTAGTTTTTCCAGGTCCTGTTGAGACATCAGATCTTTTATCCTTGATATATTCTTGAGGTGATAGTAAGCTGACTTTGTTATTGTCTTAATGTGTTTTTCTAAGTTTAGGTCTGCATCCATCACTACACCCAAATTTCTCGCCTGGTTTGTGGTTTTTAGGTGTATAGATTGAAGTCACCAGTAAGCATCTTGGTGACACATTGACAACTGTTGGTGTGATTATTCTCACATTTAAGACACGCAAAATTACAGTCAGTCACTCTCAGTCTGGTGCTCCACCCATGATCTTGTCTCATGCAGAATTAATGACCATAAGGAGGGCAAGGCATGACTCCCAACACTGCATGGGAAAATGCAGACGGGACCACAGTCACCACCTTTGTTAGGAAATAAAACTTTTTGGAACAACTTCATTCAGAGTGTCTTAAGGGAAAAAATGCTGACTTTGACACCAAGAGCATCATCCCTACTGTCACACGTGGCAGTGAAAGCATTAAACTTTGGTGGTGTTTTCCCATCAGTAGTACAAGATAACTTTATTGCAGTTTATTGCATTTATTGCAACCTCATATACTCGAGCATTAGGAAAAGATCTGAAGAGAAGAGTGGTCGAATATATCTACAGAGACTGTGCTTGCCAACAACGGTTATTCCACCAAGTACTAAATCTTGTGCTCCAAGGAGATCAAATGCTTTCCGTCACTAAAATTCACATTATTTTGTAGCCATTATAGGATGATTTTGTCATTAAAATTTATCTTAGAGTTATTCTGAATTTATCAGCTGCCATATAAATTAAAAACTTTGTTTTTATGTGAGTGCTGTTTCTGTTGTTTCTGCATGTTTTTGCCTTGAGAGGGATGTATTCAAAGAATTTCTTTTTTGCTTTGACCATATCTTTTGTAATAGTCTTTTGGTGTGCGCTTAAATAAATGCCATTTAATTTCATCAGAGGCGAACAACTGACTGTGAAGGGTGGTTGGGTGACTCATACATCACAATCTCATATGAGGTGCAAACCCAGAGTGAATCTGGTAGGATATACAGATTCAGATTTTTACTGGTTGTTGCAGTTTTTATTACTAATGTTTAGTGTCTGAGTACAAACTCATCAAAAATTAGTCACCCCCGTTAACCTGCGGAGAATTCATGAATATTTCTTTTCAGTATTTTCTAGTGATTACTGTTTTTTATTTAACTAGACATAGATGGAGATGAATACTTTGCTAATTTCATCTAATTTATCAGGTAATATTTTGTGAACACATCTATCTAAATGTGTTCTCTGTTGGAGGTTTTCAACACACTTTACGTTTAAGGTGCTCTCTGGTGACTAGAGGCCAGCGTTCACCATGATTTCAGCTTTATGATATGATCAGCAATGATACTCAGGTAGGGTCTGGTATTTAAGTGATGCTCATTTGCTACTAAGGAGCCCTAAGTGTACCAAGAAATTATCCCCCACACCATTACACCACCACCACCAGCCGCAGCAGCCTGAACATCATGCTTTTATGTTGTTTAGACCAGACTCTGACCCTGCCATCTGAATGTTAAAACAGAAATCGAGACTCATCGGACTAGGCAACATCTTTTCAATCTTCTGTGGTCAGATTGTGAGAATTGTAGCTTCTTTTTCTATCCTTAGCTGAGCACTCACCAATAGTCTTGTGTGGCATCAACAACACATTGTTACCCAGAGAAAAGCTGCTCGATGGATAATTTCTCTTTTTAGGATCATTCTCTGTGAACCATAATGATGATTGTTTGGGAAAAATCCCCGTGAATCAGCAGTTTCTGAAATACCTAGACCAGCCTGTCTGGCACAACCATGCCACAATCAATGTAGTTATTTAATCCGACTTTCTCCTTCATTTAAATTTAAATTGAATTATATTTGTCCTTAAAAATTCTGTGCTCATGAGCCTACACAAAAATAGTGCAAACTCTCTTAATTTGCAGTTCACATGCTCTTCTTCTGGGATATGTTGCTCAAATATTAGGAAGAGAAATGTATGAATGATTACATATTTTTGCTTTCAGGGTCTTTTAAATACTTTTTTAAAAGACTTTACAAAGATATAAAAGTCAGTGGTTATCAAAGCTGGGTCATTAGGATTGAAGACTGTACTGGAGAATGTGGCTGCAGTTTTAAATAGCACTCAACTTTTAAAGGCTGGTATATGAGCAGCAGTTCTTAGAGACTTTATGCTAAAGAGAAAACCTCTAAAATGATTGGACGAGAAGGGCTGAGGCTAGATGACAGTGTTGGCACCATGTTGCATATCCTTAAAGTGATGACTTGAGTAATCATACAGTTTGTGTTTGCAAAAAGTTTGCTAAAAAGCTAAGATAAACTTCCTTTTCTTGAGAACAACATCATTTATAAAAGTTCCATTAATAATAGATTACAATTCAATTTTAAAAAATCCTTTAAAACATTTTTTTAATCCTAATTAAAATCCCAGAGTGGAAAAACGTCTGAAAGGTAATAAAAATTAATAGCTGTTGAATGTGACATTGATGCCTGCACACTTCATCTTACCTTCTGCGAGTCAGATGTGCTGCGTTTGAGGGAGGATCTTTTAAAGGTGCCAGTGTCCATGCTGAAGA
The DNA here is from genome assembly GCF_041146795.1 of Maylandia zebra. NCBI lineage: Eukaryota > Metazoa > Chordata > Actinopteri > Cichliformes > Cichlidae > Maylandia > Maylandia zebra. The sequence continues at coordinate 14,092,162 of NC_135173.1, read as the reverse complement.
CTTAACTCAAGAGAGGAACCCTTGGAGAGTGGCGACAGGTCAGGGGACGCCAGCAACGTCAACATTAGAGACAGACAGAAACACTCAAGAGCCACTACAGCACCAGGTGATGGCACCAAGCCCTGGATTTACACTTTAAAACTATTTTGCTTCACCTTCAGTAAAGGTTTCAATGCTTCTCTCTCCTCTATGCGGCTTATTCCCGACTGACAAGACAGAGATCCCTGCCAGGGATATAAATCACTCGATGACACACTTGACACATAGACCCTTTTCCACTGCCGAACATCCCATAATCAGGCTTAATGCAGCCAGCTCTTACGAAGCCTCAGAGTCTAATGGATAGAGATTTAATAAATGGTTATTGAAGGTAAATCTACTTTGGCACACCACAACCCCCCAAAAAGGCTTAGAGAGAGATTGTGCAAGCTGTGAAGCTAAAGTTAGCCAACAGAAAGCCAAAAGATATCCCACCAGATGAGATCTGACAAGGGAGACAAGAGGGTGCCATCAGGGTGCAAAAACATAGGTATGCATAAGCAGAGAGTACTTAGACTCATTAAGAAATAATAAACAGAAGGAAGGATAAAAATTCTTGAGTGTTTTTTATATTTGGGGATCTGAATAAAACAACACATTTAATCTCTCAGCATCTTACATGTAGGTTTTCCCACCACATTAAGTAGTTGTGCAACACATGTGGAGCAGCTTGTTTCATAGTATTAGTAAGAGTTTGACCTCTTACTAATACTAGTCTGCAGAGGGTCCCGGTGATGTGGAAGACATCATGCCTCGTCCCTGTACCAAAGACGCCTCGTCCCAGTGGCCCCCAGGATTACAGGCCCGTGGCACTGACCTCCCACATCATGAAGACCCTGGAAAGGCTCATCCTGGACCAGCTGCGACCCATAGTAAGACCACATCTGGATCCCCTTCAGTTCGCTTATCAGCCTCGTCTCGGAACAGAGGACGCCATCATCTACCTGCTCAATCGTGTCTACACCCATCTGGACCAGCCGGCGAGCACTGTGAGGGTCATGTTTTTTGACTTTTCCAGTGCTTTCAACACCATCAGGCCGACCCTCCTGGGTGATAAGTTAGCAGCGATGCAGGTGGATGCTTCTCTGGTGTCCTGGATTGTTGATTACCTGACAGGAAGACCACAATATGTACGTCTCCCACAGTGTGTGTCTGACAAGGCGATTAGCAACACAGGGGCACCACAGGGGACTGTCCTCTCCCCCTTCCTCTTCACCCTCTACACCACAGACTTCAGCCACTGCACAGAGACCTGCCATCTTCAGAAGTTTTCTGATGACTCTGCGGTGGTTGGATGCATCAGCAGGGATGATGAGACAGAGTACCGGGCTGTGGTCGACTCCTTTGTCACGTGGTGTGAGCAGAATCATCTGCAGCTCAACGTGGCAAAGACCAAGGAACTGATCGTGGACTTCAGGAAGACCAGGAAACACTTGACCCCTGTTTCAATCCAGGGGGTCAGTGTTGACATTGTGGAGGACTATAAATACCTTGGAGTACACATTGACAATAAACTGGACTGGGCTAAAAACACCACAGCACTTTACAGGAAGGGCCAGAGTCGTCTCTATTTTTTGAGGCGACTGAGGTCCTTCAGCATCTGCCAGAAAATGCTGAGGATTTTCTATGAGTCTGTTGTGGCCAGTGCGATCCTCTATGCTGTTGCATGCTGGGGGAGCAGGCTGAGGGTCGCAGATGCCAACAGACTTAATAAACTGATCCGTAAGGCCAGCAATGTTGTGGGGATGGAGCTGGACTCCCTCAAGGTGGTGTCGGAGAGGCGGATGCTGTCCAAGATAAAGACAATGTTGGATAACACCTCCCACCCACTCCATGACATGCTGGTCAGTCACAGGAGCACGTTCAGTGAGAGACTGAGATTACCGAAAAGCACCACTGAACGACACAGGAAATCATTCCTGCCTGTGGCCATCTCCCTGTACAACGCATCCACTTAACACACTGTTTGCTGCTACAGCTACACATGTTTCTTTTCCAACTATTTATTTATAAGTGACTTATGTATGTATGTATGTATATATATGTATATATTGTACTATTCTTAGTTAGCGTATTGTCTGTCTTGTCTTAATGTTGGTTTAAAATGGAGCACTGTAACAAAAAATAATTTCCCCCAGGGATCAATAAAGTATTCTGATTCTGATTCTGATTATATAAGACTTTAAAAATTAATGGAAATTCAAACTATCACTTGTCAGCACTATAAAAAACACTGCATTTAGCTTACCCCGAGCAAATATTTTTTGGGTATTCATTAAAATGGCTAAAAATATGGACAACAAAATCAAAAGCCTTTAGGTCTTATACAGAATCCAACACTTCAACACCTGCTCTGCTGATGTAATGTGATGATGACTTGTAATGTTTGTTGTCTGCACTTTTTTTGTAGCAAAAACAAAACAAAAAAAGTCGACTTTGTTATAGACGGTCTGAAAGTCAAACCCAAGAGAAACCAGTTTAGGAGCATGAATTTCATGTCCAGCACCTCCCTCTGCTGGACACTAAATAGAACAGTTTTAAGGGTGATAAATAAGTAAAGGATTACCAAGCTCACCAAGATTTGAAAGTGGCAAGAAATGATGCACACAGGCTGGATGTAACAGTCTGTGTAACTCAATGTTTGCCTTACAGTAAAATAAGCTGTTAATGTAAAAAAAAAAAAAACAACAACAACAACAACAGCCCTGTCACAGTGAAGTGGCCTCCCACAGAGACACATTGCAACACAGGAAACTGCAACGAGTGTGAGTGAAGTAATGAGCTACCTAATCAGCTAATCCAAAGTATGCACGCACCAAGCATCTGCTTTACTCTTACAACTATGAGCTTTGGGAAACAACTGTACCTTGCGGTGTCAGTGAAGACAGCTGGATGACTTCATCAGGTCATAATCTCAAACAATAAACATGAACCTTGAATGAATGGTTACTTTTTCTCTGCTCGACTCCAGCCATGTGTCTAGGTGCTGTCTGCCTCTTAGAATGGATTATGTGTAATTTCTCCTTGTAAGCAGACACAAATGAGCTTTATCTTCTCCTGGTGGCTTTGTATTGGCCAGTGTGGGGAGATTATTTGTCTCCGAGAGAAGTTATAGCACTGAATGGAGCAGAAGAAAGAAGGAATGATGAAAGACCCCAAACCAGATATATTACTTAGACATGCGACTGGTGTCAGACAGAACTCCAAATAAACAACTAATTTTGATATCTGGGATTCTTTAAATTGATTTTTTAAACTATTAGTTTCTTTAAATCAGAGGTTCCCTAAACATACATGCAAGCTTTTACAAAACCTAACAGAAAAATTTCAACTTTAATAATAAGACTCTTCCACTGCTTTGATTGGATGAAAAAAAGAAAATAAAAATAGATATTCTGTTGCACAGCACAACTTAAAAGTGTGTGTTGAAAAAATTCTGTAGTCAATCACTATCTAATCTAAAGACCCATATATGCTTTTTTAGAACTTGATAATGTTGCAGTTGATGATTACTCAGTTGCATCACAATTAGACTACGGTACTATGGACCTCGTGGGTTTCCCCTGCACGACCCTAGAAGAGTGTCAACAAGATGCTGATACTATTCAAAGTAAATCCAACTTGAGAAGAAAACAAATAATGTGATGAAATTTCAATACATTCTCTGATCATTTTAATCTAACAAGCAACAGTTAGATATGTATTACATTTCTCTGCAGCAACCAGGTGCCAGCTTTAGCCACAAGAGGGCACTCTGATCCCTCGTATAGGCACAACAACAGAGTTCAAAGTGGTCAAGGTGGTTATCACTTTAATTGGGTCAAATGTTTTTGTTTATTTCTTTGTATGTTTTATATATCAGACCCATCAATACAACCAAAATCATGGGACGAAAGGAAGCATTAGTTCCATCTATGCCAGAGCTAACTTTCTCCTCAGACCCCCCCTCTCAGCAAACACACAATGAGTGAAAGGGTATAAAATATTTGGGAACTGTGTTTGAATCTAACACAAATGTTAATGTTATAAAGACACTCACTGACAGTATGACCCATGCAAACTTGGCTTTTATGGTATAGCAAGGATGCTGAAGTGTGCTTTAAATTACCGCGTATATTTCAAATATTTGACATTTTTCTTTTATTTCCTGGGGTAATTATATTTCTGGGCCCCCCCCCAAAAAAAAAAAAAAAGCTGTGTGCAAAGAGTTATTACAATAGGTTTAAAAAGTGGCACAGTTATATATAAAACACAAGCTCATTATGTCCTGATGTAATGAGTTTTTGATTAAATTTCATCTCACAAAACATATACAGGAAAGTTTTGCCTTATTCCTAAGACTATCAAATCAGTAAAAAAGAGAGATACCCTGATTTTGTAATACAAAGATAAATACATATAAGTATACATACAGCAAACATGTCCACTTTCTAGTGTGTGTTGTATAATCCCTGTTGATCGTGTAAAACCTGTCCTCACTTCCCATTAAGTGTCATGTGAGGGGTAAAGAAAACATGCTACACATTTGACGTTTCGTGTGCCAACTGCCTCAGATCAGGCTCAATGTACCTTCAGTTGTTTTACTTGATAATTTGTAAATGTCTCATGTGACTAATCTCATCACTTAAGCCAGATGGCATGAGGCCAGCAGCGGTAAAGAAGGTTAGGGTGAAACTGCTTCCACATGTGATTTTCTGGAAGGAGACACCACTTAAAGAAGAAGAGAGGTTTCACTTTGAAGACTTCAGCTGTGGAAGTCGCTCTTTCTTCCTAAACGTGCTTACTACCCCCAGCAAGGAAACCCAAACATTTTCATGCACGGAAGAAGAGTTCTGCAGAAACCTGTGGGTTTAAAACACTAAACAAAGCCAACCTGCCTCTCCTTCCTCTTGTGTCTGCCTTTCCGTGTTTTTGTTGCCGTTTCTGTGTAATATTCGGCGACCTGCACAAACAAGGCGATAAAACGTGAGTGTTTGTGAGTCTCCAAACAGCCAGTGTTTTTCCCGGTTGCCCAGGCAATAGACTACACCCTCACCTGAGACCTTTTTGCTGCAGGTGTGTTCAGTCTCTCAGCACTGCAGAGGAGGGCAAACACAGTCGGCTGATGCACACAGTTGGATACAAAATAATTAAATAAAGAGCTCTAGATTACGTATGTAGAAGGAGATAACGTGTACCTGTTCTGAGGTTTTGTTTCTCTGGCCGAAGTTCAGGCCAGGAAATGGTCTTAAGTGGTTTTGTACCAGCAGGTCATGTTAGGACATGTTCCCTGTGTGCTTTGCTTGCACATGAGAAGCACCTTGAGCTCCGCACCAGTTAAAAAAATGCAAGTTTAAAAGATGTTGACATTGGTTTGTTATTTCTTAAAAAAATACTTTTTGGTAGGAAATGAACAATTCTTGCAAAGCTGAATTGATATTTTCCTTGTTCTATTCTGCCTCACTTGGTGCGGTGTATTAGAAGCAGTTAATACCGTTACTACTCTTTCCACTAATTCCTACTTGTAGTTACACTCCCCGCTGATCTGAAGAAGCGCAGACGTGCTCTCGGTCGTCGTAAAAAAAAACAACCCATAATCTGGTTAAAGTCTGAAGTGCATTTTGTACTAATATGTGGAATTACAATAAAATTAAATCTAATCATCCAACCCTGTGATATTTGGCCCCTCTGTTCTCTGTTGTCAGCATAAAATGTATTTTAGGGAAGTAGTCGGGGAGGAGGCGTGGCACACTTATAGGTCTGCTTGTGGCTAACAGCTTCACTAGCAAACGCCCAGTCATCTGCTGCTGTGCACATGTAGCTAAGGGCACTCTGCTAGAGTAAAACTGTCTTCAGCTTTAATGTATAGCTAATGTGCTATTGTGCTAGTCTGAGATCACACTGGTATAAAGAATTTCCGTGGTTGACCTGGGGCCCACACAGAGGTTAACAAGGAATCCATATGCAGCAGCGGGGCTGTAAAACAGCAGCTCTCTTAACCTGCAGGAAGTTACTCCAACCACTGACTTTATTTCACAATCTGTCAAACTGAAGTGGCTCCTTCCTTTGATCAGAGGTGTTTCATAAACCTCCATGTTTGCGACGTGACTGCATATCTGCGCTTTCCCATGGTGCATCGAAACAGCTCTTTCTCACTGAAAGAGCGGGTGTTTTGCGTCTTGGGCTCAGCTGCATAAACTTCCAGAACCAGCTCATCGGCCAACATCCAAACAACCAGATGTGGGATTCACGCTAAAAAAAAGAAACCCTGTATTTTCTCACATTTCCCCTGACCTTTTGAATGACTGACATGGTCGGGATCAAAGAAGATCTGACTGCCCTACAATAACATTCTAGGGATGCAAGATGGGAACAGACAGCCAGACAGACAGAAAAAGAGCACAACTGCTGATCATCACTTTTGCACCAGGAACTGAAGCCACATGAGGCAGCTGTCTTTGCGTCAGACTACGACCACAGCTTAATAGACGTAGATGAGTTTCAGAATCGCACAAAAACAAGCAAAATCAAAGCTCGCTGCCTTTTGTTTGATTACCTTGTCAACCAAACAGCTGCTGCGAGCATTGCTGAACATCACACGCCGAGCACGGTCACTGTTTACAGTGCTCCATCTGAGCCACAGGCTGCTGTTAACGCCAGTGCAACTTTCTGTAATCCGCAGAAATGCTTCTATTGTTGGATCATGCATAAACACTATTGTTTGGCATGAGAAAACCATGAGCTCTGACTATGATTTTCCAATCTCAGTGGACTAAACATTAAGATCTAGAACAGTGAGACTGTTCTGTTTATGTAAGGGACACTTATGGATGTTGATTAGGGCGATGAAAAATGATTTAAAAATTCAGAATAAACAGCAGTAAATAAAGCTTATCTTTCATGGCTCTAAACCAACAGTAGATTGCTAATCAACATAACCACACATTAATGTGGTTTCAGGCAATGCTTGAATAGTAATTTAAAAGTTGAAATCTGCATATGTAACCACCTCTTTTGCAATAAACATTTTATTTCTGGCTTGAGGGCCTTACTTTTGGTTTTTTGGACTTGATTGATAATTTCTACCTTCAAGTGTGATGCAAAAAGGAATAAAACTGTCAGAAAACGAAAGAGATAAATGTTCACATTACGGGTTTCCTGGCATTTAGATTTTAGTGTTTTAAAGTCGTGATTTAAAATGTAGATTCTGCCACTAAATGAGGAGCTAAGGGTGAAAGTTCATCTTGTCAAAATCCCAACATAAGTTATTTACAGAAGTGTTAGGCAAAAATAGGTTTGGGATACCGTTTTAGGCTATGCGGTCTTAACGTTTTGGTGACTGATCAGAGTCAGGAACACATTTAGTTAGTGTCCATTCAGAGAATGGTGAGTTTTGACTGTTTGTTTGTTTTTTAAAACTGTTAAAGAAGTGCAGTGTCTTTGTTTCATTTCCACTCTGGAGTTGTTGCACTTGCAGGCCACACTAAATGTTACCAAGGACCGCTAATGACCCATGAACCACACTTTGAGAACTGTGATTTTTAGACAAATTATCACCATCAATCTCATGATTCAGGTGGCTGCGGCTTATCACACAGTAAGAGGAGTCGGTGACTTCACCTCTTTGCATATCAGAGAAGTTGCACTCTGTTGCACATAAATAGATGAGTATTGTTCTTGGATAAAAATCTTAGATATATAAATCCTCGAGCATTAAAAGATTAATCCATCATCTTGACCAGACTCTACTATGAGTCTCTTGGAAGACCACATGACAGGCCATTACATTTACTAAATAGAATTACATTATTTTATTCATGCCATAAATGACAACACACAGCTCTATAAATGTGACAAACACTTGTTTGTTAAAATAATCTCCATTGTTATCTGTTAGAAGACAAAGAGTGAGAGAAATTCTCCCCTGCTCGCTGACTGTTCAGGTTGCATTACAGACCATAAAAAGTCCAAGTCAAAGCAAGTCGACAAGCACCTGTCTAATCCTGCTGATCATAGCAGCATTGTCATTATCTATGGGTCCTAGCCTATGACTGTAATTAGAGCTGCCTTGGATGATCTGAAACACAGATGGTGGTGGGAGGCTAAGTAAATAGCACTAAGGTAATCAGTCGGGGTTGTGGGAGCAGACAAATCTTTAAAGACCTGAAGTGAGAGCCTAAACGCTCATTCAGTCGTGTCAGGACTAGCCGGCAGAGCTTTTCATTTTGGAGACATGTTTTCAAGAAGGCCTCCGCAGATTTGTTGGACGCTGCCTGATGATCCTCGTATGAAATTCAGGAACGTGAAGTGCAGTTAATCAAATGAAACCGCTGATGACTAAATGGCATGAAGTCATGTCCTTGTGGTGTTCATTAACCTCTTCAACCTCACCACGCATATGTTGTGCATCTAGTCACCATTCAAAGCCAAAGGAATTTTAGTTGGACCCCAAAGTTATTCCTGGTTTTGAATGCAAGCGCAAGTTCTGCTGACGCCCATCCAGTACGTTTCACGCAAGCCTCTTAATCTCTATAATTTCGTTGTCTTGGAAAAACGAAATTATTTCACTTATGGCAAACAAGCCGTTTTAATCACACTGGATCTGAAAGAATACAGACACCCAGTGCAGCAAAGCACGTACCTTCATGATCTGGCATGAATGAGCTAAACTCACTATTAAAGAATGTATGATTTCCCAAGCTCTCGACACTTGAAATTTTTTTTCAAGCATTGTTTATTTTTAACTTTGAAAACAGCAGATGATGAGTTTCTCCTGCTTTCCATAGTCAAGCTTAAGCATCAACTCATTATGCATGACAAACTGTCAAAGTTGGGTTGTCTGAATAAACTTACGGGGACATACGATCCAGCGCCAAGCTACAGAAGATGGGAATAAGAGTCTCGTACTATTTTCTATGCCTTTTTGCATAGCTTGTCCCTCTACTGCTTCATGCATCAGCGTTATTTCCGTTTCTGGGGGAACATTTTATTTGGCATCAACCTGAGCTGAAAGCCTCAGCTGCAGAGGTTGTGGATGCAGGTGTGGAGGTACTATGCAGTCTCAGTATGGACTGAATACAGGAGAGAAAAAATGACTGGAAGAAGGCACTCGCCTGTCACGTTTCTTTTTCTTTCACCAGCAATGAGTAAAAATCCCCATTTTTTCCCAAAGACAGTACTTCCAGTGTGCCTTTGAGCTACCGATGCTGTTTTACTGTTGCTGACCTACATACAACTTGCCATGTCAGCCCCCCCCCAAAAAAAAAAAAAAAAAAATCAGCCTGAGCTAGATCCTCCAGACAGGAGACTCCCAGTGAACATAGCAACAGAAACTCTCCTCCCATCTCTCTCCCCACCCTCCCTGCCTCCCACTGGAGCGATGCGGGCCAGGCTCTGTAGCTACAGCCTCACTTGGCTTCAGGATTGGGGGAAGGGGAGTGAGTTAACATATGGCTTATTGTGCATTGTAGGCTATGGCTTTCAGCTCGTCAACACTGGCACGAGCTGGAAAATTGCACTTGTGTTCAGCAGCTGAATCTTTTCTTCTTCTTTTTTTCTCGCGATATTTGTTTGGTGAAATACCCACTCAGAATGCCATAAACCCAGCCGCTTTGTCACCAAAACTCCCTATAATGTGCAGAGTTATTGTCTCCCAGACTCGTCTATCATCACCTTAATAGCCACGTGTGTAACACTTAAAAATGGTAATCACCTCGGGTGTAACACCCGCAGACAGCTGCTGGAGAACGATGACTACCTGTTTTATAACCATGTTTGCTTTGGACGAGAGTGTGGTGCTGGCATAATTTGTGGTTCAGTTGCGTGTCAAGCAAAGCGGTCGGCCACAGTTTGGTGACGCAAGGGGAACTATTAATATCTCGGGAACGGGATGTTCTCGCTTCGGCATCGGGGTCATTCGAGGATAAACAACGTGTTGACGGTGTGGTTGTGGGGAGTGCGACAGAGCGATCGTCTGAGAGTTTTAAAGGGGGACACGCCGAAGTTTCCCTCTTTCCTTTTCTTTGTCCCTTGCACTGGGCGCATGCCCGCGGTCAAGCTGGTTCACGCTCCGTGCCGGGGTTGTGCACTTCAGTCCGTGTTGAGCCTCGCCCACTTGTGAACCCGCTGACTTCTGAGCACACTCTGGTCGAAGTGGTGGAAACAGTCATGTGATGTAACAGTGCCTCTTTGGAAGTCGTATGTTTTGAAATTCTGCCTCTCTGTGTTTTTTTGTTTTCACTTTGAACTTTCTCTGCGCCAAATGGAATATAAAAGGGAGGCTTATGTGCGCATTCCGTCCAGATTACAGGCCCGCAAAGCATCATAACGGCGCACAACTGCAAACAAAAGTTTGGTATTGCAATTAAAATGGAAACCTGCATTAGTTATAGGCAAGATGGATTATTGTCATGTAGTGCACAAGTCGGGGGGCTTGCACCAGCAACTGGTTGTTTATCATTATTATAAGAATACATTTTTTATTTTATTTATTTATTGGCGTTTTACAAATGAATTATTTTGAGATAAACAGTCAAATATAAAGAAAGACCAAATTTTAATATGAGGGAGCTGTCCGAGACACAACAGGAAGAGTTTTCTTACCGTGTCAGCACTTATTAGGAAGTCTTCTACACAGAGTCGGTTCATCAGCGACTACCTCCAGAATTTGGGTGTTGAGAGGATGGAATGGCGTGCCTGCAGTCCTGATCTCAACCCCACTGAAACCTTGTTGGATCAGCTCGGAAGTGCCAGAGTGACCAACACAACCATGGTGGCTAGGTTAATCTTGGTTGAAGATGCCATCCCACAGCAATGTGTAACCAAACTGGTGACCAGCATGAGGAGGATGTGCCAGGCTCTTGTGGCTGTGTATTAGTCTTCCTCATGCTACTGAGGCCTCTGTTTGTTAAATGAATAAACTGTTCAATTACTAGCACGTCTTGTTTCTTCAGACTTAAATCCCCCAATCCAATAAACAACACCAAACAAGAGTCAATAGCAGAATTAGCAGCTTGACATTGGCAGAGAAAATTTGTCAAATTTCTCAACTCTGCTGCTCAACCCACAAATGCGTTTCTGGATTCCTCACAAATATGGCAATATTTAAGGGGACATAAACAGGCTTTCCAATTGTATAACATTTATTGCCGTAAGTGTATTTTGTAAGTTTATATACAACTTTCAGTTCTGTTTTTTATTGATCTTTGATTTTTGTAACCGTTGAGTAGATAAAACAAGTTCAAAGACATAAGCTCTGGGAAATGATAGTGAGATCTGTCATTATGTTCTGAGATTCTTTCCAAATGGTAATTTCATTCTAATGTTTTATTTCAGCTTACAGTCCATATAAAGAGAAGTGACAGAAAAAAAACATCATGACCTTTATTAGGCTACCACAAGCCATGTGATCAAAGTAACTGTACTGCAGTGATCCTCCCCTCTCAGTGAACCATGTAACCCTTATTGCTGGCATAAAGTATTTAGGCCTGCCCTCATCTCTGGATGTACACAACATGTTCACATCACTTGCTGATTGTAAGGTTGGTGGTTTGACTCTCACGTCCTCTAGTACATAAGTTTGAAGTGTCCGTGGGTCAGATGTTAAACCCCTCAGTCAGGGGCTGTACACAAAAACACTAAAACAAATAAGAACATGAAGTTCCAGAATAGCCAATAAAAAGAATTAATAGTACACAATAAAATAAAAAAGTTTTTAAATAAATAAATAATAATAATTCAACAAACAGAATGCCGATTTAAACAAAAAAGTTTGCCCGATTGTGTCTTGTAATAAAAAGTGCTTAGTACTCACTTAGAGCATAAAAGCACTGTAAGTACCAGCCCACTGGCCATTACTGTAATATCCCTATATAATTATGGGTGCATTGTTCTTGCAGACGAGTCTTTTCACACCCTGCATAGACAGCCTCACTCACCTGAGGAAGAGCTACTCTTTAGCCTTGCCTTGCATGCACCAATGCAGCATCGCAGTCATCAAAGCTGCACTGCTGATGACAGTTGCCACAGATTTAAATGTAACTTGTAGCCATTTTTTCAAAGTGAAAACTTGTCAGACTGAGAACTCTGTCACTGAAGCTCCTGTAATTCACCCCAACAGTGAACCCTTTTTCACCATCATAAGAAACAGCAAGTTTTTTGGTTTGAGTTTAACTTAATACTATGCAGTGCACCAGCTTGGAAGCATGCTTGATTTGCTTCTACACTCATTTATTTATTTTTTTCCTCTAATTTTAATCTCGATCGGTGTCAGTAGAAAATGACTGTACTGCAATGACCTGTACATCTTGCACACACTCAAACACTGACCATTAATAATGGACTGCATGCCATTTAAGTGCCTCTGCTGAATGTCCCACCAAAAGAGATGTTCATCTCAAAAGCATCAGCGCAGTGAGCTAATGCAGGCCCCCTGCAGACTCACCGCCCAGATGAATAGTGCATTTCAAAGTGTTGTCCCCTCACCGGTGCCCGCGAGGCACATCCCTCTCCAGCCGTCACACCAATCAATGCATTTTGAATAGCACCAGCACTGACCAGCAAATGGGTGCAAAAACAAAACTGTGTCCGCTTCACATTGCTCTTTTGAGCTGTATTGTGTTGAGCAGACAAAGCCACCATGCCAAAGGAACAATGATGGCAGTGCATACTCATGGCTAAGCATGGGCCTAGGGTCAAGCGAGTGACGTACAAATCAGCTTGTGATTATGAACTCAAGTCTGCATGCAAGACAGTCGTCACTCTCACGTCAGAGCACTTGTCTACTGCTTTCAAATTACGCAACAGAAAAAATTATCATGTTCTGCCAGTGATGCTGGACAGCTCTCTGTTCTTTGTAGTAGAGTGCCGGGGAGGCGGCACCGAGGCGGGGGAGGAAAGCAGGATTAACATAGTGGTAAAGAAGGTTGCCTCTTGTGTGGCTGAACATTGACGGCCTGGAGGCAAAAAGACAGGGAGGATGACAACCAAATGGGACTCCCATCTAAACAACACCTCCCACCCTTCTGAGAGCTCGCACAGTGACCTCTTCTCAGCCTAAGCCCCCTTTCTGCAAAGTGCTAGGAAGGGAGTTGAGCACTGTTCTGGTCTTGTTGTTGTTGAAAAGCAGCACCTGAATGACGCTATCTATGAAAGCTGTCATGGGCAGCTTTTATGAGTTAATTTGTTTGTTGTTTATGTGCACAAAGCCCTGTCTTTAGATAAGATTTCTCCACATGAACAGGTGTTTGCATGGGGCGTTTTGTGCACATGTGTAAACTGCACATTACAGTTTCTTTTGTATGAATAATTTGCAGTTACTGGTCGTAATATATAGAGCCTTTGCCTCTTATTATGACAATTAAACTATGCTCTTGCTAGGAGTTGGCTTAGCTTTGCGTGATGACTATGAATTCAACTGTGGGGGGAAAAGAGCTTAAATAGGGTCATTTGTGGGACTTGGCACATATCCTTGGATAGAGCCAGTGTCCAGGATTTATACTGCTTCTTTTTCTTCTTCTTTTGGTTTCTCCCTTTAGGGATCACCACAGTGGATAATCTGCCTCCATCTAACCCCTGTCTGTCACACCAACTCTCTGCTATGACCTTCTTCACTACATTCATGAATCTTCTCTGTGGTCTTCATCTTTGTCTCCTACCTGGCAGTTCCATATTCAACAGCCTTTTGCCCAATGTATCCACTATCCCCTCTCCACATGTCCAAACCATCTCAGCATTGCCTTATCCCGTTAATATTGTTCATTCACTTTAACACCTTCAGCTTGGCCTTCTGTCTTTTTGTCAGTACCCCTCTCTCCAAACCATACCAAATGTCTCACTGCTACCTTGTAAACCATCCCTTTCACCCTCACTCTGTGCATGTTTCCACCTGTCTCCGTCTCATTCATACACACGTATTCTATCCTTCTTCTACTGTATATCATACCTCTTCTGTCAGAGCATACCTCCACCTCTCCAGACAATCTTCCACCTGTTCCCTGCCCTCACTACATATCACATGTATCGTCTGCATACATCATAGTCCTGCTTGACCTCGTCTGTCAGCCTGTTCATCACCAATTCAAACAAGAATGGACTCAGAGCCAATTATTGATGTAATCTTACCTCGAATCCTATCACACAGTTTACCACTGTCTCACTATCTTCACACATGTCCTGCACCCCCCTCACATGCTTCTCTGCCACTCCTGACTCCTTCGCACAATACCGCAGGGTTTATGCTATGCTAAGCTAATCAGGAGCTTCCTAAAGCAAATATCTAGTTTGGACACAGGAGAGGTGTTCATTGTATTGGCTAACATTTGGCAATGAAGTTAAGAAATCATCTCTGCGTTACTGGTGAGCCTTTAATTTAGAAATGTGGCTTAACTTGTCAGACTTAAAGTTCAACACCCTGGAATAAATTAATCACCAAAGTACACTTTTTTGGATGTTGCCCAAGAGAGTGTATTCTGTATCTCGTCTGTGAGAGATGCTACAAGTTACCTTAAAAAAAGGACACCCTGTTCTCAGAAAACATCAAGATTTTTGAATACCTAAGGAGGAGGGATGTGATCTTATATTTGTTTGTGTGCCAAGTGGTCATTTACCATTTATTGTTCCCAGTAGCGTTTGCTCAATCTGATGTTTGCACTTGTGTTCCTAATGGTAATGTTATGACAGTAAAGTGTTGATAAGGACCCAATAACTCTGTAACTTGTATATCCTGCTAGACAGCAGGAAGGCTGCACTTTGTTATGATAGCATGTAGTTTGGACTTGTTTACCCATCTCATCGACGCCTGGCTGACTCATTGGACCTGGTTTTATTACTGTACGCATACGTGCTTTACATAATCGGGTGTTCTTTTCTCTCCTCAGCAAAGGGAACAAAGATCAACATTTCACTTGTGCCCTGTCGAAACACAAGCGCAAGTGGTTGGCTGTTACAGAGAGGTTCACGTGGTGGGTGTACGCCCTGCTGACTCGCACGTGTTACACTTACATCTTTACTGTTTAACACTTGTGTGTCGTCTGTATGACTAATCCTCGTTTTTTTCTACACAGGTAAAACCCAGCCTGTTTCTGTCATCATTAGTCACGGGGCTGCTTGTCTGTCACAAAGGGCTTGGAGAACAACAAGAAGAGGGATATATTATAGTGCAGTGTCCACACTATAGCACCTTCAGCTCTCTATCAGTCTTTATTCATTCATTCAAACCAATATTTTTTATAAAATATATACTGTATAAATTATATATCGTGACTTAGTCTCTCATTTTTCCGAAACCACAATTGAAATCTTGATTTTTTTCTTAGGAGTCAATAAAAAAAACCTTGACATTACCAGAAATACTGGTTTGGCAATATCTCGGAACTATAACAGTCTTAAGTGTTTTACTGCTTCTTCTGTTCTGATAAGAGGCTCTTTCCATTTCAGGGACGTTTACCAAGCAGTTGGACTGCCCTTCGAAACTCACAGCTGGATTAAAGGAAAGAAAGGCAAAAGGTCTTAGTTAATAAATGACTGAGGTTTATGAGTAGACAGCATTTTAATGATAAGCAACATAAGAGTGACTATTTTAACCAGACCCCCAGTTTAAGAACCACGTGGAATTTGATACTTTTGTAAGTTTTTCAAAGTCTTCAGAGGGCGGGGTCTTGCCTTGACATGACAGCCGAGCCAGAATGTTACAGTGTTCAGGCTTCACTGTGCTCGAAGAGGATATCTCCCATTGCAAACAAAAGTGAAGAGGCCAATCAAATTGCTGTTCCTGCCTGAGAA